>NW_009646631.1:2848565-2867070 GCF_000708025.1 Charadrius vociferus
CAAGCCCCAGCAGCGCTGGCTTCAAAGACAGATTGTGTTACTCGGGGTCTTGCTCCAGTTGAGTTTTGAATATCTCCAAGGATGGGAAGGCTACAACTCTGGGTACAAAGGAGAAAAAAGCTCTCACTGAAAGTGGTTAAGAGCTAAAACAGGTTGCTGAGTTGCAGTGTCCCTTGTTGCAGCTTGTGACAGTTGTCCCCTGCATGTCCCTTCCCTGTGCACCTCTGAAAAGGGTTTGGCATCCCCTTCTCTATAGCCCCTTCCCCCCAAGGTAGTGGTGAGTAGAGTTGGATCTCAGTCCTCGCAGTCCCTGCTCGTGCATCACGTGCTGCAGCCTTCTTACCATCTTAATGGCCCTCCACTGGGCCATCTCCTCAGCGGTCAATCTCCACTATACTCGGGGACCCCAAACTGGACATGTGTCTAGCTGCCGCCCAGAAGGGAATAATCATTTCTGCCAGCCTGCTGGCTGCATTTCTGCTCGTACCGCCCAGCGTGTGGTCAGCCTTGGTTGATGCAAGGGTGCCTTGCTGACCCCTGTTCGGTTTATCTGCATGGATCCCCAGCTCCTTTTTGCTGGTCACCCCAGTGGGCACTGGTGCATGGGGTTATCCTGGCGCTGCTGCAAGGGTCTGCGTTTGTCTTTGCTGGGTATTGTGAGACTTCTGTCAGGCCAGCCTTCCAGTTTGTCCAGATGCTGGGGAGTGGCAGCCCTATGCTGCCCCATTTCATGCCTCCCCCACTTTGGTGTCATCCACAAGCAGGATGAGGACGTGTCCATCCCGTTGACCAGGTGAAGCAGTATTGACTTTGGTACTGAGACAAGTGGGACGCCACTTGAAATCAAGCGCCAGTTGGATCATTAGACCAGAATGATTGACATCCGGACCAGAACCGTTAGATCACAACCACTGCATCTGAAGCCTGGTGACCCAGCTAGTTTTTTACCCAGCTTCTAAAAATGATCATATGTTTTCTTTTCTTGCTCAATCCTTATGTTTCAGATTATTGGAAAGCTGAACAGTGGAACAGAAATTGTTTATATTGAGACTTGTAAAAATGCATCATTGCTTTTAAGAAGGAATTGGGAATTGTGAAAATGAGAGAGTCTGGCAGATGAATGATTTTTCTCCTTTTTTTTTTTTTTTTTTAACCAGTCTATATTCATGTTGAAAGTGGTACACTTAGTGATTTGAACTGGAAAGAAATTAAAGGGAGAGTTGCAGTTGTCTTGAATTAATGTTTTCAGTGTGAATTTACATTGTTTGAGCTTTATTGCACTGGTTGTGTGTGGAGGACCTTTGTAGGAAAAGCAGGCGAGGAAGGTTGGTTTTAAGGGAAATACATGACAGTAAAACCACAAAGTATCAGGAGGGTTCAGCATATTGGAATTATTTTTAAATTACTTTTGCTTTAAAATCACTGAAGTTTTAAATTTATCTTTATGTATTACTTTTTTTCTTTTTTTTTTTTTCTCTCCCTTAGATTTGGGAGACTCTCTTTTCTGGAGGTGGTGGCAAATTATTGTTAGTTGGAATTTGTTTTGTGAATTATTCTTCATCTGAAAACGAACTTAGGTTTGGTTTGGATAACAAGGTCTATAAACGTGGCTGTCCTGAAACAGCTGAGCACATCCGAGCGGTGAAGTGCAGCGATGAGCAGGGTTTGACTGAGGCACGGTGCAGGGGGATTGTTTTTCCCACACGCTGAGGCAACCTTGGTGGGTGTTAGGAACTCGCTGCTGAACGCCGTGGAGCTGTGAACTTGCTAGGGAGAAAGCGGGGATGGGAGAGCGTGTTTCCAGCTCAGGAAGAGCCGATGCCTGTGAGCTTTGTGGAGCATTTTCCCACTGTATGAGTGTGAAGAATGGAGTTGCAAATTGGGGGAAACGCTTTCTGGTCAGAGTGAGGCTTTCCAATGCTGGAAGACTTTAGTCTATCAGTCCTGTTTTAAGAGAAGATTCATATGAAAGTCCTATGTCACAGGGATTTTATACCTCTGTTCCCGCTCTTTCCTCCCTCTCCATCCCCCTCCCATCCTCAGCAAATTCGCCAGTGCCCACCACTGTCTGCTGCATTGAGAAGCACCGGTGTTCAAACGAGCATCCTGTGTTTCAAATGTATACACATACCTGTGTATAATTCAGGCAAATCTTGCCATCCTGCCTTAGTACATTCATTTTGCTAACCTCACTAGATGCATTATTACTTACACATGTTTTCCTTTTTTTGTTTGATTTGGACTTGGAAAAGTTTGCACAACAACAAAGGTGTATTTGAATGCCTTTTAATGAAGCCAAGCAGCTTTGATTGTCAAAAGATATGCAAGTATGTTGACTTTACAAGCATTTGGTAGATGAATGAGATGGACCTGTGGAAAATCTCTTCTATGAGGCATCTTGCTGAATGAACATTCATCTTCATTATGCCACAAGTGACTTGTATTCTCACATTTAATGGCCAGAACATCACCCGCAAAAGAAAATTTGGTTGCAGAGATCAGAACTAGTGTTCTGGAAATGAGCAAAAAATTGTTACTGAAAATTTACATATGAATTTTTTTGTCCTAAGTGTTGATACAATTTGTTTGAAGGTTATAATGAAACTTTGTAACATTTTATCTCCAAATAGTTGGGGTTGGTTTTTTTTGTTTTGTTTTGTTTTTTTTTTTTTTAACTAAAATTTCTTCTTAAGAATTCTTGCAATGAATTTGGAAAAAATTCCATTCCGGGTATGGGTTTATACAGCTATGCATGGTACTAGAGATACTGACTTGTTACATATAAAGGAGGCTGGAGATGCGTTGACTTTTTATTCTTAAACACTTGAGTGTGGTGGACGCACAGAATAAAATAATGATCTATTGCTTAAGGTGCTGAAAGTATAGACTGACGGCAGCAGGAGCACTTGCAATAAAGAGAATGCCTTCAGTTTTGAGTAAAAGCCATACCTTGAAGAGTCTCTCACTCTCCTAAAAATAAACTGCTGTCAAATACAGGGGAAAAAGTGAGAGCTATCAATGTGCAACCTAGTTTACCGAATGGAAGATGCGTAATTTTTTTTTTGTTTACATTATTTCTTTTCATTGTTGACAGTGGAAAGTGAGTGGGATTTCCGTTTGTTTTTTTTCTCCCTCTCTACACATTGCCTTCAAGCTCATCTTGCTGTGGTTGAAAGTGGAATTGGGCAGTGAGCTGTATCTGCTGGAAGGAGCTGCAAATTCACCTTTAACTGCAGTTGCAGTAAGAGAGGGCTTTGGTTTTGGGGAAAATAGGGCAGGGTTTTGAGAAGGAAAAGCACATGTACAGTTTGGAATTTCCTCTATGGTGTCGCAGGCAGAAATTGGTTATTCTGTTTTCACTATATATAATCACTGGCGATCTTGGCCTTTGTAGTGACTTGGTCAAGATCATGTGCAGTCAGTAACTGTGGTTTGGAGTTAGTTTAATAACTTTTAAGCAGTTCTGTTGATCATCAGGTACCTGTGCCCCTGGGTATGACCCTGAATTTGCAGTTATAAAGGTGTTTGAAACATCTTAGTCTGTTAATCTGGCTGAAAGTTAAAAATCAAGTTAATTTTGGAGAATATAATTGCTATTCTAATAATTCCTAGTAATCTAGTCATTACTTTGCAGCTGCATCAGTTTGAGGAACACCCCTGTTAAACTTTTAGTTAATTTATCTTTTGTACTGTTAGAAATAAGCACAAAAAACTTGTGATAAACATCTGTAAGTTTGTTAGATGGAGCTAGTAGGGTTGAGCACGGACAGAGCAGTTTGACCGCATGAGCCAACGGTGGCGATGGGATCCAAAACTCGCAGCTTTTCAGCATGCAGCTTTGTAAGAAATTCCAGAGGAAAAAATTTTATTGGGTTGCCTGTGGGGTTTTATACGTTATCTTTTAAGACAGAAATAAAGTTAAGAGGGCACTGTTAGCTTGACAGCATAGTGCTTTACTGATGGCATCACATTCGTGCTAAATAGAGGTCTTTAATCAAAAAACAGTTTACATGTGAAAATACACCTGTAGCTTGTGCACATGATACTATGTAGAGCGCATTATCAGGTAATGATGTAAAAGTTTTGCTCTTTCACTAATCTCTTTAATATTTTTTCCCCGATGCAATAAACATTATGATATAAATATTGTACTCTTTTTGTCAGTTCTATAGGTTTAAATCTTAGTAGCAGTTTTAAGATCATTGCTAGAAGCTTTTACTGCAGTGCTCCAAAAACACCCTAGTATCTCACAGGATACTGAGCATTAAATGCATCGTTCTGATTATGTATGACTATTTTTTTTGAGACCGGGATGTAGCTGTTTGTTTGTTTGTTTAGTAGCTGGTGTTTTTCTTGTAGATAAGATTTATTTTTTTTTTTAAATTCAAAGCTTTGCGTAATTTCAGTGGATTCTGTGGTTTCAGCAGATATAAGGCAGTGGATTCTTAACTAAAGCGCTTGAGCTCTGAAAACATCAGACTATAACACCTTGTCAGGAAGAAAGCTGGTGGTGAATTTCATATTAATTTTGAGCTTCTCTTTGTTATGAGTTGCTGAAACAGAAAGGGAAAGTTTGTGTGTTGTTTTGGAACTGAGATTTGCTGCTTTTCTGTTACGCAGTGGCCTTATCTGAGATTGCCTAAAGCCAAGTCTGTAATGCAGGAGCTCTTCTGCTTTTTTGTTGTATGGATGCAGCAGATCTGGACCTGTTGTTCAGTCCATAACAGGGGACAGCAAGCCTACGATGAAAAAAAAAAAATATTTTCTTTGTTTCTGTGGGTTGCATCAATGGATGCCCAGAAATTGTCAGAAGAAATGAGAGTAGAGCTAGAGTTAACAGGAAAGAATAAATGGAATTAAAACCAAGGTTGGATCTGAAATTAAAGGCAATTTAAGAAATCTGTTCACTGAATTCTGTATGATCAGTCCCCAAGATTCATCTGATTAGACCATTCAGTCACGTTTACCACAAAGCAAAAGAGAAATGCAGAAGTTCCCGCTACCTTCCTGAATGTTTTGTTTTGGTTTTTTTCCCCTTGCAGATATAAAGTGTTGTCTGAAGCTTGATTTAAATTCAGACTGCCAATTATACTTTGTAGCATCAGAACTTGAGAAATTAAAATCTGTTTCCCTTGGTGATGCATTAGCCTTTTTCTCCCCCACTGCCTCTTGCTATACCCCATCCCTCTGCTCCCCTGGCTCAGCTGCTGCGTTTTTGTGATTTCCCCCAGGTGCAGGCAGGTGCTTAAAGCAACTTTCTGGCAGGGACAGACAGCTTTTTCCTCTGTGTTGGCGGGATTTGGCGAGATCACACAGGCACTTGCTCCAGGAGCTGGGAAACTGTTGCAATCTGTTCCAGTTAGGTTTTTGTGAGTAATCGCGAGCTTCCCATATCTGTATTGTCTTAAGGTTTGCTATTGTTAATTGATTCAGTTGCTTGAAGCTGTGACAGCTGTGATAAGCCTGAGCATTTTTACTTCCAGTTAAATATTTATCAAATGTGAATTTCACTATACATGGCTTGAAAGTCAGATGATGAGTCTCTGAATGTATTTGTTTAACCATCTGTAGCCAAGTACAATTAGCATGTACTGTAAGGGCAGTGGTAATTATCCTGTCTAGTAAGCATGCAGAATTCTTCCTTACTGGAAGATTGTTTTAATATCCCCTTGGTGTAGCTTGGGGCAGCAGGGAGGTGGATCCCCATGCTAAAAATAATAAAGGAAGATGCATGTTTGTGTGTTGCTTCAGTTTCAGCAAGCTTAAAATAATGTATTGTGCAAGAACACGTCTCCTTCAGCTGATCCTCTAGGCTATTAACAAGTGTAACTGCTTCAAACAACACCCCCCCTCCACATGCACATGTACGTACGCAGAAATAGTTCACGTGGAGGAAGCTGTGTTCACCATTCAAGTTATAAAATACCCAATTGTATGTTTTGCTTTAAATTCAGGAGTATCTGTGTTTCGGGGGCAGATTAAATGGGACTAAAGACGGGAAAGAACCTGTGAATATTACCAAATGGTGCAGGGAAGAGGTGACTTGAAATGTCTCAGGGCAAAACAGTTTTACTTGCAGTTTCTTGCTGAATAAAAAGGCTAGTGGTTTGTTTATGTGGAAAAGAAGATGTAGCTTTAGCTTTAAATAAAGTACAGTATTTTGAATTTGATTGCTCTGACGTGAGCTCTGGTCTAATTAAATAAGTGCTTTCTGAAAAGGTTGTCAGGTGTCCATGTGCTTTCTTTGGTTTCTCTGCTTCCCAAAGAATTGGAGAATGGATGTGTGATGTGAAAAGGCTTTTGGGGAATGAGGGGTGTGTGTGGTGTTTGGTGGAGGTTTTTTTTTGTTTGTTTGGGTTTTTTTACGAGTGAAATCATATATGGGTGTTTTGGCAGTTTTGGAGTCCTGGGAAGTCAAGGCTGAATCATAGAATCATAGAATGGTTTGGGCTGGAAGGGACCTTAAAGATCATCTAGTTCCGACCCCCCTGCCATGGGCAGGGACACCTCCCACTAGACCGGGTTGCTCAAAGCCTCATCCAACCTGACCTTGAACACCTGGAAGGATGACGCATCCATAACTTCCCTGGGCAACCTGTGCCAGTGCCTTACCACCCCCACAGTGAAGAATTTCTTCCTAATATGTAATCTAAATCTCCCCTCTTTCAGTTTAAAGCCGTTCCCCCTCATCCTATCACTGCACTGTCTGATAAAGAGTCCCTCCCCATCTTTCCTGTAGCCCCTTTAGGTACTGAAAGGCTGCTGTAAGGTCTCCCCAGAGCCTTCTCTTCTCCAGGCTGAACAACCCCAGCTCTTTCAGCCTCTACTCATAGAAGTGCTCCAGCCCTCTGATCATCTTCGTGGCCCTCCTCTGGACTCGCCCCAGCAGGTCCCCGTCCTGTGACAGGACTGATCAGAAATCATATGTCTCTTCAATTCTGTGTGCTAGAGCCAGAATCCCTTGGCTGCAACTCTTGGAGATTCAGCAATAAATGCATCCTTCCTCAAATACTGGTTGTGCATTACTGCATGTGCTTGCTCATAAGTTGACTAAAGGAACTGTAGCATGAAGTATCTTGTACAACTTACACAGAGATCCTTAAAAATAACTACACATTCCTCCTTTCTGTTTGGCTTTAGTTGTAGAATAATATTTTTGTTCTCTGCTTTGCTGAGTTTTGTGTTTTGCTTCAATATAGTTGATATTTTAAAAAAAGAGCATAAATGGTTGTTCCCAGTAGGCTAAGTAGCTATTGACCTGAACGTTTAAAGCTTAGCTTGGCAACGTGAGATTAAAGCACAACTTCCATAAATGAACTATCAGCTCCCATGTTTGAGACGTTTATTTATTTTCTGCTCTATTTCTCGCTGTGCTTTTTTCTAGCTGTAAAGTAAAAATAATGGTGTCGTTAAGAAGAAAAAGCAATGACAATGTAATTCACATCTATTAAGATAGTCAATTACACACACACACAAGTTGGCATGAGCAGTTTCTAAGCGGATGTTTTCCTCCTGAGGCATCCATCCTCTCTGTTGGACTTTGCTTAGTGTGGTACATCACTGCTCACTTTGGTGCTTCTCCTGTTTCTTCTAAAACAGCTGGCAGCTGGCTGTAAACCTTATCTGTGAACTCCCCGGGTCCTTTTGTCTGATCGTCATCTGGCATTTCTTGGGACGACAAGCGTACAAATACCTAAACCTATCTGACTTGAGTGACTGGTTTGTTGGAAATACACTGCAAATACATGTTGTAGTATAGGATTACATTTAAAAAGCATCAGTGGATAGTAGTGATAGTCTGTAGTGTGCGTTACTTTGTTGGGGAGGTACTGAACTGTATGTGTGCTTGAAAAAGCAGGTTTACATTTAACTTGGAAGAGAAAAATGAAGAAGCTGAATAAAATGTTTTAGAGTATAATTATAATACTACAGAGGACGTGTGGTGGAGAAAATTACGCTTTTACCCAGGTGGTTTATTCATGGTCTCAGAACCAGGGAATAGGTAGGCATGAAACACGAGGTCTTTACCCTCTAAAATGTTAAAAAGAAACTCATACCGAATAAGGTGATTTATATATTTATTCATTTATGTTAAGGAAGATGTATACGCTTTCAAAACTTGCATAAAGAGCCGACACTTCTGTTTGTGTTTTTGTAGAACACTCTGGCATGTCTAATAGTGAATTGAGATGATAAATCGAGGCTATTGTGTAATAACGATTTTCTCTACTTGAATTGAAATTTGAACTTGAGTGTAGTTCTCAGAAGGTGCAACACTGAATTTTGTCTCTAAATAATGAAAGGTTTCCAGATATTATCACATATGGGATTCTGAAGTTATAATTAGTACTCTGTTAAGCTGTATTAAAATACTGCTGTATTAAAAAAAAATCCATATGAATGTGCAGAGTAGAAATGATACTATCTGGCATTCTGATGAACTTTACTAGTCTGCAGTTAAAACTAAATAAATATAAATCAACTTTTTATTTTTGTGGCTTGAATTTTGCATCAAATTATACTATAAGGGGCTTAGCCACAAGCCCATTGCTGTTTACCTCTTTTTTTTTATTTTTAATGCACAGTACAAGGTCTTTTAAAAGTAAATAAATAACCTCTATCTGCACAATGAATGTTCCCAGCCTTAACTAATTACTGATATAGATAATATCAGAGGTATAATTAGAGTAACATTTTCTCACACTTCTGGTTAGCCGTAGGGTTTTAAATCTTGTACTTTTGAACAACACTTTTCCTTTTCGTGTTTTGCTACTCAGTGTTTCTTACGAGTATGAAGGAGGAGGACTTTTTGTCAGTATATGAGCTATTTTATACAGTGCTGCATTAGAAGGTATTTACTGGATTTCGCTAGTACTTGCTGATCTGGAAAGATGAGCTAAGCTGTGCAACGTGCTTTAACAGGTTCCTGCAGTTTTGAGCGCCTGCCTTTTATATGCAGTAAGCGCAGAGGCAGCTGATTGGGGTTGGCCAAGTTCTGCTACATCAGTCCTAATTATTTAAACTTAGACATGCCAGCTGTGATTTAAAAAAAACCAAACAATTAACATTTTAGAAAGGTCTTCCTCTTCTACCACCTCCCCAACCCCCCCCTCCCTGGCCTTTACTTATTTAAAGTGAAAGCGGATTAGCTCAGCGTCAAAAATGTTTTGAAAATCGCTGTGATAGACAAAGGCAACTAATCCATGATATTTTGTCTTTTTTACATATGAGAGGTTTTTCTAGCTGTCTTCCTAAATATAATATCCAAGAGTGCTGCCGAAGTGGTAACCCTGTTTGGGCACAGCGTTAGTTATCAGTTCAATCCCAATGAATTTGTGGAGGAAGGATTTAATTCCTGCCCTCCTACCCTTTCAGACAGAAGTGTGCCATCAATAATTTTACTCGGGAAGCAAAGAAACTTGTGTAATTAAATTTAGGTCATAAAAGGTCATAAAAGTTGAAGTAACATCCGGTCTCAGAAAGGATACATATGTCTGGAGGGAGAAAAAAAAAAAAAAAAAGGAAAAAAGGAAAGACAAAAGGGAAGCAGGAAGGCAGAGTGAGACACCAAGGTTGAGTCAACAGAAGCCCTTCAGAAAAAGGGAATTCAACCCTAGCGAAACCCGTACAGAAACCGATAAAATACATCAGTCAAACGTATGGGAAGGAAATCAGAAGGGTGATAAGTCTATGAAGCAGATGGTCTTCTTTGAAATGCATCACCTTACAAAAATATGAAGTGAAATAGTTCCTTCCCCAATAGATAGCGAAGGGAAAAAATGAGGTGGGACTTTAGTGTAAGTACTTTAGTTCTGTGGTGATTTCGTTGTTGGGTTTTGATGTTTTTTTTGTTTTGTTTTGTTAATAAGAATGAATTACTATCAGGCTTTAGGATGTTAAATAAAAAGACGGTGAAGCTGGTGCATTGAAGCACAGCAAACTGTCAGCTGATCAGTTGGATACACCAAAGAATTCTGGTAGAATTTAAGGATGACAAGGTTGTTCTGTTCCAAACGTGTGTTCTACTGCCAGTGTGAACAACATGGTGAAATGACAAAAATTGTGTAAGAATAGTCAGTTATGTAATTTGGCTAAGACTAGGCAGGTTTAAGAGAAAATACAGAGCAACCTGATGAAGCAGCAGGAGCGAGCAACAAGGAGACAAGGAGAGCAAGTTGGATTAAGAGGATTTGCAGAGGCTTAATTACTGTCTTAATTTGTGAAGGAAGGGGGCAGGACAAACAGGAATTTATAGAGAAAAGAGGACCGTGTTGTAGATTCCAAATGCAGAATTGGGCAACCAAATTTTATGTACATGGAAGAGAAAAGATTCTTTTATCTTAGTGCTCGTCTCCAAGGGATCAAAATAAAAAAGGGGTGGGGGAAGCATGTGAGACAATGGAAAGGTAGAACATCTCCTGTGAACAATGAACACTCAGCAAAACTAAATCCAAGGAAAAGGAAATACTCCCACCCACTCTTTTTTCCTTGTCCTTGTTCTCACAGAATTAGTGTTTACATTGAAAAATACATCTCCTATGGAGGCTAATGATGCTGAGAACTATCCTGAGAATTGAGATGGTTTAGACATTTTTATGAGTAGCAAGTAGGAGGTATTACAGTAAATAATCTGTTTTTAGAAAACTGTAGAATTATCATGGTTTTGGGCATAAGCACATTTCAGAGGTGTGGGTTGTTTTGTTGGTTTTTTTTTTTTTTTTCTTCCCCACCAGAAGAAAGCATCTCTGAATGTGTTATTAACATAATTGGAGAAGAAAATGCTGTCCATTTTTAGAAACATGGTGTAGGTTAGATTCACCAGTAGTCTCAGCAGAAATGTTGAAAAATCGATTTTTTTTTTTACAACATTTTGAAAATAAATTTTCTGAAGTATAGCCCTACCGCATGGGCAGCTCATGACCTCAGTGTGCATCAGGACCTCCTGAGATGGGAGAAACATTCGCTTACTTCCTTTTTTTTTAAGAACAAAACAAAACATCAAAAATCAAATGCTTTGATTTGTATCTTGCTCGACTTGTGCTTGGGAAAATCATCAGGAACAACTTGTTTTACAAATGTATGAGTATCTTCTCTCCCACTTTTAGCAAGTTGGTATGAAGCTGTAGCATCAATGGAGAAGTTATGGGCTTTTAGTTCTGTGAATATAAACAGAATTAAACAGGAGTTGCTCTGGCTGGCAACGGAACTGCCTTAGCAGTTCAAGTGCTTCCAAGCACTAGTGACTGCTGGAGCCACGTTGCCTTCGTCTGCACAGTTCCAGCTACTTTGCAGCCACTGATGTCACCAGGGAAAAGACTTGTGAAGAGCTGAGATCTGCCCTGTAGCAGGTGAATTTCCATCTTGGATATGGAAATAAAAATCTGAGGGCTGAGCAAAGGCTGGTGCAATAGAGTCAGTCCTGAGTCGCCAAACACAACTCTTGACTTCTCTTACTAAAGAGAAATGTAAGTTGGTTGATGTCAGGTTGGGCGTGTTGGATCTTCTTGTCACTTATTGAGATTTCTGAGATACGTTGTGCAGTTTCAAAATCTGATGCAGAAGTTACAAGTTGAATTTGTAGGACATGGCTATTTCAACAAATCACACTGGAGAACCATCTGATCTCACGCAGATGGTGGCTGGTGGTCATGCCTCCCTCTTGTGTTACAGGGAGCTCAATAGTTTGGGTTATGAAATAACCTTTTCTTTTGATGGTTGGGTTAAATCCCAACCAATTGCCATTAGTAAACATGAAATGGAATGAAATGTCTTTTTCAGAGGGGCTTTAAACTTTATAATACACTTAACAAGTATTCTTCTCTCATTCACTATGTGTTACAGAGCACATCTGCAAAGCCTACTGTATTTATACTGGATTTATTACTTTTTTTTTTTCACCCAGGTATGTTGTGTGTAAAACCTTGATGTGTGAATTGCTTGTGCAGATGGCGTTCAAGTAGAAAGCCCACACTTCAAAGTCTGTATGTTATGGATGTAAAGGACCTTCTTGGGCACGAGGAGGCCTCGTTATCTCAATATGTGTTTCTGAGCCTTGCAAAAGGCAGGTGCTTAACTTCAACTTTTCTGCTTGGGGGGAAAAAAACCCACCTTTTATTACTGTTTGCATTGAATTACGGGAGTTAATCATTGCTTGCATGTGTATGTGCGTAGAGAGAGATTGTGTTCACTGAAGGCAGTAAATCTAACAATTCAAGTTGTTTTCTTCAGCTCTGTGCTGAAGTAGGGTAGTAAGTAGAGTGCTGTTCTATTTTTAAGGAGAATATTGATATAGGTTACATACCCTAACAAATATGGAAATGCTTCTTTTTCAAATATGCATTGCATTAGAGTTTCTAATATAAAGAAAAACAGAGTCCCCAGTTAGTATTTTTTTCCTCCTCTTCTTAAAATTGCCTTGAAGGCAACATTTTTTTTCTACCAAAATCATTAAAACAAGACATTTAATTTTGTTTTACTATGCCAAAGCAATAAAAAAATAATTTTGGTTGTAAAGAATGTTAAGAATGAAGTGTAATAGAGAAGAATATGAACCTCTGAAATATTTATTGCTTTTTTATGGAGCTCTTTGTTCATGTTTATTTGTGGTCAGTTGGAAGGAAGTAAGCACTTTGCATCCTGCTAAGCGTGGAAGGATTTAAATATGTGTTGCTCGGTGTTAACTTTTTTAAAATGTTACTTATGACTGACACATCCTGGTGTAGTTTACTCTTCCCGCTAGTGACCTTGAAAGCACGTCTGTGCAATAATTGCTTATTGCTGGAACAAAAGATAGTTCTGTCTAAGATTTGTTTGAATTCAGGAAGCCGTGTTTGCCAAAGCAAAATCGTAGTGACGCAACTACGTCAGGTTTCAGCAGCCCCACCTCTGCTAAGCAGTTGCAAGTCTTCAGTTTTAACCTTTGTTCATAGCTATATTCCTTTTCCAGCTAAACATCTGAGGCGGTTTTCTTTCTTCCTTTTGCGATGTGGCTGTGCTAAAGGATTGCAGAGTTTCAGAAGGAAAAGCAGCGGCAAGTACTGTTGGAGTTTGCAGTAGTTTTATGTTAAGTTAACTGGACGGCAGAAGGATAAATGGATTCTCTTCTCAATCATTGTGGTAAGGATAACTCAATATTCCAAAGTATTGAGTGGTATAGATGGTGTGGTGTTTGTAGAACAGGATTTCGTAATGAAGCTATACTTGATGTCTGAAAAACAATGCAAAATGCCATCATTGGGCTCTGATTGCCTTCCATTGCGAAGGGATACCGGATCAAATTAAATAGGTACGTCTTCACTGCCGCAATGCAGTTTTCGGTGTGGCTCTGGGGTAATGCATTAACGTTTGTCTTTGGTGTTGGTGTTTAATGCAAGAATACCTTTCTAATGAGCCATGCTGCTGAAAGTGCTCCCTCTAGGACTGTGTGAATATCGTTTTGACTGCTTTATGAGGAGGATTTGCATTTCTGTAATAACGGATTTGTACAAATCCCTTCAAAATGAATAGTTTTTGGACAGCAGTTACAGTTCTGAAGATTATTTCACTATTAATGGGGTGAGCTGCTGAGTGGGTCCCTTTGCCTGTGCTGTACCTGCATATATTGACCTCTGTTCCCGTGCTGTATGTGCTCCGGTGAGTGCGGGACCAGGTCTCTGATTAGCCTAACTTTTTACCATTATCAAACTGAAAGTGAGCATGTAATTACAAATTAGCTGTTCTAATTGCTTTGGGGGGAAAAAAACAGAGCTTTGAAATCGAGTCCTGAAGGATCAGCATTTTCAAAGCAGATCCATCCATTTCTGCCTGGAGCCACCCATATTTATGCGCTTGCATACGCGTGTGACTTTTAATTATCAAATACTGAAGTTTTGTACTGAGACTTCTGAAATTTGCCCCTCAGATGCAAGTGCTAATTTTTGTCAAGCTCATTAAGTGCTTTAAGCATCCTTTTTGAATGTTTGCTGAACGTAGAGGGCTGAAATCAAGAGCCGTGCTCTCGGAGAGCGCTCACTGCATTGTTAATACTCCTCCCCAGCCAGATGCGATGCCAGGGGTCGAACCCTTGTTTACAGCTGAAGTAAATAAAGCAGTCTTTTTCTTATTTTTTTTTTTTTTTTTACGAATTACTTGTGAAGGAGTGATAGTAGTAGTGTGTGGAGCCTCTATGGTTTGTTTGCTGCTGCGTTCAGCTGCGCCTCATCTTCGTAGTGCCCTGATTTACTGCCAAATTATGGGACAGCTGCCAAAGACCCTTATTGAAAGCAGTTTGTAATCTTCTTCTGTGGTGAGTTACCTTTAAATATGGCACCATGTTGAGTACAATGTGACCATTCGTCAGCACAATCCACTGTTGATGAGTTAAAATGGGCATGCAAAATTTGTCCTTTACAAAAATAGACAATTTTTTTTTTTTTCTCTATTGTGTCTTTCTCTGGGTTCCTGCTTCCTGACTTGTCTTCTTCCAGGGCTAATCAACACTACTCCTTTCCTACGCCCCTTGGGGGAGCTGGTGAAGAATATAGGCATATTCTGTACCTTGAGGGACTAAACTATAGTTTCCACTAGGCACGGGCAGGAAAATTAATTAAACTTTTTCATCAGTAGCACTGTCTGACCAACTCTCGATGGTCACCAGATGCAGAAACTTTTTTGTTTGTTTTAAGATTTTAGTATGGTTATCGAAGTATTTAATGTGGTTTTCTATTCAAAAAAAATAAATTCAATTTCCTCATTGAATGCATTCCCAGTCATTGATACATGCTGACTTGCTGGCTGCGATGCAAACAGGGGTCTACTGTGCTCAGTGTGGTCAGAGCTTGCATCTCCCTAGGAGACAGTGAGTATCCACAGAGAGAATAACTTCGGCTTTACTTGAAGTAAATCTCTAATGTGGTAGATATAAGATACCTGGAATGAGGTCCAGATGCTCAGGAATGGTGTCTCCCAAATGGTAAACAAAAGAAAACTCTGGATGCCTCAGGTTGTTTGGAGAATGTACTTTTACCAGGACTCAGGATAATTGCTCAAGTGTTTGATGTTTATTGGAAATTTCCTTGAAAAAATTGATATTTTTCCCCCCTGTATCATAGTCAGAAATTTCAGGCCTCAAATTAAAATGAAATAAAAAATGCTTGATGGAAAAGGCAGTGAGAAAGAGGAGGTACACAACAGCTGTTATAGATGAAAAACCTCTTTCAGCTTCGTGGAGATTGACTATTACCTTCCCTTTGGGCCACAAAGTGGTGAACGCTAAGGTGATATGAGAATGAGATGGTAAAAGACTTGGGAAAAGCATGAAATAATCTAATTTAAGAATGTTTTAATTGAGCATTGGTTTTCTGGCTGTGTTTAGCTATAACTGATACCTGTTTACCCGGTTTGTGACAACCTCTGAGAAGGGCTAGGGTAGGCTGTGGGTTTTTCTGCTTAGTTAGGAAATATGTAAAATTAAGAGCCTTGATAATTGAGTACTTACATTTATTCTATGCAGAAATGGTCCTTTTACTTGAAGACAGATTTACGTGATATTCACAGCCCATAAATCATTCTTGCATTGCCTCCCTGCAAGGCTATTGGCAGTAGTGTGTGTTACTCAAAATATGCCTGTTTTCAATTAGCTCAAGGAAAATTCTCTAGTCATGGAAAGAACATCCATCTCTATTACCTGCCCCAAGAATTAAACATGTAAATACATTTGCATGAAGATTACCAACGTTTACTCTGCATAAGTTGTGATCAGTGCTGATTTTGGAATAGGAGAGGATAGGAAGATTTGACAGAACTGCCTTTGAAATATTTCTAATCCTGAGACTCAAGTTGTGATCAGTTGTGGGCTAGCTCCTACGAAATGGAGAATTACAGCAAAAAGCGTTTTCGGCTTGGAAAGCAGGAAAAGATTTGCGAGAGCCATCTGTGGCCAGTATGATGTGTGCTGGAGCTGGTCGGTCACTGCTGCGGGATGCCAGAACGCGTCAGGCATAGCATAAGGCAAGGTCCTGCCGTGCTCGCCCCAACTCGCCCACCTCTTCTGGGCGGGAGAGCAGTGCTGGTATTTGTTGCTTTTCCCTCTTTAGCAAGCAGTTTTCTGTACGCTCTGTTTCCAACCTTTCCCCTTTTTTGTCTCTGGGGTGGGGGAATTGAGAGCTTTTTGGGTTTGTTGTCTCTTGTCTTCTCCGTACAGCGCTTAGACACCCTTGGTTTTCATTTGTGGCTTTGCCCGTTTCATTGTGCTTTGGTTAAAATAGGTTGTTTGGTCCTTGCAGTGACAGGTTACAGCACAGATCGTTCTGTGCGCTCACCGAGTTTCTTGTATAGCTAGTTTCACCTCTCCTGCATCAACTTTGTTCTCTTAATTGGAGAAAAGGCAAGGGACCTTGCCAACTTTTCACAAAAAGCTTCTTTTCTTCTAAGTGGAATTGAAATAGTTCTCGTCTGTGACATTTTCTATTGAAGACCAAGTTTGTGTGAATTGGCATGCTTAGAAATGAACAATGTCCCATTAACGTGGTCAAACCTAAATCCCTTTTTGAAGGCAGAATGGGTGATCTTGATTTGTGTGAGGTTGCCAAAGTAAATGTCAGTTGAAGTCTTGTGGCTTGCGTTTAGCTGGAACAATATACCTGGCCTTTAAATAAAGCTTTTTTTCACTGCCTGATCCAGGATGAAGAGCTAATTTTATTCTGTTTTGCCGTTAGTGAACAAATTTCTGTGGGTACTGAATAAGCACAACTGTTTTCTATTTTTCTAATGAAAGAGGCACTTGCTTCAGAATGTACTTCTTGGTGTGTAAAACTTACGGCGAAGATACAACTTTTTTAGGAGCATCTTGTCAGCCTGTTCTAGTGGGCAGCGCAGGCTTCTTGAGAACGCCTGTGTGTGTACAGATTTGGGGGAGTCTGTTTTGTGAACGTATGGCTGCTGCTTGGAGAAAGTGAAAATTTCCATAGAGTGATATCGCTACATATGTTTAGATTAAAATCACCGTGGTGATTGTTTGGGCTGCTAGGGAAATGCTAAGCATCTCTAATAAGTTTGGTAGTCCCCTTTTTATTGTGGTCAAAAGAAGTGGGTCGTTTTGCAATGTGTGTGAAACAGAGAGAAATATACTCTGTGGCAGCATACATTGAGGCTTGTTGCTCAGGCATGCAAAAGGCAATGCTAAAGAAATACTTTATATACATATATATACACTCTATACTGGGAATTATTGATGGTTTTGTTAATAGTACAGAAGTCCACGTTTATGAGACTTTAAAAATACTTTAGCGGTATTCACTCTGGGTATGGCTGTTGAAGAACCTGAGAGTAGCTGTGTCAGTAGGGGTGTCAGTAGAAAACTGGCCTTTTAGTAAAGTATTAGTAGACAGTTCTGAAGGGCTGTATTTTATCATGGCCTGAAATGCCCAAGAGGAAAAGATCTATTGTAGCAGATAGCTGCTGAGGGACCTTCGTCTGCCTGCATTACACTTCTCGAGATGCAAAACATTCGTTACTAAACTTAAAAACCTGGCTGTGGGTTCGGTGTAATATTTGGATGAACAGGACGTTTTTGTCATATTTTTAGCTGGAAGGTGAGGATGGGCGAAGAGGAGGAAGGCCCTTACTATGATAAGCTGACTTGTGTAGGTCATGAGTCAAAGGGTAGCAAGTGTCGGTTTATATCTTGATTTTTATTTTTTTAAATATATCCATTGATTCAGGCATGGCTTAAGCAGACTAATGCCCAGTTCTTATGAGTTCAGGTAGTAGATGAGTAGCTGTCTAATGTAGGGTTTCTGGAAAACGTAATTCATCCTTTACTTGCACAATTTAAAAAAAAATTAAAAATGTAGAGCTGGGAATAGATTATTTATTATTTAACTGTAGGTTCTGTGCTTAGGTATGTAAAAGGGGGCAGTGGGGTGGGGTGAGAGAAAAAGGAAACAAAAAGTATGACAGTTTTCTTCCAGCCCTGACTGATAGGATCTCTGTTGCTTACATAGTTTGTGAAAAGGAAATAGTCCTAATGGTTTTTCATGGATCATTGGTTTATGGGCTTGGCTCCAGAAAACCTTCTTACAGAGAGTAATTTAGTTAAAACGGTGACGCTAATCAAGTGAAACCGAGAGGGTAGATGCTCAGCAAGTTCAATAACAGGATGTTGATTCTTTTGTGGATAGTGTCTCCCAAGTCCAGTAACGGTGGGCTTCCTGACATTACTTGACTTTCTTAGGTGGCAGATGAGAGCTCCGTCTGACTTCGGGTTTTTTTTTGGTGTGGCTACCTTTACTGGCAGAAGCCAAGCACTTGGGCATCCACCAGTGTCCAGGCTGGAAGGCAGAGGATCCTCAGTGAGGCTTCTGGATGTGAGGTGGAGCTTTTTGAAACTCATTTTCCTCAACTATGTGTCTGAGCCACCTTTGGCTCTAGCAGAGAGTGTGTAGTAGAGGGCTGAGTGTGCTGACACCAGGTTCCTGCTGGCATCCCCAGAGCTGGGAACAGCAGCAGGCAGTGCCCAGGTTCAGCA
>NW_009646631.1:2867129-2889851 GCF_000708025.1 Charadrius vociferus
CTTTCCCTAGCTTCCATAGCATTTTCCTTCTGCTGCTTGGCAATGAATACCATTTGGGAGTGAATCGGGTCTAGAAAGGCCTGAATTGTGGGACATCTGAGGTTCCCAGAATGATAAATTCTTGTTGCCTACAAGATTTCAATTTTTTTTTTTTTTTCTGAACCAGTATCATAGTTTTTTGAATGAATTCCTTTTTCCTGGTGACACTAGTTAACTGGTAAGTCCACGAGCAGGCTTATTTTCATCAAGCTGCTAGCTTGAGCTAGACAGGGAGGTTTTGTTCCTTTCCCCTGATGTCAAGCTCCATAGCGGGCCTCTAGTGCAGAAGTAGGTGGTACCACCACCTGGTATGAACTTGTGCACGGGAGATGTTGGGGCTAGCAATGCAGTGGGGTGGCAGTAGCTCATGGAGTTAATATTGCTGCTAATCATGCCACAGTGTGGAAAAGCTATGGGCAATAGCTAGGTGTTTCGTGTGTGTTTTGAAAGTGTGCTGTGCATGAGTTTAATGTGAGCAGTTAAATACCAGTGCCAGTTTGAAAACTCCTCCAAACCAGTGCATCAACCAGTCCTTCCAGCGGCGTGAAGGTATAATGGCTGCAGGGCAGCTCACGTAGGGTTAGTGGAAACTTTGTGCACTGGGCTGTTACTGCCACACAGCACCAGGGATTCGTCGCTTCTCCCTGCAATCCGCAGGGTGTCCTTCAGCCTCTTTCCAAAAGTCAAACCCAGATCCACATTAAGCCTGGAGATGAAATTCAAACCTACAGTCTCTCTGAACAGTAGTTTCCTGTATTATTAAAAGACTAAGGATGTCAATGCTTTCTTACACGCAAGATGTATCTGCCATTCATGCAGGTGCCAGGTGGGTATCAATTGAAGGACGCTCCATCATGTTTGTGGAAGAAATGGTGGGAATGCTTGCTTAGGGCGAGTTTCAGGTGGCACTGATATTTAACCACTGGTGGTAATAAACCCCATATTTAGCCCTTTGCATTTGAAGAAAACAATTTATATATCAGTTTTCTATGAACATTTTCAGGGTATCAAGTGAGTTTTCCTTCTCTTCCTACTGCTATGTGACACCAACAGCTTTGTTCTGGAAGTGTTTTTTCCTTTTTGGAGGGTGTGTGTGGTTGTCATGTCTGCATTTGCGTGCATATAATCTTCAAACAAAATTAACTTGCTGTAGTATATTTTCAAAATCAATTTATAGCTGACAGAACGTGTTAACGTGCTGTCAAAAATAACCACATGTTCCTATGGAGTGGAGAAGGAAAGGAAAGGACAGAGTTCTTATAAGTGGGACTAACTACATTCTTACGAGACAGAGAAAGCTGGTGAGAGACAAATATTAAATACTCTGAACAGTTTTGAACAGGTTGTATACTGTCTTTATTTCTGCTTTTGCCTAATCAAACCCAGCAAAATAGCCACCACTGCTCTGTGAAAAAAGTTTTGTAAAAGATTTCTAGTACTTATACCAAAAGCAAAGAAAAAAGTAATTCCCCTGCAGTTGGTAAGTTTTGACTTTTTTTTTTTTCTTTTACCCTGCTTGTCCTACTCAACTGTTTTTCTTGCATTCTTGCATACTTTATCAGGTTTTGAACAGTAGAAAGGTGACATACAGGTTTATGACCTGCAAATGGCAACACTTGAACATAAACTGAAATACACCAGGATGTTAACTCTACAACTGTCGTTTCAGGTTCTTATCTGCATGTGGTACCTTTTCTTATATACCACTCTTGCCAAGGCTTTTCGATGAGGTTTGGACCTCATCATTTATACACAGAAAATAATGAGAAAAAAAACCAACCACTTAAGTAGCCTTCATATAAGTTTTGCCCTTTATTCTTCCTTTCAGTTATATTTTCTTTTTTTTTTTTCTTTTATTGACTGTAAAGTCACCATCAAGCAGGGATAAAATCAGAATCAGTTACGCACTTTCCTCCTGTCATAGCACATCTTACTGCTTCAGACTTGACAGTAGCCTCCTGCTTTTGGACAACGGCAGACTGTTTTCCACAGCTTCTCATTACATAATTTATTAAAAAACAAAATACACAGCCTTCCTATGCCCCTCTACCATTCCTACCCTCTCACCCTCTCCAAAATATCAAAACAACTAAGGCTGGAGAGCTGACATTCGTTTTTAAATAGGGTGTAGACATGTTTGCAGGTTGGAGAAGGGAACTTTTTTCAAAGCTAACCACTGTAAAGTATTATAGGGTATGGAAAGCTGAACTTGTCTTAAAGGCAAAACAAAAGGTAAGACTAGAGGCATAATATATGCAAAGTTATACGTAAGTTTGCTGAAAACCAGTCATTTTTAAGTATGCATATATGCTTCTACTGAAGTATCATACAGATATCCTTTTTGGGCCTTATGCCTTACTTACCAAGGATATGACAACAAGTAACATGCGTGTACATATATAATTTTTAATCATAGATGCTACTGTATTTTGTATATTATACCCAGGGCAGGTAGTCCTGTTTGCGGGATGCCATGCAAAATTGGGAAGAGAACAAAAGTTCCCCTGAGGCATTTCTAACCAAATGAATTGGAAAGAAGTGTAAGTTTTGATGGTAATCCAGGACAGTCAAACAATCCAAAGGTGTTCCCAGTAAATTGGGATTCAAATTCACTTTGCAACATCTAGAGTTTATGTCTGTGAGCTGCTAGACTGTGTGAGCCTGCTTTGCGGTGGAGTAAGTTGGGGGAATTCCAGTTTAGATTTGAAAACTTATTTCTGTTTGAAACCAAAACCTAAATAAATATTTCCTTTTTCTTTTAGCAGTGAGATTTTTAGCAGTGGGGAACTTCTTGTCAAAGTACTTAGTGCATACCTTGTAATGGAAATTGTGGGAGAATGTGAATAGAACAGAAATAGACCCAGCGTTTATCTGATAGTTCAACAAAAAGTAAATATTGAGATTTGTTTCTCTTCTTGTAATGGACTATTAAAGTACAGCTGACTTGGGAATGGAGGGCTGAAGGGGACAATTTCCCCAAACAGTCATGTAAAAAAGAGAAGTTTAAATCTAGATGGGCCCGTTGCTCACTCTCCCCACGTGTTATAACAAATTTAAAGCCTTAATAAAAAGGCTGGAAGAGTGAATAAACTGTAGTATGCCCTAGAGAGGCAGCAGAAAAGATCAGAGACTTTTTTTTTTTTTTCTACATCCCTGTTATAGCAGGGAATGTACTTAATGTAAATGACTAGCTGAGTGGGGGAATAGACCGTACCTAAACTACAGAACTCTGACGCAGGAAAGATTTACTCAAGTGATAGTAAAAATATGAATGAGGTGCCGTGCGACCCTACTGAAGTTTGTCTTCATGTTGAAGTACAGCCTGGCCATCATTTTTCCAGCTGGAGTAACGCCCCTAGCGTCAGGGCAGCGGGAGGCAAAAATTTCTGCCTGGAGAAATTTTTTCTTCTGCCTCTCAGATAATCTGTGCAAGCTATCAGTACAGAATTTAAATTACTATAATATAGTATGTAGTGCATTAACAAACCTTCTTTGAACTGCCTCTTGGGAAATTGGTCAGATTGAACACCTGAAGCCTCAAACCGGGAGCGCTTGAGTCACCTTTGTTCCTCACGTATTTGAGATTTCATCTTGAAAACAGTTTTTGCTCCTGATCAGCCCCATACAGTTTGACATGTGCTTCCGCCGTCTGGGTTGGTACCAGCCTCTGCCTTTCCACCTTAAAAAAAAACCCTTTCGTTCTCCTGTGAGGTCTACCCTGCTTTACACCTACAGGGTTCTGTTGCTTTCAGCACTTAGTTGCTGGGTTAGAGCATCACAGGTGCTTTAGCTTCTCTCATAACATAGATGTTTTCTATCCTGTATCTTCTGAGTAGTCTTCTCTGCACCTGTTTCAGTTAAATTGGTTTCGGGGGAAGGCATGTGTTTTTGTTTTGCTTTGGACTAGGCAGCCACAACTATATATATGAAATTACAAATAGAGGTTTACTGATACTTTATATAATTGATCAGTCCTGGTTTTCTACTAAAGATACCATTTTTTTTGTCTTTTTTTTTTTTGGTGTGTGTACAACTACTGCAAAGCATCAGTATCAAACAGCTGTTAGAAGGGCTAATAGGATCCTGTGATCTTTCAGTGCTCTGACAGCTCCCTTCTCCCCTTCATCTCCTGTTAATGGGTCCCAGATCATAGCAGAAGTCGTTATTCATAATTGTCTTTCACTTTGTATGCTTAAATTTCCTTGCATTTGTGTTGCTCCAGCTAGCCCAAAAGACTTGCTAATTTCTGTGAGAGGCTTTAGGAACAGTGAATTCTCCAAACTCCGGTCTCCCAGAAGTCGTTAATGGATACCTGCTGTTTTGTATGGTCGCTACATAACTTATTTAATAGCTCTGATCTCACAAAACCTAAGGAACACAGTACCTTCTCTTTGTCTGGGCATCTTATCATTTTATTGTCTTTCTTTCAGCCAGCGCTTTGTTCATCGGTAAAATGTTATAGATCTGTATCTTAAATATTATTCCACAAGGTATCACATCAGTTCTTGCTTTAAGTCTGGATTAAGTTCACTGTATTACCTTTTTTTGAGGAATAAATTACCCAGGTAAAATCAAATTTGCCTTGTCTTCGTTTCACTGTTCAATTACATTTCCTTGATTTCTTTTGTTCAGATCTTGCATTATCAAGGTCATGCGTATGCGCTTGTAGCACCAAAATTGCTTTTCCGTCTCTCCCAAACTACTTCCTTTCCCCCTCCCTCTTGTAATGATTTTTGGCGTATCACACACTGTTGTGTGTGCCAATTATTTCAGTGCTGTGGGATGGAGATTATCCAGATCCCCTTATTTCTTTATTGGAAATGGTCTAATTTTGTTTCCACACTGTATGTGGTAATAACCATTATCCTGTCCTCATTTTCAGTGTATCATTTTACTGTCTTTCTGGAAACAGAAGGCAAAGTATTTCCTTTGGTGTTTGTTCCTGCTTATTTTTTCCTAAGCATCCTTTTAAACCTCAGTGTGTGGGTAGCTGCCTTTCTCTCCCTCTTCTGAAGCTGTGCTGCATAGTAACAGTGATGGCCCCGTTATTTCCTTGGCATGGTTCAGCTCAAGCAGGCTCCTGGTTGGTTTTACTCTTCTGTTTGTACCTTGTAACCTCTGAAACATGCTTTTCTTTCTTAAGCTTCTTTCCACTTTGGAGGGGGGAGGTTTCCTGCTTATTTTTAGCGTTACAGGTCAGGTTTTTTTATTCATCCAGGCACTCTGGAGTGCTCCTCACCAAATTTGTTCTTCACCTTGGAAAACAAACCCAACGAGTGAAAACGGGTTTCAGTTGGAATGCAAATACCCTCTGAAAACGGTCCGCCTCATCAGCCCCGTTAACAAATTCCAGTCATTTCTTGAGCTTTGCCCTTCCCAAATTCCAGACTGTTTGACTTGCTCTTGGGAAGTGAATCAGAAATGGTCAGAATAGGTTTGTAATTGCTTGAGCTATCAGTCATCTCTCCGGTCCGACAGCATGAACTGACTCTGAGACAGCATCCCTGTTGACCTGTGACTGATGGTGACTGTTGACCAAAGGAGTCCTGCAGCTATTGTGTCCATGCCATTGCTAACATTCATGGCTTTGTGTTTTTGGGGTTTTTTTTTGTTTTTTTTTTGTTTTTTAATAAAATATGTTGGTTTTAAAGGAGTTCACACTTTTCATTGACAGTGTATGCAGGGTAATCTATGGACTGCAGCCTGTGTTCAGGTGTAAATCTCTGTAGAATCCCAGTTGCTCTCCAAAGTGATAATTGCCAAAAGTCTGTTATGTTTCAACTGTTCTTGATTTCTTAACCATTTCATTGATATGCAGTTCTTCCTCATTCCTTTTTTTTTTTATTATTATTTTTTTTTAATCCAGCTTAAACATCTTGCAGCCTTCAGTGCCCGTGTTGAGGTTGCCATCAGTGTGTAGAGGACAGATGTTGCCAGTGCAACTGCCTCTGCATCCTGCAGTCCACCTGACCTTCCTTAGCAGTAAAACATAGCAAGTTGAGCTCTTAAACTTGCTAATACGGTCAGTTGCTCAGTCTTTCTACACTAGTCATTTTTACGGATGAATCCAGTGATGAAGATTTGTATGTGTTAGTACTTCTCTTCCTTTGTTTTTCTCCTCCCTCATTGACTATCCTACCTGGCAGTTTTAGATTTTGGGAAAGTATTGGCTACCTCTCAAAGGCTGTGTTTCTCTGAATCTACTTCTTGTATTTCATAGTGTGGCAACAGCTTGTCTTCTGCAAGACTAACGCTTTTTCTTTTGTATCTCTTAATTGCCTGCTATGGCAGGGCACTCCGGTGCTAGCGTTGTCATCTCAACATGGAAAACGATTCATCACGCAAGAGAAATGTGTGGCTGAATTATTTTTTGCGTGTGTTTAAAAAAACTTTTCTGCAGGAGACTATTACTTTAGGACCAAAGACCGTGTGGGAGAACTGAAACTACTGGAAACATGTTTATAGGGGAAATTCTGGCAGATTTTTAACTGCCATGCAAGAAATGTGGCTGTCTAAAAACAAGACGTTGTATGATTCTTTTTCCAGACATGATCCCTTTTACCTTTAATTGCAATTTTAGGCTATGAGAAGGTTTAGGAAGGGAAAGACTCATATAAATTGTCTAATCACACCAATAATTGACTCAGTTTTTTTTCTAATTCCATGTGCCCAGTAATGCATCTGCTTGAAGATTCACATACTGTCTATGCATTTCTTAGTGGCTCCTCTCTCTAAAACTGGGGCCATAGGTGTTAATCATGCTGTGAAACTGTGTAAGCTTTGAGTGGTTAAAATTTACTTGTGTGTCTGAATGTGCTATGTGGTTGGTTGGTATAGCATTTCTGAATGCTCCCTTCGTTGAGGAGCTGCCCAGACCCGCTCCAGTTCTCGATGGGTTCTTGTGGCTTTGTTCAGTGTGCCTGTTGTTTTCTATTTTCCCTTTTCTGTTGTTCCCCCCACCACCACCATGTTTTTGTTTTGTTTTGTTTTGTTTTTAAATTGGGGGGGGGGGGGGTTTTTTTTGTTTGCTTTGCTTAGCTTTACTTAAGCTCCTGTAGGGGAAGACATGGTGGTGTCTGTTGTTTGTAGGTCTGGGTTTGCAGAGGGTGTGGTGGGATTTATTTTGTTTGTTTGTTTTATTTTTCTGAGTTAAGGGTGAGGAGAGATGGGCAGAGGGGAAAGCATTAACAAGTCTTGATGTCTGGCAGGGTTTGATTACATTTGCAATAACTAGTTGTGATTTATGTTGTTTAGTTTTCGATGAGGAGGAAGAGGAAGCGGGACACATCCTGCCTAACAACTTCTTGTAACGCTCTATGATTTATCTTTGCATCATGTGCAGTAATACTGTTCAGATTATTTTCTACATGAAAAATGTTCAGTATTGGCAACTGTTGAGACTTCAGCCTGGTATTGCCTGTGCTGGGGGACAATTCCAGTCTTGATTCTTCTCTGTAGACCTCTGTAGCCAAGGAGCCCCAGGCACATTGTTGTTGCTCCTCTCTTAACAGGTAAGCATGTTTTTAATATTAATGCCATCAGGAACAGGGAAGAAAGCCGAGCGATTCAGAAGGAACAGGGTGAGACAAGGTCTCCGTTACTCTTTCTAGAGATCTGTAGAGATGTGAGGGTAATCTTGCCTTCACCAGTGACTCATACCAGAAAAAGGGTCTAAAAATTTTTGAACCTAGAAGTGACTCATTTATAAATATCATTTGGTCTTCTCGCTTAACACAGTGCTTCCTTCCTCTCCTTCATGGTCACGGAACAGATGCGACACCTGTTAAAACTCAATTATATTTTGCAGTAAGCACTCTCTACCTTGGTGCTAGGTTCGTCCTTTATGCACCCTGGGTGAGCTGCTCTGAGGGGCAGATGGGTACCCCATTTTGTAGGTCACAGATGCATACATACATATATATGCAAATCAGACTTGCAAGCTGTTTTAACTTAAATTTGGGGTTACATTGCTTCAGGGCTGTGGTGGTTTAAGGTGCTACTTTACCTGGCGCAGCACGTTGGTGTCGGTCATCGTCCCCGCAGCTGGTTTGCCCCGTGAGAGCTGCCCTCCACCGCCGTCGTGCGAGGCTGGGGCTACAGCCCAGTCCCCCCCTGAGGACTGTGCACGTAACCGCCCCAGCACCAACGAGCTGCTCCTCCGTGGGCACCTACTGCGTGTCTGTGACTGCAGTGGCAGAATAAGATACATCTGGGCGATAACTTCTCAAAGAAGTCTGCGAAATCTTGAAGGCAACTTTTTTTGTCCTCTCTGCAGGTGGGATCTCGTTTGCTCCTGTCACCAAGGAACCTGCTTAACCCCATAAGCAGGTTATTTTTAAGATGACTTCATGTTGAGATCTAGGGACTATTGTAACCAAGTCCCACTTGGTCAAGAAAGGGAGCCTTTAGTCTTTATTTGGGGACATGCAAACCTTACTGAGTTTTGAGTTCTATTATTTGCCACTTCAGAAAAGAAGGATTAGTGAAAGGTTTTTACAGCTCTTCACTTTTAGGCTACGGAGATGGGAGAAAAACAAGAAGTAAGTATTTGAAATCAATCTAGTCAATGTTTGCTAATCCCGGTGTAGTTTTCATTTTTATCAAGGCCCTTTTCAGGGAGTGGAATGAAGTATATATTTTAAATGTCTTTTCTCTGTTGGTCCTTTTGATGCTCAGAGGGGGGCGGAATTGTGTATGTTGTGAGAAATCCTGGACTGGTGTATGTTTCTAAAATAAGCAGAAATACTATGACAAACTTACTACATTGAGAAGTAAAAAATGCCCTTTCATAATACCTCTAAATATCTCTTTTAGCATAATGGGAGTCTCAAAACAGTTCCTATCATCAACAATTCATGCTTTAAATAGGCAAGAAAAGCAAAAACAAGGTAAAAGGAAATACTTAAGGGAAACAAAGGTATTTTGTTGTCAATGAGGGGAGAAGAGAGGGCCAGTGTCCCCTATATATTATTTCCTGCTTGGTGCTTATAGTGTCTAACATTCCCATTTTACACCTTCTCTCTTCCCAAAGCAGTGGAGTTACCACTTTCTGCATGTTGACAAAGAGGAGCAAACAGTTTTAGTGTCATTATTTAAAGGCAATCCCTGGAGGAATTTGGAAATGGAGACAGACCCAGCCTGCGAGCGCTGCTGGGAGTTTGCGTCGTCTTCTCCTTCCGTGGTGCTCCCAGGAGATCGTCATTGCTTTGGAGAGGCTGTAGGGCTGGTGTGTGTCACATCTGTCACAGAGCTGGAAGCAGCCCTCGTCTTGTATTTGCTGGAAAAGGATTGCAGCCAAGGGTTCAGTTTAGGAAGGGCATTGTTCAGTGCAAGGTTTGGGAAACAAAATAGTGGCTGAAGTGGAGAAATCCATCCTTATCACTAGGAAGGGTATAGGAGGGTTTGCGGGGTGATCTGTGTTCGTGTGGCTTGTGTTTGGGTTTTTCCATTGTGTATCTGGAATACTGTTGTGTACCTCTGAATTGTTGGGCATGTCTAATAGATCACTGCTTTGCTAGATTTTACAGTGGATTGGAAATGTGACTGCTCCCTGAATATGGAAAAATCATGAGTTTGTTTTCATTGATATGCTTTACTGCTTTGTTTTCGTGATCTACAAAAGAATTATAAAATTGTATTGGGCACAGAATTTTGGTATACATCTGGAAGAATGAACAGAGGCAAAAAATATACAGTCCTAAACCGAAACTCGAGAAATTTTGCTCTGATAATTTGGATGTGTGGATTTGCTGTTAATGTACAGCCCCTCCTAATGGCTGGGAATAATCCAGCAGTGTCAGCAATGCCTGGAGAAGGGTATGTGGCTATTTTTCAGGAACCTGAAATTGTGTTAATCTGTGGGAAGGTTAGAAAGGCAAACTCATAGTTCTTCCTTATCAGTTATGTGTTTTGAAATTACTTTGGAAATGTTCCTGCCCATATATACAGCTATGGGTTATTTTGCAGAATGGCACGCACTTCGGTCCTTTCTGATACAGCCAGTTGCAATTCAGATAGGTTAAATAGAAAAGAGTTTTAAAGGCTCTCTGCTTAATCCTCCAGTGCAATTAAATCCTGGCTTTGTTTGTAGAAGATACGATCAGCATGCATTGGAACAATTTACATGACCCATAAAAATCAGAGGCTTTGGTTGTTTTTGTGGTGACCATTCAAGTGAGCCAAACTGAAGTGAGTTTTACCAGGAGCTGAGTGTTCAGGGACTGAACTCCAGCAATCCTCCTGGTACAGGGGGCCTTGTATAGCTCCTCCTGATGTGGGGTTTTTCACATCATCAGCTCTATTGGTAATGGGTGTGATTTTGTTGAGACCATTTCAAAAGTTTGGGTTTCTTTAAAGGCACTCTTAATGAAGCTATGAGGTACGAGGAAGAGGATTTCTCCGTGGGTTTAATACAAATGGGAAGTTAGCAGCCCTCAAATTGCAAAAGGAAAAAAGCATAAAAACAGACGTCTCGGGGGTGCGGCGTTAAGGAGGAAAAAAAAAAAAAAGGTAAAATCCTGAATTAACAAACACAAGACAACCAGAAAGCATTGCCCCCCTCCCAGTAATTCAGTGTTCTGAGGTTGGCCTTGTATTTCAGATCTGCTTCATAAATTACAAAAACTTGGATGTGGCAGATACCTGTTGTGTAACATATGGTTTAAAAAAGAAAAAAAAATTAATTTAAACTGACACTGTTTATAGCTGTTCCGTTCAAGTTGCTATCTCACTGACCAGATCCTGCTACCTAGTGGCTGTGCCCAGCAGACAACCTCACTGAGCTATAGGGGGCTCCACTCTGCTCCAGCTACTGAAGACACTGAAAAACATTTTTGCAATTGCAGAAGAAACTTTTTTGCCCTCAACGGGAGGCTGCTATTCCTCCCTGTTGTCTGGAAACAGTGGATCATTTCAAAAGCAAATCCAGAGTACATCAGTGGTTTATGTCAGCTGTGTTCAGTTCAGGCGAGATTGAAACACCGATGCTCCTGTGCCTCTTTCATGTTCTGTGAAGCCAGCAGAATGCTTTGAGTAAGTTACTGCTTTGTGTAGGACCGTGCACCGTCTTGCTTATGCTGCTTAGGTTAGATCATGAAGAAACCCAAAGGAATGGAATATTTGGGAAAAAAAAAAAAAAATAATTGAAAAATGGAATGCTTCGCTTGGGGAGTTAGTTTACATTATTCCATAACATGAGGGGTGGTATCTATAACAGTACTCGGGCAGCAACCTATAGGGGGAAAAAGATGACTTTCTATTATTAACAATGAAGATATTTATTTTTCAGACTTCAGTTATATCATCTTGCTTTTCTATTTAAGATAGAGCTAAAATATAAATGACAAATCAGTGACACTTTCTCTCTGAGGAAAATGTCTCTGGTGGTAACTGGTGTTTCAGATTTTCATAATGCATTAACTGATGTGGAGCAATTTTCAGCTTTACAGTCTTCTAGGAGGCAAAACTGTCCTTAACGTATTACTATATAATACAAAATAATCTTAGTACATAGTCTCGCTTACCTAGCATTTTAATGCATAGTAGTGGAATTCATCTGGTGAAGAAGCAAGTCAGTAAAACCTGTGCTGGTCCTGTTTCATGGGGTACTCTAAAGCAGTTTTTTCTATGGAATTCTATTAAGTCAGCATATTTTTTGTTTTGTCATCTTTATGAATTTATTTAAAAGATTTCTAGCTAAAGAAGTATGAGAAATCAAAGTGCTTGAATATTTTGCGAAAGCAATTTCTTTTTTTTCACTGATGGAGTAATAATAGCCATTCTTTTTATGAAAGTAGCTCTGATACTCAATCGTTGGGAACATGATTAGAAGGAACATAAAAGGAATGACAGTATCATATAACATTTACCATAGCCCAAGTTGTCCAAATGCTATTTAGGTATAGTTTTATTAAAATGTTGTTTTTCAAAAGACTTTTGCATCTGTGAGGATGCCTTGTTTTAACAACTTGTTGAAATTGCCATGTTATGTTAAATTCTATCAGAGCAAGGGGTGTAACAGCCTCGGGGTCAGTCCCTGTTCCCTTTTCAGTCAGCTGGAGTTTCACACTGATTTTTTTTGGCCTGTCCAGTACCTCTCTTAGGAGATGGTCTATGTTGAGAGCTGTGTCCCATTTCTGCCCAGAGCCATGGGCAGCGCCAGGCAAACTCCTTCCTGCAAAATTGTGCAGCAGGATCTAAAAATTTCTTACCAAATCAAATCTTCCAACAGCGAAATCTAGTTTAAACCACTAATTTGCTAATGATGTAAACCAAACTCCTGACTCGAGGTGCATGCCAAGTACGGGTTATTTCCACTCTAATCCTTTTACTGAAGAGTGGTACCTTGAAAGCAGTTATCTGCAAGCATTTTCTGGCGAGTTTTCAGGGGTGGCTGGATTCATTCCCACAGCTGGTGCCTGGCTCTGTCCTGTCTGTAGGAGAGTGGACCTGTGCTGAAAAGCCACCATGCGTCAAGGTGCTCCACACCATGTATATATGTGTGTGATACAGACAGCCCAAGGTGTTGCTTTGGGTTTGAAAATTAGTAATGTGTTTCACTAGAGTGGAGGACTTTGCTAATTAACATTTTAAAATCATTGCCATTACAGATTCAGGCAGCTTTTCTTTTTAAAGAAAATAAACGTCCAAGTTTTCTGTAGACCAAATGCTCATCACACATTGATGTTGACACGTGATGCCCACGCTTAGTGGTCTCAGATGCAGTCTACCTCCAGACCATTTTGTATGGCTCTTGCGGTGAATGATTAGGATCAGTTTGCAAATTCAGTTTACTGTTTTGCTTGTTTGTTCATTCCAACATATATTCTGCCTAAGGATAGCAATTGATTTTTAAATGAGAAAAGGAAGGAGACAATGCAAATAAGCCATGTTCTCTCATATCAGTTTTAATGCCATAGACCTGATTTCATCAGTGGAGACAGAAAACAGCAAGATGCTTCCTCCAAATTGTTGTTTAATTTAATCCTCTTCTCTCTACTTCTCCCCACCTCCCTCCAATGCACATATCGTCCGTGGGTTTTGAGGATGCTGCAAGAACAAATTGATTTCCTCTGATTGCAGGTATACTTTAAATCCTGTAATTTGCTTTAATGGAAGGTAACGCTGACCACTTCATAGCAATGAAGCAGATAAAATCGGTTGCCTGATTACCCATCAAATGAGTTAATCATTAAATCAAAAACTGTTCCTTTGGTGAAACAAAATGAGTCATTTGAATTCTGTCAAGAGACTGGCAAAGAAAAATACTGAGGTATAAATCCTCTGTTAAGAAAATCTTGAAAGGTATGAAGTACAGTGATTTGTAATCCACAACTGCTCTATCTTGACCTTGTTCTGAAGGGGCTGAGGGGGGAGCTGCCTCCTTGTGAGCCACCTTGCAGAGTGATAGATGCTTTTCAACAAGGAGGTGTACAGTGACAGGAAAAAAACCCACCCCACAAAGCAGTTACTTCGAGGATTATTTTTGTGGTGCAAATGTGTTTATGTTAAAAAGTAAATATCCTAGCTATTCAAGTGTAGGAAAGCTGCACAAGTGATTTGCAACAATTCATTAATTCCTGATTGCTATAGCATAATTTTACAGTTTATTTTCCTATGGGATGGCAGAATATTAAGCAATTTGACCGAAGAGTGAAAACCTGTATTTTTGATTGGATGATGCCTCTGAGGTTGCTTCAAATCTTTAACCTACAAACTGCATGCATCCTCAAATGATGCCTAAAGAAACACACAACATTTAGTAAAAACTCAGGAAAAGGGACTGGAATTTTCTTTTCCTTGATGTTTTAGCCTGTCTTCTCAGTGTTACTTAATATCATTCCTTTAATTCTGGTGTCCTATTATATAATTTGGTAGTGTATGCTTTCCAGTAGAAGGATTTGCGTTTATGTTGGAAATAGAAAAAGCGTATTTATGCTGTAAATCCAGCCTGGAGAGAAATAGAGTAAATTGTCCAGCATTACAGGTTTGTTACTTTCAAGCAGATGTTGCTGCAGACTCTGTTATGTTAGTAAGTTTCTAGCACTTGGCTGAAGGAAATAGCTGACTCTTCCTGTTTATAGAGATAGCAGGCAAAACATTTCTACTAAGTAAAACTTAGGCTGCAAACCTGATTATGTCAGTTGATCAGTGTCCTGTAAGCTCCTGTGTTGATTACAAACATATTGATAAATAAATCACTGTTATGGTTTGCGTTCTGAAGCTATGTTTTGACAAAAACTTTTTAAAAACCAATGAAATTCTTTTGGCTTGGGGATAGAAAAAGGAAGAATGGGGGAGTTTTGGGGCTCATACACTAGACTGAGTATTTCAATGGTCAGATGTGACCTATAGTATACATGATTTAAAAAAAAAATAATATTGTTTTTGTTAACTAATTTAGCGCACTTCACTAAGATTTGGACCAAGACTGTCTTGAGAACAAGTCTCACTTAAAAAATTTGGAATACAAAAGGAAAACATACACTGTAAATATAATGATGCTTTATTATGTCCATAATTTAAAAGCTGTGATCACAATTCTGTGATCCTTCATTTGGCTTTGTGGAGTGCTTTAAACATCATACAAGCTGATATAAGTGTTTACCATCCATTTCAGAGGGAATACATAGTTCACATTCAAGTTGTATGTTCAGGTTGACTGTAGGTTAGAACTCTGTGTTAGAAAAGAAACACACAAAAGAAAAATAAAATCCTCAAAACTTGCATTAAAAAAAGCTATGTGTAAAGGTATTTGTCAAGTCTGTCTAAAAATCCGGTGATGGAATCGTGCTCGTATCAGTCGTGATCATGTAAGCTTGCATGTAAGCAGTTAATTACATGAAGCCTACTGATACCCTCTTGTATAAATAAAAATACAAATGCTTCCATAGTCTGTATTTCAAAAAAAGGTGGGGTGAGATTAGTTTTTATTCTTTTAGTTTACTTCCTATGCAAATATACATATGTATTATTCCTTATCCTAAGCCTTCGGGAGCTTAGAGTAGTCAGTACTCCTGTCTCTTCTACTAGTGAAAAAGTTGCTTTTAACTGTTGTCCCATCACCCTTGGAATTTTATTCACTTAGATCATGAATTTTCGTCCTTTGCAAAGAACGGATGGGTCAACCCTTCATTTGCGGCTTGATTAAATTCCTGTTAAAGTTGTGATGTCAGTATGTTTTGGATTGTTCTCTTGTTTGCCAGCTCTCATTACTTGACGATGACATAGTAGATCTGGACCACAGAAGCTTCCTGTGGTGAAGTAAGGACGTAGGGAGCTTGATCACATACTGCCGTAACCATCCCCACCTCCCAGGGCCAGTAGTTTTGCAGTGTATGAAAATGCCTCTGACGTAACATGATACCATCAAATTCCTGCCGCTTCTGACCTTTAGTAGGTCTCTGAAGCTTTGGTAAGCTGGATTCTTGGAAAATACGACTGCATTTCTTAAAGCCACCAAGGACCTTCTCCATTTTTCCTGTGTGGTTTTCCCCCCATAGTGTGGTGTGTCCTTGTCAACACCACGGCTGTTGAATCTGTCAACTCAGTTAGACCTCTACCGCCGCACGCCAGAGTTTCCCTTCTCTTTCTCTCTCTCTCTAATTAGCCTTTTTGTTCTTTGCTTTGACCTTTAGCTGTCATAACAGGATTGATGATCCAGAGGAAGAAATTCTTTTTCCTGACCTATAGAACATTTTTTCTGGCTCAATATCGACATACATTTCTGTAGTCAAAAGTTGACCGCGGTCTTGACCTGTGAAAGAGCTACCCATTAAAATGGTGGGTTACTTGTCTCTTACTGTCCTTGGGTTTTTCTCCAGAGAAGCTGGCAAAGGTATCAGTGTCAGTTTTTTGTAACATTACTATTCTGACAGGAAGAATAAATTGGAAATTGATATCTAATTTTGTGTCAATAATGTTATTTGGACTTTCGAGTAAGCGTGACTTCTAGTCAGGCGGATTTTATTTTTTGACTTAGTTGAAAGGTCTCTTTTGACCTCTGTCTGTGAACCAAGCTGGTTTCTTCTAATGACAATTTTTTATCAAACAATTCAGGGAAATAGTGTGGCTTGTTCTTCCCATTTTATATTCACCAAGTTTTAAAGTGAAGCTGAAACATAATACTGAGAACACTACTGAAAAACAAAAGAAATAAACGGGAGTTTGCATATTTGTCTTTAAAACAAAAAACTAAAAACCAAAAAACAACACAAAGACTTAGATCTTTTATGTCCTTCCAACAGCATAGGCCATAAACCCTGCCTGGGGATTTCACAGTAGTTCAATCCTATATTTGTAAATAAACCATGTTTATTATTGTGACCCATTTTACTGAGAGTACGAAATCTGCTGTCAACTAAATTTAAAGGAGTGACGCGGATATAAAACTGTTTCTACGGATTCCCTTTAAACGACTTTGTTTAGTAGTCTGTGGCATCAGAAGAGTAATTAATTTATGGACTGTACAGCTGTTATATATAATATGTCAAAACTGTGTGGCTGTAAATGATCTTTTGATAAGGTCAAACTCTGAAGTGTTGTAATAGTTTAAGGTCTGACACCTACATCGCGTTTGCGTGTCCCAGATAACATTTAAATCGGAGACACTGTGTTTCTGCTGCGTGGTCACAAATGCAGAGGATCACCCCACTTCTCAGGTGGAAGGTTTGGGTTCTGCTGGTGTATGCAGAAGTCTGGAAGCCGAAAGGTGTTCCTGGCCATCTAGATTAAGCCAGACTAGCGTCTGTGGGTTTTCTTCCTCATTTACGTGCCGTACCAAGACGCGCGCTTATGTCTGAGCCAGGCTCTGGGATGCATTTCCCATCCCTATCTGCTGCCCACGGAGTCACTTTCTGTGCACAGCACGGACTGCGTCATCCCAGTGCATTGCTGGGCTGGTCACCCGCTGTGCGAGCCCTCGGTGCAGCTGCTGGGCGTCATCAATAAGAGTTAGTTTTGAGTGAAGGATTGCCCTTTTTGTTGGTTGTCTTTTCATAAAAAAGGCTTTTCTACTTCCTCAGCATCTCAAAGTGGATAATAAATGAGAAACGCCCTGATCTCTCTTGTAAATAGCGGTGTCTCTCAAATTCTGTTGGTTTTTTACACTTGGTTTATTTTTTTTTTAGTACTTTTAAAAGTAGTAAAAATAGTGAACGTCGCAGCAATATGTTAGTGGAAACAGGCAACATTTGGAGATGTTTTGATGTGCAAGAATGACATTTAATTGTTTTTGAAAGAATACACAACTCCAGTAGCGTAGTATTTCTAGAAGTAGATGCTTTATTTTGAAAGTGCTTTGTTAGAACACACTTTGCAGTTGGTCTCTCCCCTGCTGTTTCCCCACTTCTGCATGGCAAAAGCAATGTTTTTCCTTCTGCTGGCATGAGCTAGATGATTAGACACCAGTTACTTAACTATAGCTAGTCCATAACCATAGCTTTGATATAACTAAGAGTACCAGTTAGTTGTCTTTATTAAGAATCAAACTTGTGCTGATTGCTTTCAGAAAAGGGAAATGCTTCATATTTAACAACCTTGTATGATTTACCTGTAGCTTTAAAAATTTCATTGATGCAAAACTTCTGTGTTTGAAGGTCTTGGCTAGAGGCGAAACTATGATTTTTCTCCCCAAAAGCACAGACTGCACCTAGCAAGGATGCTGCTATTCAGACTCTTCCTTTTCTTACGGGCAGTGTTGCACATTTTCATGGGCTGCTATGGAGGATAAGTGGTCTGGACTGTGGTCTGGAACATATGCCCAAAATAAAATCTGCAGGAGAAACCTTTTTGTGGCTGTGTTTTAGATTTAATACATTTTCATCTTGTTTGCTGGCTGTTTCTGTATTGCGCGTGATGGGTAGGCAGGAAAGCAGCTGCAAGCAGTCTGCTGTGCAGTGCTCCAGGCAGGCAGCGGAAGGCACGCTACAGCTGTGGTTTGATGTTCTGCTCAGTGAAACACCATCCTTGAACATTGCCACCCCTCCTACCCTTCACATCAGCATCCTGCCACCTCCATCGCGTTGGTGCAGCTGCCTCTGCAAACTAGAGTAAGCAGCTGATGCAGCAGAAAACCCACATGGCCAAAAAAAAAAAAAAAAAAGACATTCAGGTGGTTATTTTTAAAAGAGGCATGTGCATTTGGAGGGCTTTGTATTGCTTGTGGGTTTTCTTTTTTGAGTTAGGCAATGTGGTTTGGTGGGGGGGTGGTGGTGGAATAAAATTCCCCATTCAAGATCCCTTTCCTGGGGTGGTTGACCACAGGGACACAGGTATGGGTTAGTTGTGGAGGACAGCCTCAGGACAACTTTCAAGATCTGATGTACACCTGTTGTTTCTCATGTTTTCTGCATGCTGGCTCGGTTATAGAAAAAAGCCTGTAGGACAAAGGAGCTCAGTTTAGAGCCTGAGAGGGGTGATAAGGAAACAGCCTCCGGCACTGCTGTGTGCTCTCTGCCACGTCCTGCCCTGCCGCTGCTCGCTTGAGGACTTCACTCTCTTCTGTATCAGTGCTTGTTTCACTCAGTTTGCTGGCAACGAAATGTGATTTACAAGTGTGGCTGTTTCACAACCCCCTTAAGTCATCCGCGGGCAGAGCTGCTGTTGACGGGCACGGCTCCCACCGCTCTGTCCAGAGGGTGCTGCCACCTCTCTGCTGCTGCAACATGGTTCGTTGTGCCATACACCTGGCCCTGGTGAGTTTTCCTGTTGCGGTATTGATGGGTTAGTTTTCCTGCTGTTCAGTCTCCCGGTCTGCTTCCCTCTGCAGCCCCATGAGCGGTTGTGCCCATGGCAGGAGCAGAATGAGGATGGGAAGGATGCAGGAGAAGGGCAAGGATGCTTATTTTAGCAGCAGCGCTGCCGTATGCCAACTGTAAGTGACCTTAATCATAGCCAAAGGTCCTGCCTTCCGTCACGCTTGGTATTAATGCTTCAGAGAATGGGACTTTGATAGTTTTTATTACCGTGCCAGCACCTGGAGTGAAGAGGAGGAGCAAGCAGAGGCTGCTGCATCCCACGGGCGTTAATGAGAGGGCTGGATCCTGCGAGGCTGTCCTTGTCCTTTAGCGTACTAACCTCTGTACACCTCGCAAGTCCTGCTGGAAACAGGCCTGATGCAATGAGCGTCCTTAACTGCACTGTGTATTTTAAAACCGTGCTTAATTATTTTCGTCTCGTTTGATGAGATGGTTTTGATCTGTTGGGCTAGTTAGGTGATTGCTGATAAAACACAGTTTTAAAAGCAATCTGTTGATTTCAGAAAGGATTCCCTCCTCCCCTATGGAAAAAGGAATAGAATGCCTCAAGTCTTTAGGAATTGGGTAGTTATTAGAGAAATCATTGTTATTCTCTCATTTCCACGGGGTAAAGGTAATACTGGAACAGAGATGCATGCAGCTGCTGAAAGTTGATACTGTTTGGCCATGAGGTTAATTGCCAACTGAAACATTGCTGCAGTTTCTTTTCAGAAAGAAGAAAGCAAAATAATTGAAGGATTGTTTGCCAGTGGAAACATGATTCGTTTTATACATATGAAGAAACAGAATTCACTAGTGCTGCCCTCTTGCAGCTCAACAGCACGAGAGTCATTCAACTAGTCTCAGTAAAGTTATCACTTGATATTGTTTAGGTACAGTTATAGCTACAGGTTTTCTGAAGGAAAGGTAGGTAGGGAGAGTTTCCAGTAATTGTTTGAAGGGAAGATCAGGTGATTGCTTCCTGCAGCAGCTCTTGGATCTACAGTCTCCTAAATTTGAAGGAGATGGAAGAGACCCTTGTGTAAGAACAGGCTTCGAATTCCATGCAACAGCAGGTATTTTCTTAGTAGTAGGATCACTTGCCAAGGAAACTCAATAAATAATCATCCTCTTTGAATTTTAATTACTAAAGGTATCCTGGGGAGAAGGTGTCTGTTCTGCAGTCTGTCTAGCTGAGGGTGCGGTGGCTTTGGCGGGGACACCCCCAGTTCCCTCGGTGGTTGGGCTGCAGGGCAGGGGACCTGCTTCTTCCTCCTCTTCACATGGAAGTGATGACTCCAAAGAGTTCATGCCTTCCTATGGCTCTCTTCAAAAGCTGGAAGAACTGTTTGCTCCTACCTCTGAAGAAAAGGTGGGTTGGAGTGCCTTTTGGTGTGTGAAAACCTGGAATGTGCCTAAAATTGCTCCTTTTGTAGGCTCATAATCTGACTGCAGTCTTTGAGAAATCCTCTGTTCTTACCAGGTGTGTAATGTTCCTAAGTATCTGTACGTTGGGGACAGACAAACAAAAAAACAATCCATGCTTGTGCAATGTGTGGAGCTCCACTCCTGATCTTTAACTGTGTTAGATTGAAGGGGTTGTTTTTTCATGGTGTAACACTGTACTTTGCACCACTAATATTATGAGATGTTTTTATCTAGGCAAAGGTTGCTTGCGTGTGTTGTATGTGTTTGGTTTTTTTGGTCTGTGCCATGTTTTAAGTACTTGTTTCATCGTTTGTGCTTACCTAAAATACTTAAGAGGAGTACCTCCTCATGCCCCACCATTCATCTTAAATAACAGCAGGGAAGAGGAGCCTGAGATGGTGTTTAAGCCTGAAAAGGTTAGAGATAGACATCTGTTGAAGACAGTGAGATTGCTTATGGGCCAGAGCTAGAAGAGTGAAAAATCCTAATGAGGAGTTAAGGCTTTCATAAGAGATTTAAGGGCAAATCAAGAAATTTTAATCCAAGTCCTCAGCCCAGCAGTGAACTGGTGATGGGTGGATTGAGACTGCGTCTGCCATTTTCAGGGTGAGCTGTATACTGTGGGGCATTCTGAAGGTGCTCTAACATTTGCTTTGGTTCCTTCTGCATCACCCTGCATGCTCTTGATTCGGCAGGCATTAAGCTCTGTTTAAAATACTGCCCCAATGCAACTTTTTTTTTTTTTCTCTGTTGAGGTAATCCATTCTTTTTAGAGCTAAAAATCGGAGTCATAGATGTCTGGAAATATCAGTAATTCATATCCTTTTAGTACAGTAGGAGATCCTAGCTTTTTTTTTATACAAAGTATTTTACTTACTTTAAAAATGAGATTCTAAAAAATGTTATTAGTTTCAACTACATTGGATGCTTCCTGCCAGTTGTATGTAATCTGTCGTCATTTGGAGCACTAATGGCCACTTAAAATGGCAAATCAAGCCTCTTTCTGCTCTCTGTGCTGATCTTTACCAGCACAAAGAATGTCTGTTTGGCCTCATGGAGGATTTTTGCCCGTAATTTCTTGCAAGGCTTCAGAGTTGTATTAGAAAGGATGTTGAGTTTGAAGGGATACCAAAATGTGTGTCTGTGCATGTTAAATAATTCTGTGTGTCCAACCCACCCAAGATAAGACTCAGTTTAATCTGATGAAGTGAAGATTGTTTAATCTGACGATGTGATGCAATATAGTGGTTGGGACAAGTTGGAAGCATGAGTTATTGGTCAATCCTGGTGCCATGGCTGTGTGTTGAAGCTCCTTGACTTTAGTTTGGGCTGTTTCCTTAGTTGTGTGCCCTTGCCTTCTACCTTTTATCATCTTCCACCATTCAGTTTCTTAGTCCCTTCCCTTTATTAATCACGGTAGTTGTCTGATTGGCTTCATACTGCAGAGCTGTGTTCAGCTGACTGCCTTTCTCTTTTTTTAAATCACTGCAGAGGTTGGTTCCTCCAGTATATCAGGAGCTGCTGGAAAATGAAGTTACGGATGAAATTATGTAGGTTGATAATTCTGGGGAAAGCATACAAAACCCATTGTGTGCTGTCTTAACTATATGTGTTGTTACAAACCTTCTTATCAATCATTTGTGAGGGTGGAAAAAAGTGCTGCCCCTCCTTGTTTTTCGAATGGAAACATAGACTTCCCCGTGTATTTTTTTTTTTTTTTTTACTATCCCACTGTTGTCTGGAAACCAAAACTTTAATCCGGGGTTATTTAATATGCTTGCAAAGCTTGAAAATAATAAACTATTTGAAGTATGATAGAGAGAAGAGGCAGAATATATGCAGTACATATTCACAAATAGTTTTGTTTTGACATTTATCTTGCTGCAGTCCTTCTGCCAACTGGCTGCAGGCACGGCTACCAAAAGAATGAACACATGTTGCATTCATTAGTTCTCATCTGGCCGGGCTTCATCTTGCGAGACAGACGAAATCATGATCACGCTAAATAGATTGTAATGCGTTTGTAATACGAGTTCCCTTCTTGCTGAGCGGAGCGAGGGCTTTGCGGAGCCGCCGGCTTTTAAGCGGCGGCGTTTTGCTGCGTTTTAACAGAACGGCTCGGAGTATACTGCCGGTGAGGTCAGTGCTTTCTCGCCTCGAAAAGATGTCATATGAAAAATATTCCAATATAATGCTTGAACAAACAACCACCCCCTTATCCCCCCACCCCCCCTCCGTGTGAACTCCTGTCACGACGCTGTGCTCTGACTGACATTAGGTCTGCGGTGCCCCCGACACAGGGACGGGAACGTGCTCCGGGACGATATTGGGTTATCTGCATCGACCGAGTATAAAAAAAACCCAACCAAACAACAAACAATAATCCTTTTCGTTAGGCGTTTGTGGCGTTTCCCCGTGCTCAGACCCAGGGCGAATTGATTGCTTTTTCATCGTGACTGTCGCAGTTGTATCACAGGTCGGCAGTGCGCTGCGGCCCGATGGCGGGGAGGGGGGGTGGGTA
>NW_009646631.1:2890981-2905277 GCF_000708025.1 Charadrius vociferus
GGGTGGCTGTCGCCGGGGCTGTGTGTGCGCTCCTGTGTACCGATCCTGTGCGTGTGTGTGTGAGAAACGGGTATTTGCCCTTCAGAACTAAGTTTTGGGGTTCTTTTCCCGCTTTGTTTTTACTAGCGTCGTAGCGAAAATGAAATATTTCAAGACATGTTTCCTGTCTTTAAACAGCTGCTGTCAAGCCAGGCTCTCTTGAGTGCAAATCAGGTGATTAATCGCAGCATTTTAGCAGTATCAACCCAAAGTTATATGGGTTAAGTCTTAAAAAGACCAGCCAAACAAATAACCCCCACCGACAGATCGGGTCAGAGATGAAATGTATCACTCTCGTGTGCGGTGATGAAGTGTCTTAATGCCAATGAAACAGACGTCGCTGCGCAGCTCTTCTTTGTTTGCTGATTCATGCCCCGCAGTTTTTATACAAATACAGCATCTTGCATAGAAAACCTTATGCTTTTGGCCCGAAATATGATGGTCAACAGGAAAGTTTGTTTAAAATAATAATTAAAAAAAAAAAGTGGGTATTCAATGTATGGGTTTCTATGTGTTTTTAGTGGGACAAAGGAATGACCTTGCTGTACGATGTACTTTCTTAAAGTGAGCAATGCACTGTACTTTATCTGCTTCAGAATTCAAAGTATTTCGTTTAGGATTCAAGATGTTGCAACGCTTGGGAAAGAGGGAGGGTGAATTGGAAATTTTAAAATTACAAGTGCTTCATACAGCCTTTTGCAGGCTTGCGAGGATTTTTACGGTAGAAAAGAAAGGCTAATGTTTAACTGTTTATCTTCAGAACAAAATTCAAAGAACAGCCATTTTTATGACTATAACTTGCAACTTCGTTTCTGATGAGTTATTTCTGTTGACTGTAATGGCTTTTAGCAAGAGTTTCTGTGATAGTCTGTAAAAAAAATGCCAGTGTCTCAGACTTGAGCTTGAGGCGTATCTTGGATTTCAGAAGTGAGTGTGGCGTGATGAACTTACCTTTGAGATTTGTCTAGAAATCCAGCAGAATAAGGTGCGAGAAATACATTCTTTTCTTAATGCATGTGTTCTGCTTTAAAGAAAATAATTTTGACTAAAATCTTGATACAAGACTGGGGATTTTGCTGAATAAGGGTTAAAGACAGCATTTGCAATTAAAAGAAAACGTGGCTTTTATACTTTTAGTAGTGTGATATATTCTGCTGATTTAAAACTTGTTTCCTACTTATATTATTAAACCTCATGTACCTTTATATAAGTTTTCTGAGGAATGTGTGCTGGCTGGCAAGTAAACTTACAGCGATAAGAAACTGGTATGATGGAGAATCAACAAGTGCTTTGTTCATGTGAAATTTCTAACCTCATTCATGAGAGCTCCTTGCCTTGAGGGCTTTTAGCAACTTCGCAGTGGTAACAAGTAGGAAGAAGCCTGAGATTAAGCTGTACAAAGAATTTGAATTTTGTTTTTGGTCATACATGCTCATTCTTGCTTTATTTGAAGGAGATTAAGGTGTTGTACTAACAGTAGGGTATTTTAGGTGAGGTTTTGGGGGATAACTTTTTTTAAAAAATATATATTCTATAGTTATACGCGTTTCTGTAGGAACTTCTCTACCTTACCTTTAATTGTGATTTGTTTTTATGCATACATCCAATTGCTCATTTCTTGCCAAAGCTAAAAATACATTCCTAATTCAGCAGTGAAGAACTAGCACTCCCTTTTAACATATGTGATACCGATGCTGATGGGCAACTTAATCAGTTTTTTAAAAAAGCTTGTTTGATGTCAGTAGGGAGAACTTCTTTTTTCTACTTGTATTTAAATAGCCTTTTATAATTAAAGCTAAGGCAAGGGCTTATGCCGTAACATGTCCCTTCAGGAAGATCTTAGCTATCAAACTAGATCTGGGCTAGAATTTAGCTTAGGTGATACAGGTCAGGATAGAATTTTTCAGTTTGACCAAGAAAAATACTTACCTGCAAACAAAACTTTAGTTTTGCATGATGCTTTATTAAATTTTTGACACCAATGACATTTAGCATAGCAAACAGTATTTATAAATGAAAAAATCCCACCAATGCCCCCAGATTTGTATACTCTATTGCTTTCAGACTTTTAAATTCTTAAAATCTCTTAAATTCTCATTTGTCTTTAATGTTAAGACTAGTAGAGAGTTTGCTTAGATGTTGTTTCATAGTGGGAATTTGCAAGTTGCTGGAGGCACTGGTGATGGTAAAGGTGGCGGTGTTGCGGTGGCTCTGCATGGTTTCCGGATGGGTGAGACAAGTCCTCCTTGGGCTTGGTGCTGCTCACCAAGGAGTTGTCACCATGCCTTGGAGGCCACCTTGGCCAGCAGAGGCTTTGCCCTCCACCTTGCTGGCAGGACATGATGGGGCTGGTGCATGGTGCTGCTCCTGCTGCCTTGCTTCCATGCCGGGCGCTCACGGAGAAATACTTGGAATTAGGATTTAACATACAGAACTTTACTTTTAGGTATTCAGATGTTACAAGGGCTTTTTTCTTTCTAATTCCTGTTATGTAGGCAAAGATAGACAAATTTGACATAGAAGTCCTACTTTCAGCTTGATATTTTACCTAAAATGGGGAAGGCTTTTGACGTACAGTGAGCGTTGTTGCGAGTCTGAATCCAGCGTTCAGTGAGCAGTCGTTTGTGCTGGGGGATGATGATCAGGCTTGCTGAGTGGCCCAAGACTCATTTAAGCATTTTTGCTATCAGGAAGTTATATTAATGAGGAGGTTTAAAGAATTAAAAGTTATATTAGAATAGTATTGTCTAAAGTCCTGGGCTAGAAATATATTAATAGTTTCTCTGAACTTGCTTTTCTGTTTTCCAGAAAAAAAACTATTTGATATTAGCATGGTTAAAGAACCTCAGTGAGTTTCCTGGGTGAAGGAGGCAGAGTGTTTTATTTTCTAGAAATAATAAATGTAACACAGCTATTCCACAAGAATTTGGGCTCCTTCTCCCCAAGGTTACGGTAGTCCCAATGCTTTAGGCTGTATTTTGGGAAAATTCTCTGCTTCCTATCGATCTCCTGACAGAAGGGCAAACTGGTCCCTACCAGGAGGAACAGTAGTCACCAAGAAATGAATGCAAAGGGTTGCATTTTTGTAGACATGGCCATTCGTGCTTGTAATTGAGGGGCTTAAGTGCCTGCAAATGGGGCCTTCCCAATGGAGGGATGGATGGGATATTACTCTCCTTTTGTATGCTTCTTTGCTAATTATTTGTTACTTTATGGAAGGAGATGATGACACCCACCCCTCTTTACTGGCATAATTTCCCACATCAGTTCGACATATTCAGCTAGAATCCTTGTCTTATGTCTGGAAGTGAAATCCCATCTCATTATAGTTTGTGAAAATACTATTGCTGTGTCTTATGCAGCCGTAAGTCTACTAGAATTTGCAGAATAATGTATATTCGTTTTTAAGTTCTACTTCCTTATCAGATCAGTATAGTTTTACTTACCACCTTCTACTAATTTGGCAGAGTTAAATGAAGCTTTTATTGAATGGTTATATTGAGTAATTATACGTGCAGTTGGACTAAGCAGTATTTACTTGCTTCGTGAGTTAGCTGAGCCTATGCTTAATGAAGTGAACTATAAGCTGGATGGGCTAGCTGTTTCCAGGCTTCATTACATCAAATTTATTGTGCCATTTCCTCTTCAGACACTACCCCCGTTCCAGGTAACCGAGAGAAGGGACGTGCCTGGTCTGACCCAGCTGTGCGCAGGATGGGCTGGTGCGGTGGCATCGCACAGAGCTGTGGGCGTCCCTCTCTCAGGTCAAACACGGCGTTTGACTCTGCCCATTGCTGCCTGCAGATGTGCTGGAAGTGCTTGCGTGTACACAGCTCATTAAAAATCTTTCAATGTATGTCTCGACTGAGAAAGGAGAAAGGGTGTCTCTGGTCCATACTGTGGTAAATATCTGCATTATTACACTGTAGCATGTGACTAAATATCTGCAATATTGCAATGTAACAGCAGTGCTATGTAGGTACGACATCAAATTACAAATATTATAAAGGTCTGTAAGGGTTTTCATCTCACGCTGTTTAGAAGGTTAATACCCTGACTCAATGGAAAAGTCTCATTTCTTTAACTTAATAGTTAACTTTCAAAAATGTGGCTTACGTTTTTTCAGTAACGTTTCTTCTGCTTTGCCTATTCAGGTCTCTGTCTCACTTCTGACAGTTCTAGGAATATGCGTTAGTCATGAAAAGGGGGTTGATGAGGACTTGTGCAGGGTAACGGCTAGCATTTTCTTAGCAGTCGCAGAAAGTAATTGCAAGGTGAAGTAACTGCAAGCCATGCTCGAAGTTGCTGAAGTACCAAATTTGGTGAAATATCAAAGGTGCAGTTGACACAGCAAACTTGTCATTAAAGGTCAGATGAAAAGGTTCAGACTGCACACACTTTCTCAGCACTGAGTCTTTCCTCTCAAATTTTGAGTAATGCCCAGATTCAGAAACCTAAGAAAGTATCTTTATGAACCCTACATCACACCCTTGCTTCACACAGGTAAGTAAATGAATCAGGATAGCAGTAGCATTGGAAACCTCCCTTGAGTTTTGCATGCTGCAAAAGTGCTTCTTCAACCTGCTCCTTCTGCAGTGAGCCAGAGCGGCTCTGAGAGCAGAACTTGCAATGAAACACAGAAAAACTGCTGGGCATGCAAAACTCACCCTGTGAGCAGGGAAGGAGAAGGGGTGACCTGATGTGACAGTTATTAGTCACAGTTGTTTATTGTGTGATGAGAAGATGCTGTGATGTATCATAAAACCAGATAGAATTTAGGTACTGTGTATTCTGCCTTTGCTCTTCTCTCCCAGCACCTTTTTTGTGCTTCATATGTGCTAAAAATGCACGAATTTGTTGGGGTTTGCCCTTGTTTTGCTTGTGGTGCTCTTCAGAAGCATTTAAAACCATGACAATAACCGCAGTCAGATTTCTGATACCTGTGAAATGTGTCAAAGGGAGCGTTCCCTTCCACGAGAAGCTGGTTGAGTTGGTCCTTCAGGTTTTTGCACGCTGTTGCCACTGTTAGTTTTACCCATTTGCTCAGTGGCTTAAGTGGCACAGTGTTGTGAGCAATAGGGTTTTTTGGGGTTTGGTTTTTTTTTTTTTTTTTAGATGATAAAGGGGTAAAAAATGGAGCTGGAATTGGCTTTTGATTCCTGAATGGTTTGCACTAATCACATGCGGTTTCTGTATCGGGGTTAGATTACGTGGCTGGTGGTGAAGTGGCCCTGGGGGCTGTTGAGCCGGAGTTTGGCAGGAGCTGGTAGGGGCAAAGCTGTGTTCCTGGCCCTGCTTCCTCCGCAGCAGAGCAGTGATGCTGCTGGGGCAGGGTCACTTGTCCTCTCCACCTGCAGGTCGATGCCGGGAGGTCTTCTCCAGCTCTCAGAGGTACAGGCTGCCGTTCGTGTAGTGCTCTCCGACAAGGACTTCTCGCTATGCAAGTTGCAGGTTGCAAAGGATGGTCACACCTAGTTAGAGCATGGGCTTGCACGCCAGCTGCAGAGGGCTAAGCGAAGGCGGAAACTTGCAGCGTGTTGACACAGTAGGTTAGTAAATGTGGATTAGTAGATTGACCAGCCTGGCATTTGCTCTTGAGTAAGAGCCTGCGCTTGAGTAGTTACTAGATGGAAGCTGTGATGCTGTTAACTCCCTCTTGGGCTCGCTCCCTGGTAGTTTACGTGGCCATACCACAGGTGTAGCCCAAACAACGTGCTCGTACTAGTTCAGTTTTAATTCTTTCCCTGCTAACATTAAAAATAAAACAAAATTTGTAAAATAAGATCACTGGCAAGGTTAGAAGATGCTGAAAATGTATAAAACAATTTTGTTCTTACTGATGTATTCTGTGGTGGCGGGGGGATCCTCTCATGCATGCAGGATCCTGTTATGTTGGCTGGCAGTATTATGCAGAAATGGCATGCTTCTGGATGGTTCTTTTATACTTACAAATAGCTGAATTAGCGTAGCTAGTGCTTAATAAGTCTATGTGGAATTAATCAGTCTTAAAACATAAGCGTTAAAGGAATAAACTGGATAATTCTGTGGTTTAAGATGATAGCTCCTTTCAGAATAACTGTTGTTTTTTGGCTTTAGATTGTTCCCCCACAGATATATCAGACGAAGTTATAGAAATCTTCAGGATTTTAAAAAGGGAAGAGAACTGAATTGCAAACAACAGAGACCTGCAATATATAGCTTTTTCCAGTATATATTTCAGTTCATTCGCTTGAATTGTGTTAGTATGAGACTGTAATCTTTATTTCCATGCCTTGCAAGCAGGCTTTTACCTAACATCGCTGTTGCTGATGTGTTATAGAAAGTTGGAAGTGATACACTGTGTACTGAAGAGAAGAGCTTTGTGGCAGGTCTGCAAGGGAGCGATGGCTGACATGGCAGTGGCAGGTTGAGCAGCAGCAGAGGGGCTGTCTGCTGGCATCAGGGCTAGCGCACGTCTGCAGCAAAATGTTCCTGCCTTTTTTTAACTTGTGTACTTCAGCATATAAAGATTCCCATTTCCGAGGGGACTTCAGCTGGTGTCAGTTTTCAGTTAATTAATCCCTTCATTTTGGGGGGAGAGGGAAGAAAATGGGCAAAAATGCAGCTTATTCCTAGTTTTCGACACTGCTGTTACATAGTCACAACCAGATTTAATTCTTGTTTCACTGTCACATGTTTGTAGAACTTGATCATTTCTAATACCAGACACATCCCTCATCAGTCCCATATTGCTTGCTATTTGTAGGGGTGTTTTCTTTACCTAAAAACTGTTACTTTGTAGCAAATAGTGGGAAAAGAAACCTGAAGATTTTTTTCCCATTCAGTGGCTCCATCTGCAGAAAAAACAGATTGTAAGCAAGCTGTTTATGATACAAAACAAGAAGTATTTAAGCAACTTTGCTAGACATACGGTCCCTTTTATGTTTACAAAATTGGGCAAATAGTCGACATAAAAAATATATGCATTTTCCTTTGAGAAGGAAGGAAAAGGTATCCCCATGGAAAGGCGATGTTTTTCCCATGCAGGCAAATTCCATGCATGCATTCATGATGGTTTCATATGATTTATCAATAGCTATTGTGACACTTCAGTTTTGTGTAGGACTTGTACGTAAAATATGTTCAAGGTGAAATTTTAGAAGGTCTTAGCCTGCCTGTGTCATCCAAAATGTTCAGTTCAGTGATGGATTTTTCTCTGAGAAGTTGTAGCATCACATAACACTGTTTCCACGTGTTTGTGTTTGCAGGTGAATCGATTCTGAAACCTGCTTTGTGGCTTAGCCTAAATAAAGATGAGACCTAATTCCCCCCTTTCCAGTGGAGTGTTCAATTTTAGGCATAACAGTGCCAGGATTAGCAACTGAAATGATCATTGAAGCTGGCTTCATTTTTATGTATTCATTTTTATGTATTCATTCTGGAAGGAGCCTAACTATAGCTTTTTAAAATATACGTATAGTCACACATATAGAAGTCTGTCATGCTGTTGAGTTCTTCCTCTTCATGAATTAAATTAGTTTAATTTCACAGTTACCTCATTTGTTTATAGAGCATTTGTGGAAACTTATTGTTGGTAGTGTCTTTACTGAGGAAAAGTGGCAGCACTTGGTGGTAGATCTGCAGTCTGAATTGTTTAAAAGAGTATTGTAAAATACTAAACATTAATATTAGATATTTCTACAGCTGTTTAGATGCAGCATGTTGAAGAATGGCAGGATCGATGACCAGGCAGTCTGTCTTCTGTCAGGCAGCAGCAGCCACAGTGGCAGGAAAGGTGTGAGCAATGCTTTCCACCCACACCTTGTTTATAGGTGTTAACTTCAAAGCTTCTGTTTAATTGCTAACATAATAAAATAAAAGGAGCTTAACTAAAGAACTAGTCAGCTTTTTAATTGTATTTATGCTTGGTTCCCCTTTTTGAGGGTGGCTGTTGACTTACACCAGTATAGATATTTCTGCTTGCCGTCGGGTCTGAAATGTTTTCTATGATACAAAATGTGAAATATTCCCTTTATTTCTCAATACTTGCTCCTCTGTAGTAACTGAAATGGAGATTGTGAGTAATGAGCGATGAGTAGTTGCAGATACCATCTTACAGGTTGGCTGCGTGGGAGTCATGCAGCTTGTGCTTTATTCTTGAAACTAAGCAGGTAGCTTACCAGCATCTGTACTACACTGTACAGAGAAGTTTTAGTTCTTTTCTATGCAAAAAAAACCCCCACAACCTAAACCCACTGTTGGTTTGGTTCCATCTGGATTAATCATTAGTTGTTCTAGAGGTGTTCCTCTAGTACCAGAGCTGCGAGCGGTCACAGAAGTTGGGGAAGCATCTTAGTGGAGGTAAACAAAGGTGGGATTTTCACTGCAGCTGTTGGAAATGTTGTGTTGGATCTAGTTTGTTATTGGAGAGATTTAGTCTCACACTCCCAAAAAACAATGGACTTTTAGAACTACCAAAAGCAAACCTTACATCCGTTCTTGCCTACAAAATACAGGAGAGGTTTAACGGCTGCGAGATGGTATCCTCTGCTGCATCAGCGGGTGCAGCATTTTCAACGCAGAGCTGGGATAAGGAGTGCCTTCTGCAGGAGGTGCTGCCTGATGGGACGGAACGTGACGGGCTTGCAAGCGCAACCGGTTGCCCTGGCCCGCTGCAGCAGCGCCTCAGCCGTGGTGGATAGGCATGGGAGAAAGCTTAACACTGGAATTAATACACCCTCCAGAAGGCTTGTCTCTTAATAGAGCTTATTTTTTACAAAGGAGGGAGTGTATTGGCATCTTCAGCTTTTGGATAAGAAAATGCAAAGGACAGTAACTTTCAAGGTCATTTTAGCTTGTTGGAGAGAAAGGTGGTATTTTACTGAATGGGCTCTGGTACTGAGAGGTAATAAGGCAGTGGTGGCATAGGGCTGTGAATAAGGGGAAGGCATTCCTATACCTGAAATACCAGAAAACTAAGATAAGACAGTGAGTTGCGAAGTCTCTTTCCAAACAGATTTTACCTTTATCTGAAATCACTGTGTCCGTCCTGTGACTTGGAGAGATAAGAGCTGTCAAATACCCTGCTGTGTATGCCAGCCCCGGTCCCTCATCTGGTGTAAGCGTGTTTCTGCTCAGCACAAAAACCCACCAGATCCTGCTCTTCCAGCAGAGCAGAAAGGGAAGGCTTCCCCTGCAGAGGAGTGGAGTGTTTTGGGAAAGAGAGCTCCGAGAGCCCAGGGGGATGCCAGCACCCCAAAACCAAATTGCAGCCGCCAGCCTCCCTGAGAGGGAGCACAGGGCTCTGACCCGTGGGAAGAGTGTGGCATCCTGCCCTGCTGTCCTGGCACCCACCAGAGGTTTGCTGTGAATTTGGGGGAGTGCTGATGAAGAGGGGTGTCTGTGCTTTGAGGCTGCATTTTGAGCCTGAAACGACACTGCAAAGGACAGGCTTGGGCAGCTTTCCCTTAAGCATGAAGGAAGATGAAGATGAGTGAGAACAGCGTACACTGTGCTCTGTGTTTGATACCAATATCAAGAAGTGAATCTCTTTAATGTGGCAGTATACCCTAATACTGATATTTTTACATGCATGTCCATCATTTTAATAGGAGACTGTTCTTGTTGGGTAAGCGTAATACTAAATCTACAAGATAATGTCCTGTTGTCTGTGAAACACAAGCAACTGCTGACAGCTGCACAACCTGTACAACCTGGATTCATAAGTGGACATTATGGACAAAACCATATTTCTCTGGGAAAAGAAATTAATAAAATAGGCCAGGACTCTATTTTTCCTGACTTGATGGAGTTTTGCATAGTGGCATTTATGATAGAGTGGCTTAGAATAGCACAAAATGAGATCAAAGAGACTTAGTTTGTACAGTGGTATTTTTGATGTTACAAAACAGATAGTTATTTATGAGTCCTGGGGGAAGGAAAAAAGAGCAGCACAATGAAGCAGCCAGTACAACAAACTTCAGAAATGTTCCAACACACTTATTTACAGAGATAACGTATAACTTGATTGCTAGATAAGAGAAGATGGAGATTACTGCTTTGTGTTTCAGGATTTGAGATGAATAAAATTTTGCAAAGAAACATTGCACGGTATAAAATAAATTGTGTCCATAAAAGAAGAGGGTATGTTGGTTTGCCAGATGTTGTCACGTTATCTCACTTAATGATTTCAGTGCTTTTTTGTTTTGCTGCTGAAATTATACCCTAGAATTGATGAGAATATAGCAAGTTTAAAGATTGGAAACAGCTTTCCTCTGGGGCAAAAATGTACTTGTTAAAAGCACACCACAAATAAAAACTCAGATAGTTTGTTGCCTGAATATACAGTAAATATTTAAGATGTTGGAAGGCCTCTGTAAGTTTCAGATTAAAAGTATGTTGGTACTACTGAATTCAAATGTTTTGCAGCAGAGGAGAGGCACTGCATTGATGGGGAAGGTCAAACTTTCCCTGCGTTGTTGCAATCTAAAGATTGAATGTTTTACAAACTGGATTTTTATTTGCGTGTTAATGGAAAAAATATATTGGAAATATATTTTGGAAATACAGCATGGAAAATCAGTGGAAACCTGTATGAATTTAGGCTTAAATTCTGGGAAAAAAAAAAAAATACCCTAAATATAGAGAGACTCCTCTGAGCAGGAACTGGCATCATCGCTTTGACAAGAGCAGTTAAAAAAAAAAAGTGGCCCCAGGGGGAGGGAGGGGTGCAGAGAGAGGTGGAGAATGAGATTACTGAGTGCTCTTTCTTCTTTTTTTTTTCCCCCCTTTTTCTTTTTTCTTTTCCCTTTCCCCTCTCTTTCTTTCCCTTTCCCCTCTCTTTCTTTCCCTTTCCCCTCTCTTTCTTTCCCTTTCCCCGCTCTTTCTTTCCCTTTCCCCTCTCTTTCTTTCCCTTTCCCCGCTCTTTCTTTCCCTTTCCCCTCTCTTTCTTTCCCTTTCCCCGCTCTTTCTTTCCCTTTCCCCTCTCTTTCTTTCCCTTTCCCCGCTCTTTCTTTCCCTTTCCCCTCTCTTTCTTTCCCTTTCCCCGCTCTTTCTTTCCCTTTCCCCTCTCTTTCTTTCCCTTTCCCCGCTCTTTCTTTCCCTTTCCCCTCTCTTTCTTTCCCTTTCCCCGCTCTTTCTTTCCCTTTCCCCTCTCTTTCTTTCCCTTTCCCCGCTCTTTCTTTGCCCCTTTTTTTTTTTTTTCCATTTACAAGCCTTCACACCAACTTCCTTGACTGCCAGATAACTGGTGGGTACCTGTCTGTGTAAATGATTTTGCAGATACTTCAGGAAAACCAGAGTGTTTTAGATAATCCCTTGTTTCTTGTTGAACTAAGACATTTGCTGGACTTTTCAGTGTTTTGGATCCTGGTGCTTTTGTCCGAGCCTGAATATGGTTATTAATATAATTCATTGTGTTGAGCAGATCAGTGACAATTAATGCTGCTGTCTTTTGTAGGTTTATGCAGTAATGAAATATGGTTAAAGAAGTGTTGTGAGTGGGAAGTCAAAGGCTGAACCTAAGAGCCAGAATTCGGGTATTCTTTCAAGCCTATATTTAATTTTCTGTATTATATAGGTATTAAGATGAAGCTTTTAATTACTTGATCGTAGTTTCCCCCAAATCAGTACTCGGAAGAGGTGATTCTGCCTAAAAAGCAGCTGCTCAGTATTTTCAGTTGCCTTCATTTTCTTTGTGTGGCTTCCTATGTTATTTTTATGGTAAGGCTTTTTGTCTTGCTTTTCAAGGAAATGTGTGAATTTCAACATTGACTTTGCTACAGCACTCACAGTAGTGCCTCGGTAGCCCACAAGTGTTAATTAACCTTTATGCGGTGTGGGATGATGCTTGCATTTAACAGATGAAGAGTGAAGTTAAAAAGAGATTAAGGTCAAAAGCATCCGCTAATTGCCAATTTTCTAATTAAGTAATTGCCCAATTTGAAACCTGGAAGACTTGATTGTCAAGGCACATAGGTAGGACAGCCCTGTACACGTCAGCAGCCTGACTGTTGCTGGTGTGAGGTACCTGTGAGAGCTCAGCACTTTTCCCCGCCGATGTCTGCAATTTCAGGTCAGGTAGAATATGCACGTTCTTCCTCTGTGTGGCCTCGGGAGCGTGGGAGGGATGCTTCCCTGCGCTCAGTGTCCTGCTCTGGCCACCCTGGAGCCTCAGGCAATGTCTGGCTTTGCCTCTGTCCTGCAAAGCTGGAGCCTGCTGAGTTTCTCCACAGGGCAGCTGAGGTGCCATCTGCTTGTGGTTTGAGGAGGCAAACGGTGGCAGAGCCCTTGGTGAAGAGGAAGACCTCAGAGATCCGGTCCCATGTGAAAAGTTGTTTTCTTAGAAAATTTTAACTAGATCAGTTTGGGCATGGGGGAGGATAGGACAAAGGAACTCCAGGCGCTGTAATTTTTAGCCTACATAGTTTCATGCTTGGCAAAATTATTAATTTGTAACTTTTAAATTAGCATTTTGTCATGGAAATGTTCTAACGCTTCTAGCACAATATGAAATATTTTTGACAAAGTAATACTAATACATGTGTGCTGCAGTGTTATTTTTAATGCATGTGTAACTTCCAGTAGAGCAGTTCATTGCAGCTGTCTCTGGTTGCTATGTGAACTTCTCAGCATATGTGTTAGAAAAGATGCTCTCTGCTCCTTTCTTTCTCTTAGTATGACATGAAAACAGGGTGCCATCAGATATTAAAAAGAGCTTGGGGTGACTGGGACTGCTGCTGAGCGAGTTATGCAGGGGATGCCAAGCAGGTGAAGCAGGTGCCTGTGGCCACCATGAATTCCATCTGCGGACCGTAGAGGCCACTCGTCTGTCTAGCAGAAACACCGTTTTGGAAGATGCAGGCATGTCCTGCTGGTTGAAGGCCAAGCATTCAGTAGAGTCTTGAGCTTCAGAACAGTACCAGGAGCATCAAGAGCTAAGCAATGCTAGGGGAAGAAAAATACTTAAAAACCACAAGGCCTTTTAAGTAGTGGGTGGTGAAAGTCCTGTGAATGCTCTTACTGTTGAGATTCGTCTTAATGGAGGTGGAGTTGATACGAAGTATGCAGTTGGGGAAGGATGCATGAGAGCGTCAGCATAATTACCTGCCTCTTCAAGTAATTATATGGATACCAATGTCAAATATGAGAAGTGCGTGTAAGTGTTGGCTTTGTTTTGTTTTCTCGGTCTGCATATCAAAACTAGTATCGGCAAGTATAAAGTCTGATCTGTTTCTTCTTAAAACTTGTGTGCCCAATAAATAATACAGTTACTGGAAACTTCGGTAAGTGGAACACTCATGTTGGTCAAATACAGCATGGGTGGAGTCATGCCCTGTGAATCTCATGCTGATATATTTGTAGATTATCTGTATTAAAAATAATATGAATGTTTATGGCAGCAGATGCAAAGGATTATTACAAAAATATTTTTGTCATAACAGCTGTAATTTGTGGGTTTTATGAAGTTATTTTTTCAGGATGTTTTTGTATAATTTTTTAATCTTTCTCCTTCCCTTGCTTTTTCATGTCAGCCAAAAAAAAAAATAGTCTGAAAACATACGTGCACGAATTTGTTTAGCATACACAAGTAGAACTATTAATTATTAGGTGTGAAGCTGTAGATCATCTTAGGTGTCAGACCAACCCTTTAAAATGAGATTGCCTGAAACAAAGGTGATGTTCTCTATAATGTAATGGTGCAGTAGTAGGCTCACAGACATGAACTCACTTCAGGTGAACCATAAAGCAGTCCAGAAACAGCAAAGACCAGTAGTGACTATTGCATTGCAGAGTATCCATGTGCTAGGGTAAAATCTTCTTACGGATTATCTACAGACAAAACACTGCAGTTGTGTATGTGTTGTGCTTAATTGAAAACTCCTAAGGAAGCTTTGTCCAGTGTAGTTATAAATCTTTGTGCTTCTTTTAAAAGTTAATGCAATGCTTTAATGATATAAATGTAATCAATCCTGAGCAAATAAGTGGTTTGTGACAACATGCATTCTTCCTGAAAACCTGAAGAAATGTCCATGGAAGAGAAAAATGCAAGGCTTAGCTAGCTTTGGAAGTACTAACAATGCCGCGTATTTGAGAGCCATGAGTTGAGGACCACTGTCTACAGTCAATGACTTATCTGTACCCACCTCAAAGGATCTGCCTTATTGTTCTACAACAAAGTACAGAAAAAGCTCTTACCTTTGTCTCCAATAATTAATGTGAGACCAAGCAGTGCATTGTTTTTAGTTCTGAATCAAAAATTTGGGAAATGAGGGAAAGA
>NW_009646631.1:2905324-2907380 GCF_000708025.1 Charadrius vociferus
GAGTGAAAAAGTAGGAAAGGAAGTAAAAAAATATATAGAGTAATCCAGAGTGTTAAGAGACACTGCATTTGTAGGAGGCGAAAACTTGGGGACAACTCCCCGCTCTGCTTCCATGCCACCAGATCTAGCTTCTAGGGACACATCAGAAGTTAATACAGTATCGTTGGGGGGGTGGGGGTGCAGAAGAAGGGGGAGGACAGCTGCTTTTGATCTTCCACATTTGTGTTGTGTTTTTTAATTCCCGTTCTCATGTTCCTTCCGTGACTCACGTCCTTTACAAAACCAAGATAATTTGTGTGTGTGCTGACATTTGGAGGAGGTGAAGGAGATACTGTGGGCAAAACCATAAAGTCTAATTCTATTTTTTATTTTTAAAGAGAATTATGTATTAGACATGGAACAGAATTACTGATCTATTATAAGCACCTTTTCTAAGCTAGTTTAAGACAAGTGAGCTTCAGAAAACTGCAGAGAATTTTCTTTCACTTAACAGGGTAGGAAAAACAAGTATGTCACTTATCTCTCTGGAAATATAAGGTTAATCTAGAGTCAAATTGTTCACTGCTCTTCAGAATAAACATTACAAGTTGTGCAAATACTACCTTCCTGCACACATGGACAGATCACAGTCCTAGTGAGAAATGGTTCTTTTGGGCCAGTTATCTCTTGAAATAGTCAGCCAGACCTTTATACGAGTCCAAGTAAATTCTGTTGCATTTCTGTAATAAAAGACTTGTAACACTCTGGGGAAAACATAGAAAACTGTGTGGGTGCCTTGGCAGGAAGGGGTTTAAAAATATCTGTGGTTTGTGTGGCTTTATTGGATAAAATGTAGGATTTTCCACCCTGTGGTCTAAATTTCCATGTGCTGGAGTTTGTAGAATTTGTTTTTCTGAAACATTGCTTATGTCTAAAATGAAGCCCTTACTTATGTGTAGTCAGGGCTGGCAGAAATCCCTCAGAGAGGTGATAATGGATGCTCTGGAATTGTAGAGGGGCCCCAGAATAGATGGTTCAGTAGTAACGTATATTGTTTGCAAATGCAGCCAGTTCAAATTTCTCCTAGGCAGTGAGTGATGAAGGGTGATGCTTTTCAAATGCTGTTATTCTCACGTGCCTGGTTGGTGACATGTGAGGAGAGGAGTGATACGTGGGTGGGGAGGTGCGTTGCGTACCATTGCTATGTACTGGATACCCCTTTCAAAGTTACTGGCTAAAGTCTAAGGGGCAGTTTGAGCTGCTGCTTTGTTCAATCTGCTGGGAGTGGTTTGATGCAGGTGACTGTGAGGAGTCACACACAGAGTAAAGCGTCTGTTAAATGCTGTTCATTCGCTATGAAAAACGAACTCTTAATTTTTAGGGTCATCCAGGTGTCTCATGAGTACTGAATACAAGCATGCCCTATACATCCCTGCTTGCTCCAAAAGTAGAGTAAGAAGCAATGTTTTAATGGCTAAAATTAAAAATCAAACTAGTGAACTACGATAAAATAACAAGACGTCTTATTTTGAAAGTTACAGTACTGTATGATTAGACCTAGCATGTTTTTGCTGTCATTTGAGTACCCATGCTCTTCTCTTAAACCACTTTTTAAGGTTGAAGAATCTTAGATCCACATCTGTGTGGATGTCTCCTCTCTACTAGCAGCAGGCACTGCAGGTGGTGCTTTTTTTGCAATGGATCTTGTTCCCAGTGGCTATCTTGAAGGCATAGGTCATGGACAGCTTGGGAAATGTGACCAACACATCAGAAAAAATGCTGTTTTGTTATAATAAAGCTGACCAGATGACTAAAAAGGTCTTCTTAAAATGAATAAGGTGAATGAATGGTCAGTTACACTTACAAATGTCTTGCTAAATTCCCTAATCTGGTTTCTGTCTTTAAATAAATAAATAAATGAATAAATAAATCTCCCTCTGGTTTAGTAAATTAAGAGTGGCTCATGGAAGGTCTGGATGGGTGTCTGAGAGCACAAGGGAAAGGCCAGATGTTTAGGAGTAGGAGAAGAGGAAGGGAGGAGATGGACTTCTGCTTCATAAATGACTGATTTTGTACT
>NW_009646631.1:2907393-2908497 GCF_000708025.1 Charadrius vociferus
TTCCCCTCTGAAGGGGGAAGGGCGTGCCCTTAAAGGAAGCTTTTTATTTAAACTTCTTTTGAAGTAGTTCTTTAGATTATAAGAATATATTTTTAACAGAAGAAGAAATCTGGAAGAGATTCTGAAAACTTATATAGCAAAAAAAAAAAAAAGAAAAAAGTATAGTTGTGCATTGTGCAGATTTGTCAAAGCGATCTCAAGGATTGCAGTTGTGTTTACTTTCAAGGCATCTTCTTTTAAGCTAATCCCTACTTGACTTACTTTTCAAGACACTGCCAAGAAGGGCATGTGAAAACTTAATTAAGCAAAAAAAAAAAAAGAAAAAAGTATAGTTGTGCATTGTGCAGATTTGTCAAAGCGATCTCAAGGATTGCAGTTGTGTTTACTTTCAAGGCATCTTCTTTTAAGCTAATCCCTACTTGACGTACTTTTCAAGACACTGCCAAGAAGGGCATGTTGGAGTTCAGTTGAATATTTGCTGTCATGGATGAGGTATTTGGGTTGGGAATCATTCATTTTAATTCTCCAATAGTTGCCAGTGTAACGTATGATTGTCATCACTTGAAACAGATGCTGCTTCTGTAGAGTGATAAAGAACAATAAAATGTCTTCCCAGTGTGCTACTGTGTTCTTTGATCAACCAAAATGTTCTTGATTTCCAAGTAATCTTCTTGCTGTCCAACTTCTCCTTTCAGTCGTTGTGTCTTGTGCCCTCTCTGCAGTGCAAAGCGACCGCTGGTGGTTTGAAACCTCTTCTCTCCCGTTGTGCACACATAGCCCATTGCTTTGCCTGTTTTTGAATCAGCTAAGTGGCTTAACCTTCTTGGTTTCCTACTCATACAGCTACAACCTCTGACAAGCTGTTGTGATGAAGTTGAGTTTCAGGGTCCTCCTACCCCACCATGCCATGTCTAGGGGTTAAGCCTCCATAGCACGGGTCACAGGTGAGCATTGGCCAACTCCTCTACCATCTCATTTTGATATGTTGAGGAAGTAAAAGCATTGCAGCTCACCCTTACCAGGCAGAAAGATTTGCTGTCCTGTTCGTCTTTGAAGTTAGTGACGTAACTGTGCCTTTGGGAACTGCAGGAGCCACCTAATATG
>NW_009646631.1:2908560-2933545 GCF_000708025.1 Charadrius vociferus
AAAGATGCCCATGTCAGGCAGCCAGCGCTCTGGTAGAGTGTTTGCGTTTGTGCTCATCGGAGAGACCGACCAACAGTGGAGCCTTTCCTGGTTTGGTAATTACTATTATTTGGACTCCACACCGGGAACACAGTAATGTCTGGCTTCTAAAATGGTGATTTGACATAGCTACTTACTCCTTTTACAAATGTTTTACAGTAATCTGTATATTTATACGGCCTGGGAATTTATCCATAATTTATCCATTATAAGACCTTTTAATAGTTCATTAATTGAAGGCTTTGGCAGGCAAAAAAGGAAAAAATTAAGCTTTCTCTCTCTCTCTTTTTTTTTTTTTTTAAAAGAAACATCAAACTTCTCTCTTCTGTGTTTATACTACTACTCCAGTGTAAGATGAGATACAAAGATGATAATATTTTGAAAATAATTGTCACAGTTTTCTGCAATGTTCATTTGGACTGGTCCACTGCATGTATTTAAAGGCTAATATTGTAAGGATCGGAAAAGTATGAATTATATGGTACTTCTTTCACTCCATTTACTTCCCTAAAATGAAACCTTTTCTTCATGAATTAATTTATGTAAATTTACCATAGTTCCTTTTTATATGCTGCAGAGGTGCATGTGCTTGGAGGAACTTCTGCTAGCTCCTTAAAAGAGATGGAGTTTTATGTTTTGAAAATGGGGATTTTAATAGAATAATCTTAGACAGTCCTTCCCAATGTAGGGTAGCTGTCGCTTGGTCTTGGATATGTAAATTACTATTGAGAGAGCATCGGATATGCTGGGTTGTAGAGTTGTTAAAATAACTTTTCTGTATATAGGAGGTGTGGTTGTAGCTGGTGATATTAAAGGCTTTTTGTTCAGAGTTGTTCCGATCTGTTGTCTCCAGATCTCAGTCTGATTGCTTGCCTTATTAATTCCCCTGCAGTTCTTTTTACTTATTAGCCTGAATCAATATAGTATTAACCATGAAGTGATATGCTTCTGCTTTTGGTTTAACCAAACAGTGAATTAAATCAATATGCAAAACTGTCTTCTTGTAGGAGTTGTTTTATCAAAGTAATCCTAACTGTTCCTTTCAGTTTAGTAATAATTATGAATACATTTTACTACTAATAGTTTGTTTTACTAATTCCTTGTAGGAATTTTGTTAGTGTTGTGGAAGTATTATTGTGATTATTTTGGTTGGTTCGATTCCTGGCCCCTCAATAGGAATGTATCATGTTTTAACTGTATGGAAGTTGGCATTAAACTCCTTAATCTTTTTCATATTTAATTCATTGGAGGGGTTTGGCTCAGTGTTTCTTTTGCTTAATTTATTTTAGAAGTGCCCTTATGCAAGTATTTCAAAGATTAAGGCTTTTTTAGTAAAAAAACCCAAAGAGTTTTAGGATTTTGGCTTATATTAACTTTTTTTTTCTTTAGTATATCTTCATAAGAATAGTGACGTAAAGTTTAGATTGTATGTAACCACAGTAATAACACCAGCTCTTTACCCTTACAAGCAAATTCGCTGTTCGTGTGTATTTCATAGAATATGGACTTATACTGTCTGTTTGTATAATACAGGTAAATTTTGTCAACCTGTATTAGAAGTTATTTCCTGAGTTTTTAGTAAGCTTAAATCAGGATGGATAAGGAATTCAGTACCTTGTGATTGAGCAACATATTCTTTTATGGTGGGTTTTTTTTTTAAGTGGTTGGCCAGTGATTTATTGGAACAGCCGAATATAAAAATCTGTTATGTGTTATTGTGCCTTGGCAGAAATAATGCAAAGAACTGTCAAAGGCAAAGAGTATGCAGGAGCTGTAATTTCCTTTTTACCACTGAAGAATAGATTTGGCTGGATTATGCCTTCAATGCTAATCTATCTCTGTGTGGCCAAACAGATTTTTGGAACCTTAGGGTAGCATATTTATTTTCTGTTCACTTCAGGCCAAATGTTATAATGTCATATATTTTTTTGGCACATGCAGGGTGGTGATGTGAAAAAAGTTAAAGAGAAGGAATTGGAGTTGAGAGCTCTGATCTAGGCTATTTAAATTGAGATTGCCACTTGAAGCAATTAGGTCATGGCTAGCAATAATTCAATAATTGTAAGTTCAACTGTGAATTTTGTTGGTTTGGGTTTTTTTTTGTTTGGTTGGGTTTTTTTTGTTTGGGTGGTTTTTTTTTGTTTAGTTTTTTTTTTTTTTTTACTTTATAACTTGCTTTAAAATTAAGGATCTCATGTAAAATTCTTCAGCAGTTCCGAAAGAATATATTGCGAAATTTGACCACAACTTTATCCCTTTTTAGTTTATTCAGTTGGCTATTTAAATAAGATTAATTTCAGTCTTCCTTTTATTAAGCGTGTTTTTCTTTCTACACTACTTTAACAGGAAATATGTTTTCTTTTCTTATTATAATAGGGCCACACTCCTTAAGACTTCTGTCTAAGTTAATGATTAGTAACGTTTCTGTCTTGAAGCATTAATTTGGTATGTTTAACATAATATCCACTCCTCCTTTGCCTGAATGTGTTTGAAAGTCTTCAGTATTTCAAGATGATGGGGCAAACATACGCATGCTGTAAATGTTTCTTTCTGTGGCTTATAGTTTAGAACAAAACAATTAAACGCCTATTCCTAATGTTTTCCCACTGTACAGATGACAGCATCTCAGCTGCAAGTACGTCTGATGTGCAGGACCGTCTTTCAGCCCTGGAGCTGAGAGTACAGCAACAAGAAGATGAAATCACTGTACTAAAAGCAGCGTTGGCTGATGTGCTAAGGCGTCTTGCTATCTCTGAAGACCACGTAGCTTCTGTGAGAAAATCAGCACCAAGTAAAGGTAAAGCCCGTGTTTGATAAATTCTTTCTAGAGTAAGAATGTTATCATGTGGAATGTTCTCCATTGATAACTTCTTTTTTTCAATTTCCTGTCTCATTTGGAAAGGCAGGTATGTTTTGAGCTGGATGGTCTAGTTTTTTTAAGAGTGGCTTTATACTATATGGCTAATAGATATCTGAAATATGCTTATTAATTTTTCTGTCTGCTAACATTTGTATGTACTAAACATCCCTAAAATTTTACCTTACTTCCTGTTAAAAGGTTCCTGTTTTAATTTAAATGGTGAAATGCTTTACAGCTGTGATCTTTAACCTGCCACTGAGGGTTCTGTGGCTTATAAGCAGCTCTTGAATCTCAGCTTTGACTTCATCGAGAAGTTATTCAACTGAAGGGGTATAAGAGGCTACATTTCCCCCTGCTCCTAAATCAAAAAAACTCAAACCAAACAAAAAACCCAAAACACATTGCCACCAAATAAGGAAGTTTTCTGAATCTAGTTAATTTTTATTCATCTACAGAAATAACACATCACCAGTAGGTTTCTTGTAAGAAGTGGCCATGTAGCCACTCAGCAGTATCCTTTGCGTAGTAGCTAGTAACTTTTACATTGTAACTTAGAAATATATAGGATTGTTTGAAAGTAAAGAAAGTAGATGCTGTTTGCACTAATTTTTACATACTTTTTTTTTTCCATGAACATTTTTATTCTGCACAACTAACTGAATCGAGTTATTTGAATTTACTCCAACTTGAAATTGTGTATTCAGAGAGAACTACGGCTATGTATGTTTGTGGTACATATTGAGCCTCTGATTAAATAAAATTTTTGATCATATTTCAGATAATTCACAGTTTGATTCACCATAAATGTGTGTATCCCCACCAAACCATGCGGCCCAGAGTTTTCTGGGCTCAATCACTGTATTTCAGCCTTGAAGTATGCCCATTATACCAATGCCAGTATAACTGAACTGACACATCATGGCCTATGTTTGTTTGGGTGGCTGCGTTATACAGGCTAAAAATGCAAAAGCTGAAAATGCTGAAAGTTTGTATTATTTTAGATGTGGTAGGGAGATCAAATTCCTTAATTAAGTGTTTTTGCAGTCTCTCTGCCAGATGGAAGGAAGTGATGATGCTTAATTGGCTTGGGCTCTGAATCCTGCCATTCTCTCTTGCTACATGGTAGACTGTTGTCATCCCAGCTTATAAATGCAGCTTTTATCTACTTGATATGCATCTCTGGTCTCATCAAGATTGAGACTTCCTTCTCTAACTCTGTGTAAATAGAGCTCTAGCAAGTATTTCGACTAAATCAGTCTTTGCTGTCTGTTGTCCATTATGACAAAAATAAAATGTCGAAGTGGAAGATTAGGCAAGATGTGTACAACGTAGGACCTTATTCTTCCTGGTTAGATGTAGGGGAGTTGGGATACGCACAACTATGGCTAAAGACCTTTGGCTTGGAGCTGTCTAATACCAAACAAGCTCTGTGTGCAGGCAGGCCAAACTTGCTGTGTTCTGCAAAATGCCTTGGGGTCACCTCCTTATTGGGACTGTTGGGGTCCTGGGGCCATACGAAGTTCTCCAGGTGAATTTGTTCAGTGAAAAATAAATTAATTATTTCTTGGGAGGGAGTCTGTGGGATATCTAAATATCTTCAGCTTTGTGCTATTACATCTCTGCTGCTTAATGACAACAGCATGTAACTATGAAAGAAAGAGATAGGGACTGGGGCAGGGATGTACACCTGTGAGCTAAGACATTGAACTTAAGGAGTTATGACTAATTAAAAATCTATTTAATTTGTAGTGGATGTGTCCCCATTGTGTTCAGTTACATAATACCACCAGGCAACACATTAGCTTCACTGTTTATTGTGAAATCAGCTGCATATAGATGGTATAAAGATGTCACAAAAGAAAAATCATAGAATGGTTTCGGTTGGAAAGGACCTTGAAGATCATTGAGTCCCACCCCCCCTGCCATGGGCAGGGACACCTCCCACTAGACCAGGTTGCCCAAGGCCACGTCCGGCCTGGCCTTGAACACCTCCAGGGATGGGGCCTCAACAACCTCTCTGGGCAACCTGTTCCAGTGCCTTACCACCCTCAAAGTGAAAAACTTCTTCCTAATGTCTAATCTAAACCTGCCCTCTTCCAGTTTATATCCATTCCCCCTCGTCCTGTCACTACGTGCCCTAGTAAAAAGTCCTTCCCCAGCTCTCCTGTAGGCCCCTTTTAGGTACTGGAAGGCCGCAATAAGATCTACCCGGAGCCCTCTCTTCTTCAGGCTGAACAGCCCCAACTCTCAGCCTCTTCTCATAGGAGAGGTGCTCCAGCCCTCGGATCATTGCATGTTCACATGCAGTCACTGGAATTTTGTACGTCTAAAATTAGACTTGAAGAATGTGCTTAAGATTAATATTGATTTAAACTTAAACATCAATATTTTAATAAATATTTCAAAAGAAGTTCGTACGTAGCTTTTTGCCATACCTTAGGTTCTACTTTTGGTTTCTGTATTTTAAGTTTATTCAATAGATAAAGAACTCTTGAAATGTTTTAACAAAAAGATATGTGTTATTTTTGTGAATGAGTAGGATTGGCAGAAGATCTGAATTGTCATACAAAAATAATACTCAAGGAAGTAATTGTTAATTTTTCTTTGAAGTTTTTTATGGGTACATAACAGGCTCTTACTAGTCAAGTCATGGTTGCTACAAAGGTAATTGTATTCCATCAAAACGCTTTTTGGTGTTCATGATCTTGTCAAGAATCTGGATTTCTGCATTACAACAATTGCATGGTAGATATATATCATGGTAGATATTACAGGTATGTTTTCTTTAAAAAAATGCTGAGGCTTTAATTCCAAGAAGTATTTGTCTCTACAGCAGCCCTTAAATACAGGTTGACATGAATAATAAGCAAAGACAAGAGACGTATGTATTTTTGAATACATTGAGAGAATGTGTTTAATTTGAAGTATGGCAACACAGTGAGATAAATACTTTTAAAATAAACTGAATTTATAAGAATCATAGTACCGGAAAAAGCCAACCTGAATCTTTCCATCAAACAAAAGAGTTTTAATCTGGGTAAGGGACAATATCTAGCCTAGTTTTAAGTAGTCTTTCTTACTTGTTGCTGAAATGAGGTTTTCTAAAACCTCTCCATTTTTTTTTCTTGTTGCCACCTCAGCAGTGTCTTTGAAGAGATGTTTTTCATAGGCTAAAAATAAGTGTTGTGAACAGACTGTGAACCGTGCTGAAAGGGACAAACCCAATTGCTTTTTCACTGTTTTTTCTCATTCTGAAGTTGATGGCCCAACTTAGTGCAAACAGAGATCTCTGCATCCTGTGTGTTAGTTTGTCTGCATTGCATAGCTGCTGAGCTAATTCTGTTCAAGTTTTTCTTATCCCTTTATTTTAGATTGACAGATTGAATCAACCATAGCTAAAGCTAATTTTTTTTTTTGCATTGTCCTTGTAAGTCTTTGGTTTTCCTTTTTTCCTACATTTCTGTTGCATGCTTATTTTGATCTTAGTCCAGTCTTCAGTGAAAAAATTCACATGGGCAGGGATAGATTTTTACTTCTAATCCATGGGCTATCGGTCAGGAGGTTACTACCTGTGATTTTTATCTGTCTAGCCCTGCGTCGGAAGCAAGCAGCTCTTCATACAGAGATAGGCCATTTGCGAACTGTATGAGATAAGCTGAAGAGTGAGATTTTTTTAGCCACCTTACTGCCTCCTTAGTATAGCATGAAGTGGAGATACTGTATGAGGGAAATAACTCTAGTAGGGCTTGCAACAGAATTAGCACTTGTCTGTTATTGCACAGTGAAAAGCGGGCAGGGAGTGTTTGCGTGTGGCTTGTTTTCCTCTTTAGTATTTCTCAGTGTAAAGACATTCTAAATAGAGAAAATCTTTTCAAAATAAAAAGGCCATAATAGTACTTCTCCATCTCTGCACACAGCTAGGAATAGCTACACAAAGGAGAGATTGCCAGGTCCAAAGATACTGTTGATGATTAGAAATGAGAAAGTGCTTGGTTAGGGAACAGGTTCCCAGCAGCTACAACGTTTGGGGGGATTGTAGCATGTGCGTGCATTTGTGGGGTTTGTTCTGTTTTTTTCCTTCCTTTCTCTCTTTCTTTCTCTCTTTTCTTTTCTAATAGATGACTTGGTAAGAAGAATTTCTTTGGTGAGAAGTTCTTTGCTTTTGGCAGCTCTGCGCTCTTGTTGTCACATGTCTCTGCTGTTGATGCATGATTGATGCTGTTAACATTCACAAAAAGTTCCAAACCCAAAGATTACCTGGACACCGAAGAAAAGGAAAGCATAAAGCAGTCTGGTACTTGCGGCTGCCAGCAAGATAAATTGGCTCTCAGCTGGTGCCTGGTAAACCTATTAAAATCTTCCAGGGTGTCAAAATGTGTGTAACAGGAGAATTCATCCCTCAGGCTCTGGGTGTGGAGACAGGTTTGTGGCACACAATGGCACAAGTAAAATATCTCAGACTAATCATATCAGCTCTTGCCTGAAAAAGTGGTCATCTACTAGAAAGTACATCAGATGTCTGCCCGTAGAGAAACAAAGAGGTCATGTCGTTTTTCTGGACTCAGAAGTAATGAGGACGCTTGTCACAGGTTAAACCTTTGGAGGAACATTTCCTATTGCTTGGACAAGAATTGATATCAAATAACTCGTATGCAAATTCAACTCACGAAGTGAAATTGAGGCAGTGGATGGCAGTTTGCAGAGAGGGGTCTCCCATGACAATGCAGGCTAGCAGGCTGAGAGGCATTTATTTTACTTAAAGCAGTGATCTTGGGGACCTGCAAAAGCAGCTTTGTACTGGAAATGCAGATTTTTCTGTGTTTGTTTTTTTTTTTTTTTTTTTTCTTTGTGCAGTGGATTTTTATAATAGGAACCCTGAGAATTTTCCTTGGTTTCCTGTGCCCTTCTCTGATGTGAAATAGTCTGTCTCTTCAGTAGGAAAAATCCTAAGTAGTATCTTGCATCAAATTCCATCTCATTGTACTAATGTAAGCAAAGCACTTCAGATATAACTTTTACCTTATCTCAACAGTGGTTTCATTTCAATAACATTAAGTCATTTTGGTTTATATTAACAACAATTGACTTCAGGTGTTCAGCAGTCTTCATTAATGAAAGCATAAGATAGACTTGCATTTGTTGTTTTAGTCTTAACACAATTTAATGTGAAGAATTAGTCTAGTAACTGGGTACATGTTTATATTTTCTAATCAGTAAACGTTAAAGGAACAGAAAATATAAGTGTAGATAGGAAAATGTTTATGGTAGAGGTAGGATATAGGCTTGTATCCATGATATTAAAACTAACCTGGCAAACTTGTATGTCTGTAATTTTACTCATGGGAATAGTCCAATTGAAGTCTGCAGGCTGTATGCTCACATAACAAATAATGATACTCTTGAGGTCGTAATGGATTTTCCAGGTACTGGGTTTAGTGCCATCTGTTCTTTCTGCATTAAAATCCTTTTTTCTGCATTTCTTCCCCATTTTTCCTATCTTCTCCTGTGTCTTTAATATTTTCTTTTTCTTCTGTTATACTTACTATTCTTGATGTTGTTCATATATTTTCCTTTATTCAAAGAATTTAGATCTAGAGGGCATTAATGAACTAAGGATCACTAACAAGTTACAGCAAGTTTAAGGAAAGAGACCTGAAGAAGAAATTTCAATTTTTTTTTTTTAACTTCTGTAACCAAATAATCTTGTTGATTGGAGAAGATATTCAGAGCATTGTAGAGCAGTGTTTTCCAGTTGTGCTGATAAGTGTCCTTATTCTTTTTCCATATGCTTCTTGCAGTTTTGGATATGTTTTCTGCATTTGTGTGCTTTTTTTAGAACAGTGTGGGCAAATTCTCCTGACCAGTGCTCTGCTGTTCTTCATGATGCTTCTCAAACTAAGAATTGCAATGTTGGAAGAGTTAAATGGTGCCACTAACTTTTTCAAATAAAACCTGCTTGTTGTTTATGACACTTGAGCAGCTCTTTCATCACTGTTTGCCAGAGTATATCAAATTGTTTCAGATTATCATAGTTAAAATTTTATTTCGTCTGCTTGGATATCTTATTTTGGTAATTGGTTGAGGAAGTAGATGGTGCCTCTGGGAAAGTATAGCAAAATAATAAGATGGTAGGGAGGGAAGAAGAAAAGGGCTGTGTGGTTTAAATAAGCAATTGGCTGTCTCATGCCAAAGAAGTCTTCAGTTTCCCTGAGTAGTAGTTTTTAAAATGCTGGTCCAAAGACCCGAGTGCCATAGCAGCGACATGGCTCCCCTGGACTCTTAAGAGCACAGCACCTGAAAAACTAGTTTTATGTCTCTAGGAGGATCAGCTATAGTTAGAAATGTATGCGTTGACAGGTTAAGTCACTAGCTATAAAAAATTTTGTAGGAAATCTCTAAATAAATATTTAATTATTCTTAACATTGTGGTTAATTTATCTACCTATTGGGAGAGGTTCACTTGCATTTCAAGATGTTTATGCATTAGCTCTATATTCTCAAACTGTTGCATATTAATATGCCTCTTCAGATAGTTATTTTCCTTTTAACAGGAAATGACAAATAATGTATGTTTAATAGCTAGTTGTCAGCTGAGATTTGTCAGATTGGGCTTCAATAAAAAAAGTATTAAAAGCATCTGATTTTTTTTCAGCTAGATATAACAGTTGTAATAATAATAAAGTTTGTCAGAAAAGAATTTTATCTTAGAATTGGATTATTAAACAAGATAAAGTATAACCCATAGGTAGTGAACTGAATTATTTTTTCCTGATTAATGTTGGTCATTATTTGAGAACTAGTATCTCGCCCTGACCTGTAGTGTTTGTTCACATGATAGAAGAGAGATAACGTTTTCTCTACATAAGAAGTCTCAATCAGAATTTGAGTCTTACTACCTAAGTGAAGTAGTTGAATAAAACAAAATGCTGAAGAAATTTTTTCCCTACCCTTCAGAATACAGTACTCTTCTTGGGGAAAAAAAAAAAAATATTTACGGCTCCGAAGCTGTTTCTCTGCCAGCATCTTCCACGAGCCGAGGGATTTGACGTCCTCTGAAAAGCTTTGGTACCATTTATTTTAACATCTCAAAGAAAGTTTAGGATTTGTCATAATTTTTAGTTCATTTTTGATGTCTTTATTTTAGGAAGGAAGTGCAGATAAAATCTTATGTTCTGCTACACTTAGAACTATTTCAGTCTGTTTTTCTGCGGCTCACCTGTGTGGGTTCGCTGGTGACTAATAGTGTGGTTGAACACACACTGTACGCTTCTTTAGTAAGAGTGCTAAATTGGGTTTCTGTCCTTCAAGCCATCAGTTTTATTTGCACAAAATCCCTAGGCATGTAATATGTTTGAAATACAGAAAGTTTTGCTAAGTCAAGTTTTGCTAAGAATGAAGTATTCTAAGGTTGTTGAAGGACTTTGTTATTGTTAAAAAAAAAAAAGGGCAAGCTTAAAAACAGTTTATCTAAATCCTTTTTTTTTTTTCCTTTTGCAACATGTAATTTGTTGAGGGTTTTTGTGTTAAATCCACTTGAATGAAGTGTCCATAGAAGTTACTTTAATGTAGCTGTAGTTACTTCCTTTAAATTGAAATTACCTGAGGAAGAGAAAAGAAGGGTTTGTTTTTTCTTTGGAAGAAAGGAAATTTACCTGTTGGGATATCAGCAAATACAAAGATATTAAGCAAATCATTCCAGTTAATGCAACTAACAACATAATAAACTATATTTTAACATAAAAACTATAACTTTTTGGGTTTGGGAAAAAGAAGTGAATTACTAACTGATCCTCAGCTCTAGTACCTTGTATGTATGTTTGGAAAGAAAAGCTATCACATTATCACAGGACACACATTTTCAAAAGTTACCACTGTCTTTTACAGCTTGGCTTCAGTTTTTCCCCAGTTAGCTAATCAAGGCTGATAGAGAGTTGGAAATAGATTCTTGGTTTATTGTGGTCTGTTTTTTCTAATCCTACTTATCTTTCATTCACACACTTGTGTACTTGACAGATGTTAATGAAATGCTTCTTTTGAACTCAACAGATACTATTCTATGAAAGTTATCAGAACAGAGATGAATCCATTATCCATAAAAGACATTTTTTACCACTTTGATCTCTGACAATTTGGATTTAATCCTGGTCACCATACACTGGCTTTCATTTTATGTTCAGTTTATGTCTGGCTTTCATTCCAAACTAGCAGATAAAGCTAAGCGCTGTTCAGTCTGAAAAATTTCAGACTGTTTATGCTAGTAGGTGACGTATGACATGACATTGGCAGAGATGTGCAATCCGAGTGCTGGGAGAACTCAATTGTTTTAGCCTATTGATCTGGAATTTCTGTTCTCCTATGCTGCTTTCTTATTTCCCAGGTCTCTGAAGCAAAGTTGCTTGACTGCTGTGAGGGACTGTCTCTGCAGTGAAGAAGGTTATAGCGTTCTTAATTTTTTGACATCTTTTGACTGTAGAGGTGCCCTGATTAAAAGTCATGAAGACAGCTCTCTGTGGTTTGGGACCAGCATATCGGCTTCCCTGGGCTGAGAAGATCCTGGTTCTGTGTGTCTGACTGTGGGCAGCCAGGCTTCACTGCTCCGCTGCCTTGGACGTGCGCAGGGCTTAAACTTGCCCTTCCTTTTCACGTCTTCAAATTGAAATGCATTTTCTTTACATACAATCGTAGATTAATTGAATTTTTAATTTTTTTTCCCCTTTAAAAATAGGTATTCTAAAGGTCACTTTTGAATACCTAGTTAAAATGGAATACATAAAGAGCCTGGAAGGGGGCTTGTTTCTTTGGGGTGTTGTTTGGGTGGGTTTTTTTCTCCATTGTTTTTGGGGGTTTTTTACATTTTATTGCACATTGAGTGAGGCACACTCAATTGTGACTGACCAAGATTTTATTCTGGAGTGTAAGAAAGCCTGACATATTTCTGACACTTGGTAAAAATCTGTCAGTGCAGGTTTTCCTAGATCTTGATGTTTCGGTCTGTGGCCAAATGTTTCGGTGACTTTTTCAAGAAATGAATGAAACGAGATCCGAGTTATGCATAATTGTTAGTCATTTTACAAAAATTGTTTTTACTTTGATTCAGAAATCTTGATCTTAATTTTGCATGTCACTTGTTGAAATTAGGAAGTACTCTGCAGATCTACTATCAACATCCACTTCACTGAAAAACAAATAACCCCAAAACTGCTGTACGGATCCTTTTTTTTTGGTTATTATTGCATTCATTGTGTGGAGCAGAGCACATTCCTGTCATGGGAATGCATTGATGTACAGTTTTATTTGTCATCAGTTTTGTCCTGGGATGTAAGCAGGAACTAACATAACACTTTTCAAACTGAGTGGGGAGAATTCTTGATACTATCAGTGAACAAAATAGCAACGTGCTACTTGCTTGAGAAAACAGAGCAATTTTTTTTCCCCAGCTTACTAAGTTCCTGTACCCTGTCTGTACCGCTGTTCTTTACACTTTCTGCTGAAAGCTTTCCCCACCGTATTGAGAATTACCACTATTATGTCTCCTGATTGATGTTTCTGGAAAGCCACGCTAGTGCTGGTTGGAGAGGCATTGATCTATTACGATGAGCAGACGGAGATGTTAAGGTCATGTGCAGTTCAAGAGTGAATCATAGGCCTTGATATTATGATCTCCACAAAGACGATGATTTACTTTGTCACTGAAAGTAAAAGAAGCTAATTTATAGGCTTCTAATACTAAAAGTGCTTTTTAAGCTCATGCGCTTTTGTTCTTGTGTCTAAGTTACACAGGGGGGTAAAAATCTCTTGAGCTTTAGAGGTTTTGTACAGTACATTAACTTTTAAAATAAAATCTGTATTCCAAATGTGTATGTTGCAAATAAAATGGTCTCCAAGAAGTATAGGTTGGAAGGAATCACGCTAAGTTGATTTATGTAGAATTTAGGAAGAACAACAATGATCTTTGCAGTGTTTCTGCATTTAAGTGTGTCTTTACTTTCTTCATTTTTCCTTTATTCTCATTTCTGCCTGTGATATTCTGCATGTTCCTTTTGGCTTTCCTGATCTGAATTTCAGATGTGGTCACATGCTGCTTGGTGCGTTTGAAGTGGTGTATGGTTAGCACAGGTCAGCTCATTTCTGCCTTCATCCAAATAGTTCTAAAATCTAATACTCCCTTGATGGGTGTCTCTTGTAAAGTGCTTGTTTAAAATAAGAATTAACTTGCCTCTCAGCCTGCCTGATAGAGCTGCAGATGGACCAAATGTTGGTATTGTTCAAATGATATATCTGTGGGAGCGCACAGAGCAGTCGATTCTCCCCGAATGCTTTTTAACTCCTCACTTTTATCTTCAACGTATGGCCTCGTGCCTTCTCTATCTCACGCTATTCCAAACCTGCCATGAACACAGACCTGTTATTTTCCTGTCAGTCATGTCCTGCGTGCTTGTTGCTGAAGTCAGAGTGGCTGCACATCACCACTCCGTGAGATGCAGTAACAACTTGCTGATTGTGAAATGGGGATGTGGCACTGAGATGGGGTCAAAAAGTGACTGCTGATTTTTGGATGCTTAATGTGAGACTAGCCCAGGGATTTTTTCAGGGCATGTAATGCTTCAGAGGGGAAAAGCACAAGTTGAGCGGTTTTGGGGAGGAGGGGGCAAAACTCTTTTCTGAATAAGACCTTAGAAATAAGGCAGGCATGCAAAAAAGGAGAGATGTACAATTAGTGGGAAAGGGTGAAATGTCAGGTTCGAGTAAAATGCCGTGTATTTCACTGATGGTCTGTGGCAGAGGCAGGTCTGGGAGCCGATTGCTGGGCTAGTGTTCAGCTCTTTAAATAGAAGAGCCTTCGGTCTCCCCATCTTCCTTGCAGTCCCCTCCCACATTCACTGCATAGTTTCAAACTTCTGCAATGAGTGAAGTGGGCATCTGACAGACAACAGCCTTCTTCACATATACAGTCTTGATTCATCCCCAGAGGGAGTCTGTAAAGTTCACTGGATGTGGCAGATGTTCTACGGAGTAAACTATATCAAAAACTTAATAACTATATCATCGTACATATACTGAAATGTCATTACCTTCTTTAACATGGAAGAGGCAGCTCAAAACAATCTGAGAAGCTTGATTTTTGTATCCTGAGAATCACAATCCTTAAATAATAATTCTTTCAGTATGGAGAGGGCTTCTGTCTGCAACTTCTTTGAATTTTAGTAAAAAACAAACAAATTGAAAGCAGCAAACCTCACGTGGTATTATTATCCGAGCTGTGATGATTTTGAACAGCAGAGTTGAAATAGTCAGATCTGCTGTCCCACAGCTGTTGAAGCTACCAGCTTCCCAAGGCTAGCTGTAATCTGTAATTCCCCCTGTAGATCACAACTGGAAAGAGATGTGGCATGTCGCTGAATTAAAGTATTTGCTGACAGCATGGCAGTAGAGGAGCTGACACTTATCAAAGCATATTCTTGCCTTAGTGTCCTAGGTCTCCTGTCTCCAGCTGCCTAGGTTAAGGCTTTCATGAATGTATGTCACTGGATATAGGCTAGATGGTTTTCTTGAATGCTGGGGCTGCTGCCATGTGATACCAGGTCCACAGGTGGACCTTTGGATACAGCTGTAAAACCTCATGTTTTTCAATTATGTTTTTTTCTAGGTCAGCCAAGCCTCCGAGAAGCTATCTCGATGACCTGTATAACTAATGGGAGTACAGGAAGCAGGAAAACAAGCCACAGTTCCTCTGTTTCTGTTGCCAGAAAAGAAACTTTTTCATCTGCTGCAAAAAGGTACTGACTTGTTATTAAAATTTAAATTGTATTTTTTGGGGGGGAAAAAATAAATCCAAATCAGACAGAGCAAGAGTTTGATTTTTGCCTCTGCATGACCCTCAGCAGAGCTTCCTGAAGTCTAGTACGGCACAAATCAACTTTGGAGATGTACCATGTTGTCGGGCTGCTTACAGCAGGATTCTAAAAAGAATTCATAAATGGAAAGTATTTCTATAGTGTATAGTGTCCAAAATGCATTCTCACTAAAGGACAGAACAGGCAAATGTATTTCCAATAAAAATGGAAAATTTTTCCTTCTGGTATTCATCTTCATGTTTTTTTGTTTTTGGTTTTTTTTTTTTCCCCAAGGAAATTAAAGGACAAAACTGACTCCATTGTCTTGAGTGTAAATAGTAGGCAATAGCAAAGTAGCTATGAAACAATAGTGAATTGTGTAAGATAAAAGTTTACATTTTTGTGTAGAAAATCTTAACCCAAAATATAGCTATGTAGTCTTTATGAAGAATATCTGTATCAGATCTCAAGTGTGTAGAAATAACACTGAGTATTTGTAAGTTTAGCGAGCTAAGCACCAAACAGTAGCTTTTTTCCTTCCATGTAATGGTTTCATCTGCATACAGTAAACAAAGTGTTTCTATAACTACTTTCTTGTGTTAGATAGTGATTACATGGCTTCTTTAATTGATAGGTTTTGCACCTATTCCTATTTGTTGGGAAGAACAGGCTGCCAGATAGAGACACAGGACAGAGAATACTCTAATGTATAACTGTAGTAAATTACGTGAACTAATTTTTGTCTCTGTAGAGTAGTCTGGTAACTCCAGTGGCTGGTTTATCTTCTAGTGTGAATGTAAATACTATTCTATACAACAAGACAGGGAAATTATATACTTCAGGGAATAAAAATGCTGTATGCAAATATAATAAACTGTATGAGAACAAACCAGAAAAAAGCTTTCATGCCCTTTGGAATTTGGAAAGCAAGGGTAATGCCCTGCTCTTCACACTTCTCCATTGCGTAGCATTGTATATCTTTCTTTTTATTGAATCCTTATATTTACTTTCCAACAATAAATCAGAAAGTGATCACTGTATGTCTCTATCTGCTGGTGTGACAGGCACTGGGACAAAAGACATCCCTGCAGGAAGGTATTTCTTAGTTAGCACTTTTCCATTAATCTTACCCCTGTGGCTCTTGGCACGTTGATGAGAGCCAGTCCGGTTCCCGTGTTGCTCAGCTTGCATTTGTGCTGAATCACCTTCTTGATTCATTGGCTGCTCAACACTTGACTACAGAAGAAGAGCAGATTGGAGTGGCCGGCATCTCTTTCATCTGAGTTAAGGTCTTTAAAATGAGACCTGGATAGGCCAAAAGAGGAAGGCCTCAATATGTGCAGAGGGCAGCTCTCCTCAGGCACCCAAATAACTTTCCAGGGGAGATTTTGGAGCTTCCAATGCATCAGAAGATACGTGACTCCCTTCTTCAAGGCTTGTTCTAGGACGTTCTAAGTCCCCTCTTTAGTTACCTTTTCAGCAGTTCCTTCACTCTCTTGTCTTTAGACACTCTTCCATAAAATGTATTTGGTATTTGGAAGAACATAGAGTTGCCCTTTTGTAAAATTACCAGCTCGAGAAAGGTGAAAGAAAAGGTCAAATCTCAGGCTTTGTGGTTGTGTGTTCTTAACAACAGCAAAACTGTTCAGTACCAAATAGTGTTCCTAGTAGGAGACCTAAATGAATGTCAGTAGTAGTCCCATTTCCTTAAAGTTAGGGTAAACATGTCTATTTCTAACATTCTTGTCATAGTTGAAAAGGAAGGATGCCAAAGGAGAATCTCAGCTGGTCATGGGATGCTTCTCCCCAACCTGTCCAGACTTTTCTTCAGGCTGGGGGTTGAACTGGTGCAGCAGGTGGACATGGTCACCTGTTGATGTAGAATTACAATTTGGTCACCAAACAGCCCCCATAACCTGCCTGTAGCTTTTCATGTTCAAAATATATGTAGCCATACATCTAGTCACAAATAACAGAAAGCCTACCTGTGTCTGTTACTGTTGTTGACGTTTAGTGTTTGTATTTTGTGCAGTCTTAATATTGTACACTGCTGGGGCTCTGGCCTTGTAGACCTCTGAGATCTCTGAGAATTTCTTCTGTTTCATTTCCTGGACTGTTCCTTGTTCTACCAACTGGAACACTGAGATCATGGAGATGATCTGATGGTTTAGTAGCCGCACAACAGCGGCATGTCTCATTTCAACAAAAGTGTGCTAAAATATCAGCTGTCGCTAAAACCAGAGCCCAGGAATGTACCATGAACAATAGGTAGGTGATGTCCCTTTGACACAGATGAAGTCACTTACATGTTGGGAAAATTTCAGCCCTGTGTTCTGGAACTGACTTTTCATAGAGGTATCAAAACACTTCAGAAGAAAAAACATGCTGCATACCTTGTATTATCACTAGAGCTGGAAACAGCTTTGTACTGCATACTGCAGATGACTGTCACAAGACCTGCTTGATCATTTTCCTTAAGACTAAACGCTCTTCTGAAAACCACTTCTGGTAACAATAGTCTTCATGTTTCAGAATGACCACCCTCCACAGTAGCTGCCAATGTGTTGTGGTCCAAAGGATGAAGCATTGTGTTAAGTGAAATTAGAGAATCTGCAAAATTAGGACAGATAGTAATAGATCTCAACTATTCACATGTAGACAGAAGAAATGCCTCATCAAGTTGGGATTTGGAAAGAATTTTTGGACTCATTAAATGACTGCTTCCCAGAACAACTAGTCTTTAGAAACCCACAAGAAAAGGTGCTGTTCTTGATTTGGTTTCAGTTGTTGCACAAGACCTAGTTCAAGAGGTATTAGTGGGAGAGCTGCTCTGTAATAGCAGTCATAATACAATTAATCTGAAGAGTTTAGCAGGAGAGAGCAAACCAAATAAATTCAGCACAAAGGTATTCAATACCAAGACTGCCACATATCTACGTAATTTGCTTTCACATTAAAATGGCAGTCAAAAAAAGACTGGTAGTAGATAAAAGCACTGTGCAAGGTATACCTTGTACTACAACTTGGAGAAACCAGAGCGGTCCAGTGACTCTGATGGCGCAACAGTGAAGTTAAGGAGTAAACCTAATGGCAAAGGTGTGAAACGGATAGTCCCCAGCGACCAAGCTCAGTGAAGCCATTGAAGAGATTCCTGCACAGAACCTTTGGTTTCTAGGAGATGGATCAGATGAGCTAAATGATTTTGAGTAAGAACACAGAAAGCAGGAGACCACATCGATAAGTTAGATGGTATCTAACTGATATCCATCTGAGCATCCACCTGAGCATGCTGGAGGAACGCAGAGGTGAATTGCAGGATTGCTGGTATGTCATTATTAACAGGACATTACAAAAACTATGGGGAAAGGGACTGCAGGTAATGACCTCACTGTTTTTATGCCACCATCAGAGACAGAATATGGTGCCAGCTGAGCCATTGTTCTGACCAAGTAGGACTTGCAAGATGGAGTTATGGAAGTCATTATGTTTGTGTATTCTCTCTCCTCCTGCGTCCCTCATCTCTTTTGCAATTATTAAACTGTTCATAGGAGAGTGAATGCAGAAGTCTGAGTGTACCTGTCAAAGTAGGACTAGAGAGACTCTTGTTTTCTTTAGTGAAAAGAAATTCTGAGAATTTATTTCACTGTACTACATTTCTTGCCAGAGACTACGAAAAGGTTAAGATTGCATAGTGTGCTTTTGAATGCAGCAATGCAAGATAAGTCCTGATTAAAAAATAACAATAATTTTTATGTTCCTAGTTAATTAAGGACTTCTGGCTATAAATTATTAACTAAAACCCCACAGTTCTTCAAACCTTGTTCTCTATTATCACACATATTCCCTCAAGAAATGTGAAAGCTCTTTCTGGTTTGTTTTTATCTGATTTTCTCAAAAGCAAATGTAACTTTAATGGATTATATTGACATTTTTAACTAGGTAATATGGTTTACAGAAGAAATCCTGAGTGATCCGTATAAATGTATTTTGGGTTTTATATTGTTTTTCATGTTTTGACGAGTTCTTCAATGCTTCTTTGGAAGCATTTAGAAAAGTTGAATTCATATAAGCGTTGAGGGCTTTGTCTTGGTCGTAGATGGTATACTTTAATTGAAATAACAAAAGAAATAAAAAGAGGGTCCTATGAATGTCATATTAACATCAAGGGCCCATTTTTATTAATTTATTTTTAATATTGTCCTACTGTTTTTAATTGTTTTGTGGGGAAAGGTAAATGGAAAACACAAATAATTAAGATTATAGAAGGGTTCGAGGGGGGAATTGGTGTGAGGGAATAGAAATCTAGATTCTCCCCTTTAGAAAGACACTATTTCTTTTTTTATTTTGCAGGTTACTTTGAACCTAAGATAAAAATCTATCTTTTCCCTTTTTAGCCAGTGTTTGTATCTTGCTTTGTTTGTGCACTGAGAAATTTATCTTGGAAGGTGGTGGTTTTTTTTTTAATCGTAAAATTAAAAAATGGAGTACTACAGAATAATCTTTTCTTTCAGGTCCTACTATTGTTTGTGTGATTTAGTATATTGCAAAACATGCTATTTTATAAAGAGCCTTTTAATTAATCTCTCTGTTTACTTAGTGGACCTTTGGTTAGTTTCTTAATGAATTTAAGGTTGTTAATGACGTGTGTAAGGCTGTTTCAAATGTCAACCTAATATGTACAGCACTATGAAAATAAAGATATATTCTTAGCTGTCGTTTACTGAAGGTGTTAAAGAAGTGGCAAGACAGTCTGATGTTAGTCAACTACAGATCAAAACAGTAACGAGTTTTCAGGGGTGATTTCCTTTGAACTCTGGTGCAGCCAGGGAGAGCCAAGGGACCAGCAATAGTATTTCACTCTTTCGGTGACAGCGCAAAGATAAGCGGTACCACGCACGTCCAGAAATACAGAGAGAGAGGTACAGTTTCACGGCGGGCTTAAGCTAATTGGAGATAGTGCAAGTCACATTCCTGCCTTTCACTTGCACTGAGCCTTGGCTGGCAGCACGGTAAGGTAGTCAGTGGGCTGAACCACAGGATGATTTTTTTCCTGAGGGACGGCAGACTGGTGATGCATCAGCTTGTGTCAGCTTTGAATGCTGTAGAAGCACCCATGAATGAAGGGCATACTCAAATCAAAGTTGTATTCATTTTAAAATCAGAGTAAACTTAGTACAACTATGTGGTAAAAATAAGTAAATAATCTTTCGTGCCTCCCTCGCTTTTTTTTGTTTTGGAGCTTGTGAATAAATCTTATTTTAGCAAAATACTAATCCGAAGAGAGTGAGTAAATAATTAAAGTGTTCTTTTAGTGATTATATAGTAAGTTGTTATATGCTTCTCCCATCTCTTCACAGAGGGCATTTGCTCCCACCTTTTAAATTTATTTGCTTGTTCTCTTTTTTTTTTTTTTTTTCCCCCCATGTTATACTTTATTTTACAGCGGTACAGAAAAAAAGAAGGAAAAACCTCCAGGACAGAAAGAAAAAAAAGAGGAATCTCATTCTAATGATCAAAGTCCACAAACTCAAGCATCACCTTCTCCCCAGCCCTCCTCACAGACTCTCCAAACACACAGGCAAACTCAAGAAAGCAAGAGTTCTGCTCCAGCTAAAAGGTTTTCACAGTACCACAGTACAGAACTGCAACATGATTGTAATGATACTGAGTTCATATTTGACAACAAGTCATGTGAAATAGTTATAATTTCATGATCAAGTTAATAAATGTTTGCTATTTTTTGTGCTAGAGAAGACGCATTCAACATGCATTGCAACAGAGCAGATACGTAAAGATGCGGTTTTTCTTTGAGGAAATTTTTAAGATTACAAAGGTTTCTTTGTTTTCTGTGATTGAAATCCTAATATGGTAGATTATCTTTAATCAGTCATTATTCTAAAATATTTAACAATGACTCTGACTCGATACTTTTCAAAATACACTTAATAAGTTTGTCTGGCATAGCTGAGTTGCAGAGTGTATTTTGCACATGGCTGTTTACTACATCTTTGAACAGCATTTCTTAAATACTAGTATCATTGCAACTCTTCCTTCAGGAGTTTTTCTTCTCAAATTATTCTATAAAGTGACTGCTGTTTGGTTGGGGTTTTTTTTGCAGCCCTTCCCTTTTCAGCCCCTGCTAAGTTGCAGGGTGGTTCACTTCACTTTTATTCTGATTCTTTACGTGAGTGGAGTTCTGGTTTTACACCCAAATCATAGAACTGCTTGACTTGAGTGAATGTAGAAGTTTATTTAGGATTGCCTCTAAGTTCCCACTCATTTTAGTGGGAATTAGGCACAGAAAAAAAGGGTATTTTTTTTTTCTAATGGCTTTTAAAGTCAAGGAAATGGATTTTAAGATTTGGGTGATTATTTCTGAGTTTCAAAACTATGCAGATCACTTGGTGTGGTTTCTTTTTCTTTTTCTTTTTTTGGTTTCTTGCCACCTTACTGTTTTGGAAGGTGTGAATTTTTTTTTACTGTTTGGCATTTAGGAGACTGAAACAAGCTCTTAAATAAATGAAATTTATTCTTCTGAAATTTACTGTAGTTCACAAGATTACGTTGTCTTGCATTGCTCAAATTCACAGCTCTAATAAATATTTAAACTTTCACTTGACTGATGCATGTTATAACACTCCATAAAGGCTCTGTCGCCATGTCTTGCACAAACTCTTAAATTGTCTAAAGCTGAACTTGCGGCCTCTTTTTCTCCTGCCTGGTATCTCACTGTGAAGATGTTTGCCTGAAGTCTCACTTACTAATCTTTTGCAGTGTGGGGAAAAAAATAAATGGCTTTTTTAGTCTCCTAATTGTTTAACTTGATTTGATTAACTTGTTTGTCGCAGGACCTTTCAGCCTCTTGAGGTGCTGTGGAAAGAGCTTGCCATTTCTAAGGTTGCAGTTCAGGACTTAATCCTGCAAAAAACATTTCTGACGGGATGAAGTATAATACTGTTAGCAGGACATATGCAGACTCTAAATCAGTTGGTTGAAGAATGATTTGAGCTAGATCACTTTTGAATATGTTTTCCATGAGTAAGATGTGTGTGAAACTAATGAACTGCAAAACTTGCAGGTTCCCAGAAGTGTAAATTGACTACAATAAAAATGCTGAAAAATTGTATCAGAATTCATGGATTTAATTGTCTGTAGTATCGGGCCAAATCAAACTTGCCTCACTCATGCAAGAAATTTGCAGACATTTGTTTCAAAAGATTAAAGCCGTTAATGTGGTTTAGAATGTGCTATCTGCAAAACAGCCATATGAAACTGTAATCTGATAGAACTGTTCTGCCTCAGAAATCAGTGTGTTAAAGCTGGTGAACAGTTAATCAGAGTAAAAAAGTCTACTTTGTTACCTTCTTAAGTAATTATTTTTTTATATAATTTATTCTTAAGGCTAATATACTGTAGCCTCATTTTTTCCACTTTTGTAATTCATTAGCAATATAGTAATGAAGTGTAGAGTTATTTTGTTCAAGTCTTTATGTAAGAGCATTTGGAAATCGAAAGGAATGGATAAAACATTTGGCAACTGTCTTGCTCAATTGTTTTCATTCATCCAGTTAGAAATTTCTGACTAATCTTTTTTTTCCTGTTTCATGCTTCAGCTTGAAGGAAGACCTAGCTCTGCTTTTGTCTCCTGCTGCCTGATCTGTCCGTTGCATACCAGTTCCAGTTATTGTTATCTTATTATCTTGTCATTTTAAAATATATTTTTGTTTCTTCTAGCATAAAGAAATCCTTGACTGCTGAAAAACCTCACAGTGCTTGGGAGAGTTCAGATGACAGTCGTAACAAGCTGCTGAGAGTAGCATCAACATCTAAATTAATATCAAAAGTGGCAAAGAATGCAGACAAGTATGTATCAGTTTGGTACATAAAAGCAAGTGAACTTTAGAGTCAAAATAGTATGAAATTGCATAATTTTAGTTAATTTATGTATATGCTAAGGCCATTTGCATCTTTGTTTTTAACAGGAGTAATTACTTGCATAACTTGCCAACGTGGTGTTCCAGGTGCCTGTGGAATCTTAAAATTATTCTAAAATTTGCATGGAGGATTTGAATGTAAATATAGTTTAATGTTGCCCATTTGGGTTAGCAGAATTACGCACTATAAGTTAAGATTTATGGCTTAATGCCACTGTTGTGAAGCTTCCAACCAGTTTTTTCCTAATTAAAACTGATTTGAAAATGCAAGTGTATTTTCTTGAAGTTAATTTACTTGATTTGACATAGTATGTGTGTTTCTAATGCAGACTATAATAGTAAGAATGTGCTTTTGTGATTTCAGGTAGGTCTGTCAAATTAATAGGTTCCTGATTGCAAGTTCTAGATAATAGGCAGGGATCATCTTTTCAGCTTCACCTTCAGTAGGTGATGTGCTGTAGCCATCATTCCACTAGGGAAAAAAAGGAGGTTTTCTCAGCTTGTGGCCTCCAGTGGAGGCCTCACTGTGGATGAATAGCACAGAGTAGTTACTTCTACTCCTTTTGGCACAGGGACAAGAGTTTGCTTTTTGCTGTAACTCCACGTCATTGACGCCTATTGTGACCCACTTCTTGTCCTCAATACTCATTGCCAATTGGGCTTCCCACTTTGTGTTCACACACTTAGTTTCTTTTCTTGACTTTGTTGAAATTTTGCTAAATTAGTTGAAATTGTTGTTTTGACTTTTTGACTGACCCCTTTCTTATTTGCTGAGATCCCCCCAGCATGCTGGCAGCTTTCCCCAGCTTGATGTCATCAGCAGATTTCATATATCTGCTCATTAATCTCCATTCAACTAGCCATTAACTGGTCCAAGGCACAACTACCTGAAAACCCCTCCCACTATGACAAATAAAACTCTTCAGACCTTTCAGAGTAATTTTCAGTCTTTTTATGATTGTGTCTGTAGTCCTGTCCTTAGTTTGCTATAAGACTGTCAAATACACACTTAAGAGTCAAGAGCAGTGGAGGTGCATTCCTTCTTTCCTACAAATGGGCAGAACAAAAACATCTTAAATTAATCTTGGGTGTGGATATCGGCACATTTACTAAAAGCTTTATGCCTAGTGTGAAGAGTTCTGCAGAGCAGTGAAGTGCTGTGTGTGAGGGATTGTGGGTTACATATTTTGCAAGTATTTCTTTTCCTTTTATGATTGGTTTTCACTGTTGGAATTTAGAAGCCCTTTGGCAATTTAGATTATAGCAGGGTACTGCTAGATAATATTTTGGAATGAAAAAAAACCTCTGTCTTGGTTTCTACTTATCAAGTTTCTTGGGTTTTGTTACGCTACTAAAATATCTTTCACAATGTGGTATATACTTCAAATTTTCTAATAATAAAAAATAACTTTTTTGACATTTTGTATATTGGTTCAGGCATGGTCAAAACAGAGGTATCTTGTTGCATTTTTTTGTGCTTCTTATTTTCTAAAGGACTTAAAATGTTGCCCTTCTGCAGTCTCTAATGCAGAAAAAAATACGGCATCTAACAAAAGAGCAGACAAGGAAAGATTAGCATTAATTATTATTAGAAAAAGTTGTCTGTTCAAAACCTGAAGCTGTTGTTTCTTAAAGTATTTGGCTTCAAAGCTTCAAACATCATCAATTGTAGATTGTTGTTTCTTAAAGTATTTGGCAAACACCAAAGCTTCAAACATCATCAATTGTAGACCATCATGTGATTGAAGACTGGGTGTTGTATTGTTTGTGTACCTTGTTCTTATGCTCAAGATTTGTAATAAAAGCATTATTTGCATTCAAGAGCATACATTAACTCTCATTTCTTGCTCACACCCTGCATGCACAATTTCTAAAAGAATTAGTTGATGTTGTGCAAAGGCATATTGTTATATTGCATTTATAGTTCCCAAATAAGAAACGTTGGCCTAATCTGCCTGAAGTTACCCGACCGAGTCTTTTGCAAGGGAATAGAATTCAGCCCCTAATGTGGGCCCCAGGACAGAAATGTTTTACATATGCTTTGCGCTACCAGCCCAGGATATGAACTTTGTTTAGTAAGCTCAGTCTTTAAGCCAGCACTGAGCTGTAAATCAGTCTGATAAAGCCAGAAGAAGTAAGAGGGTTCCCACGGCAGCCCATCATTGTGTTGTTCAGGCAAGACTGAGAATCCAGTTTTAATTTTTCATTTGGCAGTGTGGTGAAGGGTCATTCTACCAATAGCCAGAGATGGCTTTCCTCATGCATATGCTTGACCCTTTGTCACTGTTACAAAAATTTGACCTCCATCCAGCTGGAAA
>NW_009646631.1:2933614-2947371 GCF_000708025.1 Charadrius vociferus
TTCTTCCATCAAGGAGTGTTATTCTGGTAAGAAGTAGCTCTGATGCTGGAAATTGGTATTTCTTCCCTCTTCACAAAAAAAAAAAAGGATTGAGGTTTTTTGTGAGTAGTTCATTCCTGGCTCTAGCGAGGAGAGATGTCTCAGCTGCACTGCTTTGAAGACTTTGTGTTGTACTTCCAGCAATGCTGCGTGGATTTAGCTTAAAGGAAACTGCAACTTGCTTACGTTTAACCCATGTGTCCAACTGGGTTAATTCCTAGAAAAATTTGTGGTGTTGTGTGCTGACAGCTTATTTTGACAGGTGTTAAATGCTTTGCATGCAGGCCTGCGGGTGTTTGGCAGCTTAAAACATTTGGTTATTACAAGTTTGCTCTCTCAAAATGGAATTTTCCATGCACAAGGAATATACCCTCCATTTTTAAAAGCTTTTTGTATTTTGTTGTTATCACAATAATTCTTAGGAACCCTTGCCATAGGCTTTAAGTTACTCGAAAGATACAATGAACTGCATAAAATAATATATGGGTAAAATTGCACTATGATGACCAAGATAAGTTATTTAGCATCCTGTGCTACACTTACACCGTACACAGAATGTGATGAAATTGCCAAATGCAATAATGTGTAAGAACTAGATGGTACTGACTTGATAAGCACTTCACATATTAACGATACTATTTTGATTTTTTCCCCAGGCACAAAGATGTCATTGTCAGCCAAGGTAAATAAAAATATTTATTTTAAAATACTGGTTGAAGTTGAAAAGATTTGCCTTTTCTGAGTAGTGTTTACTGTAAATACATTTGGACATATACTTATGAAACAGGGGTATGGAGCTAAAATAGCATTAATAATTACTCAAAGAATTCATCTGGCCAAATGTTACTCAAGACCTGTATAAGGATCTTTGGAATTATGGAGAGATGCCTCATCAAATTAGATCTTTAGGAAGGACAGAAATTTTTGGTGGGTGGTGGGAAGATTTGTTTTACTTTTCTGAAATAAAAATCCTTTTTTGATTATTTTCTCTGTGTATATGTGCATAAATAGAGGTTATGAAAACAAAAATCTAAAGTTTTGACTTATGTGCCAGTCTTCATCCAAGCAGGTGTGAGCGAGACTTTAGAAATAGTTTTAAGATATTTTATTTCTGTCCCATAACCAGCAAAAATGTCAACTCGTGAAAAAAACAGCCAAGGTAAGAATTAAGCTATGCCCTTTGGTCGCTTTCTAATTTAGCGCTGTCACAAATCTTTTATTTGGCTTTTCACCATCAAAGAGCATCAGTGCATGATGTCTTAAAAACTTTGAACATTTAAATAAATATTTCAGCTTTCTTATTGTGAAAATATATATGCATATGCACATTGTAGTCTGTGTGGGGATTGTTTGGGGGTAGGCTAAATAAATTACTACGTGCATAATTTCCTCAGAGAGGAATGTGTGTTCAAATAAGGTTCTAGAAGTCTTGCATTGTTGCCTAAGATATCAGAATATTAAGAACTGCCAACTAAAAGATTTGGTTTATCTCAGCTTTCTGTCTTGCCAATATTACAACATATACACACTGATTAGACAAGAACAGAGACTGAAGGTTTTAATATAGTCTCCTAAAATGAAAAATGAGTCTCTTCTGAAGCGTATGTCTTTGCACCGATGAATCTTGCATTCTGTGGCTACCTGCTGCTGCTGGCTTGTTCAGACAGGAAGAGGAGCTGTCTATCTGAATGTGGCGGGACGTGACAACAAAAGAAATCCACTTCTTGTGTCGCAAAACTACTCTGCTTTGATGTCCTGCAAACTGTACTGAAGCATGCAGTTTCAAAACTAAAGCATGTAACCCGAGCGCATGCTGTACACAACATGTGTCTATGTACTGAGGTTCTGTCTCACACTTTTTTTCTGCTAATTAACAAATCTTTAGTCTCCAAATTCTGCGCTGTAAGCAAGATTACATTATACACAGTTTGGTTACTTTTGATCTCCTCTGGGTGTTCTTTCAAAAAGAAAAAAAGACTCAAATTGTTGGAAATTAATACATGAATTGTTGTAATGAAAATAAAATCAACATGAATCCAATTGCTCTTTTTCTAATTCATAGATAAATTACACATTTAAAAATATCCTAAATTGATACTTCCCAAAAGCATCCTTCAAAGACAAGCGGGGTGAAAGAGGGTGCATAAGCATCAGGAGCAAAGAAGAACTATTTCTTTATGCTCGGTTGCTTAACACCAGCTGTGGAACGGTACATATGTGCAGCAATGGTTACTGTAAAAAGAAAACTAATCAGTAGTGTCCAGACCAGCTGCAATTTAGCTTTGCAAGAATTAAATAAAACTGTTGTGTTAAAAATATCCTTTCTACCAAACACAACTTTTCACAAAAACAAGTTGCATCCAGCTAAAAAGTACCTTCAATACTAATTCTTTCCTTACGATGTGCTTCTACAATTCTACGTGTTCTGCCAAGAATGGGCCGTCCTTCAGTTCTCTCATTCTGGTAGCTCTAACTTACGTGGCCTCGATGTGTACCCTGCTGTCTGTTGTGTTACTCTGCAGGTGGTGTGAGTTTTCAGCGACTGGTGACACGGGTACCTTCCATGTGTGTCATGCCCTAGTCTGTTCTGAGCCTAACTGGAATGAAAGAGAAATATGATGCAGATGACAGTGGCCCCACATGTATGGGAGATGGAGAGAAAGTCTTGTCATAGAAAGTGCATTTACTAACACTTCAAACACATACAGTGGCAAAACATCATTCTGCCTTTAATATGGATGAAGTTGCGATTAGCAGGATTCAGCTTCCAAAGATTTATTTTTTTTTAATATGGGCTAATGAGCGTAATTTTTGACAGCTTTTAGTGTGTGTGTGTGTAAGGCTGTGTTAGGTTTTGTGTTGTGTTTACTGCCACAGGAGTAACCATCTGTTACTTACTGTAGTTGCAGAGGGTCCCCCCATCCTTTCCAGGGTAAGCTTAGCAGTACTCAGCCAATTCTCTGTAGTGCAATTCCCTGTTTGGGGCAAGTGACTTTAACCTGGTTTGTACTTGATAGTTGCCATAATAAATAAATGAATTTCCAGTTGGCACCTTGACCCAACCGGTCAGAAAGTTGAAGAGTTGCACAGACAGTTAACGTGGTTTCTGGAGGTAAATCCCGTGCAGCCGGGCAGACTTGTCTTGGGCAGGGTGGGATGGAGCCTTTGCTCATGCTGTTTGTGCAGGACCTTCCTGTCCTGCGACCCAAAGGCATGAAAAGTTACAGCTGCTTTGACTCTCCTTTGTGGCTCGCCAGCCTTTGCCTCTAGATGCGAGCAGTCTCTAGCACAGCATTAATTAAGTCCCAGCAGCTCCCCTGAGCTGCTCGTTTCACTGGGCTGTGTGTGAAACACTGCGCACACCCCCGGCACACACCTCCTGCGCTAACGATGGTGTCAATGCGCTTCCTAGAAATTGTGTGAAGGAGACTCTGGGGAAGACTGCTGGTGTGCAAACTGTCAAGCTTCAGAGCAAATCTCTCTAAAAATACTTCAGTGTCTTTATACATGCATAGAATAAGTTTGGAAACACAGTGAAATTGCAAGTTATCATAGCAGAAGGAGTTTGCGTGGGATAATAGGATGGAAGATGACAATTCTGTGTAGCTTTGAACATCCTGGAATCGCTTTCTTCCTTTTTTTGATTCAGCTATTAAAGAAACTGCTTTGAAACATGTCACTATAGTACAGTACCACAAAATGTAGAGAAGTGTTTTTGCATGTTTAGTTCTTGGAATCTTATTTTTTCAAGCAGAAGTTACTGCAATATTATCTGTGTTGTGACCATCTGTGCACGTTCGTTGTGATTTCTGTTGATAGTGCGTATGAGCTGTAAAAGTGAAAGACTTGAGGAGCAAGTGAGAATCTTAGATGAGCTTCAGTAGTAAAAGGCATTGGCTTCGATGTCTGAATAGACCTTGGTATGGAGTCCCCCAGAGAGCGTGCTACAGGTGTTGCAGGTAAAAGTGAGCCAGACCTGGGCAATTCTCTCCTCCTACCAGCAGCAGCAGCAGCAGCATGGGGAGCCGTAGCCCACAGCTGCCTGGCGGGCAGTCCCTTGAGTTCCCCCTGTTTAGCACCATGCTGAGGCCACGCGTGTTACCAGTGTTCCTCACGAACCTTCTGTCTCAGTACCACATTTTGGTCCCTCAGTGCCTTTATCTCTCCCACTTGTGTTGAGTTGCATCTGCTCCACGTTAAGGTTACTCCTGAGCTTTATGCACCTGGGGATATGCTGAAGCAGAGCTGATACAGACGGGAACACTTTGGTGAGGCCAATCCAATGAGGGTAGTATTATACACATTTCCATACATTTGCTGAAAAGATTTTTGGGCTTAGGTTTTTCAGCTTATTTTTGAACATTTCTTTGTGTATCCTTGTAAATCAGAACAAGCTTTTTACAATAAAATCCAGCGCTAAGGAGGTATTAAAATTCTGTGGCAATCCAAAAAAGCTATGGGTGAAATGAACAGGTGCTTACTACAGCCTTAAAAGAACACTAGCTAAAGTTTTTATTTTAAATTCTGTACCAGCAGGTATTTATAATTGTGTATAAAAGCCATCTTGCTTTTCACTTCAGCAGATATTTTTAAGGTATTAATCGTAAAGCATTCCTATTTTCATACCCAGAAGTTAAAGACCTGGCTTATTTTAAGGTGAAAGGTAATTTTTTTTCACTGAGATTCCATGTTTGAATTTGGTTTTCAGTGATAGCAACTCCTTATATGAATCACTTGTTCACTTATTATGAAGTAATAAGAGTCACTTAGATGTTTTTGGATGGCAATAAAAACCATATGTGAAAGAATTAATGAAAAACATTCACTGCATTCCTGAGTTTGTTTCTTTTTAGATTGTGCTTTATTAGTTTCCAGTACTTTTTCTTCTGTTAGTTTAACTGTTCTAGCTTCACAGGACGGGGCAACTGCGAAGCACACAATGGAAAAATTTACCCTGCTGACAGTGTGTCCTGTCCACTGAGAGTGCAAAATTCAATAACTACCTCAGATCGGTTTTTTTATCAGACACAGATTTTCTGTCAGAGATTTATTGAAGGTGCTCATGTACCTGAGGGCAAATGGAGACTCAGTCTGTCTCATTATTATTGGGCTGCTTGGTCTCATTCAGGCACAGTGCATGTTGTTAAAACCCGTAGATACTGTCAGAAAAACAGATTGGTATTTGGGAGTATTTATCATTGATTCTTGATGAAGTCAGGATTTTATTATTTAAGCAGGAAGCATTTAGATACAGTCTTATTGAGCTTGTTTGTGTCCAGTACTCCTTTTTGAGTCCTTTTTTTTTTTAATAAAAAGCAAGAGTTTAGTATTAAACTTGAATTATTTAAATGCAAATGCTAACTGTTGTTAATACCTAGATTCTTAATGTCAGCTGGTACATGCAAAAACAGGGGTTTAACGATGATTTACTTATCAAGTTATGAAAAATTAATATCCAAAGTTCTATTAAGAAATCATAAGACAAAGCTGTAAAACCATTCCAAACCGAGGCAATTCTCTGGTCTCATCTGCTTTTTTGAACTGTTTGGTTTGCATTGCACCAGCGCATATCTGCTGTCGGGTTCAGCAAGCATTGACACATAGCTCAGGGTGAGAGGTGGCAGACCTGCAGCTGCATTTTAATTCCACTGTAACTTAAAATGTAATGGTGCGGGCATGGTGGCTGAATTTGGTTGTATTCGTCTCTCTGCTGTTAGCACTGGTTTAAATTAGAAACAGGCTTCTAAGCCTTTGTCCCTCAGGTTAGTGGTCCTACAGAATTCTTGGACGTGGGCCTGAAAGCAGAAAGCTTGTGGGAAAGAAGCTATTTGTAGTATTAAAAAGCATAACTTCACTGGTCAAGCAACTAGAAGGTGAAGACAGATTAATAAATGTACTCTGGATGTGGTAGTTTATTGTCTATTATTAGAGAGTTCTGCTTGGCCAAGCTAGTTGGAGTCTTTTGGGGTTTTTCGTTTGCTTGTAGTTCACTTTAAGGGTAAGATTCAGATGCTGAAGACAAGTAGAACTGAGCTGAGGGTTTTGATGCATCAGTCCATGTTGCTCTTTCAAACTAGATGGGGTAGGACATATTGAAAAATAGTCACTAATAATTTGCAAGATAAGATTATGCTAATGATTCCGTAAGAATTAAATTTATGTAGAAAAACAGATAAATTTGTTATTTATTAACTATTATCTACTTGGTGTGAATGTGCGTGCATATAGATAATCTAGTGTATCCTCATTAGTCTTCCCATTATGCATACACTTGCTAGCTGAAGAGCAGTTAATTACAGCGCAGACTTGCAGGGCTACCTCAGGGTTTGTCTAAATAATGAGGAATAGCATGATATAAAATACATTTTTCTAATAATTTGCCCAGTTTTGTTGAAGAAGTAGTAATTGAGGATGAGGGCTTCTCACATGCTTCTAGGAAGCTGCTGTGTATTCCGTGACAGTTTCATTTTGAGGCATGTTTTTTGGAAACCAGGAGGATTTTAGTTTTGTTATGTCACTGTCTCAAAATTTCTGAAGGATCTAAACAGTAGCTTTCATGTCTTCTGAATCACTCTTCTCTGTAGATACTTCTGAATTAATCTACAAAGACTTCTTTGATCTTTTTTTTCCTCCTCCTTTCAGTTCCTATTATTTTTATTATTTTCCTCTGAAAACCTTCCATATTCCCCTAAGAATGTGTTTCACAGAAAGTAATAAATTGCTTAAATGTCATTGCATGAGTCTTTCTCTGCTGACTTCGTGGAAGCACTAATTTCAGCCTTTCAGATGGTTTGTGCTGCCATATCTTTGCTGTGTGCTATCACCTACAGTGTTTTTAATTGATCTTACCTTCCAGCTTGCTTCCCCCAAATTGCTGGGTTTTAAACTTTTTTCCAACAGCAAATTAAAAGGCATTGTTTGAAGTTGAATGTTACTGTTACCTTTACACTGCTTTTTCTTTTTTTTTCTTGGCCTGATTAAAAGCTTATTTATATTAATGGGAATGTCCTTTTGATACAAGGAGGCTTTGCAGAAAATTTTCAGCCACTGTCCGCTGTATGTCTACCATTTTTTATTTGCTCCTAGTTTTAGTCCTGCATTCTTAGTGTTGCGTGCTTTACCAACAGGTTTTTTGCATGCGAGGTAAGTTTGCTGGTTTGCAGTGACTGCCAATGACGAAGATGCACTTGTTTCCTTGCAGATCAGGCAGGCTTCTAGGGTTCCCTCTCCGTAGCAGCGCCTTGTTTTACCAGCGTACTTATTCCTCTCTTCTCTAGCAGGCTATAAACTTTCAAGGAACCCGCAGTAGGTCCTCTGGTTTCTAACATCTGCCTGCAGCCTGTTGGGACCTATTTGGCTTTGTGTTTACATTAATGAACTTAACACAGGGAAGTAGGAGCGCTGATGAAATTTCACTGATGACATGAAGCTGAGAGACCAAACTGACACAGTGAAGCTGAGATTTTAATACAGTAAGACCTAGATGTTTGTGAGGCCTGGAGTAGTCTAAGACAAAATGAAATTATTCAAAGTGCAAGATCACACATGCAGGAGTTGCTAGCAACATTTTAGCTATAAACAGGTTGTCTACCAGAATTAAATGGTGAGGAAAAGGGCTCTAACATGCTAGTTAATCACACGAAGATCGAACCACTCGCTTTTTATGAAAACACAAATGCAATCCCAGGATGTATCAGAAGTAATTCTAATAGAGATACACAGCCCTATGGAAAATGTTAATGCATCAAACCCCTGGTAGGTTCTCTTCCGTAATGCTGCTTGCAGTTATAGCCACCCACAGTCATAAAAGGTAAATTTTGTGGTGGCATGGAGACAGACTGAAACCTTATCATGCAAAAAGACAGTTAAATGGCTGGATGTTTTTATATTTGCAAAGTGAAGGCTGGGAGGAGCAAGGACATGATTGCTGCTTTTGTGTTCACCTGTTGCACTTCCAGACCGCAGATGGGCAGACCTGTGCTGCAGTTAACAGCCATGTGGTCACATGCACAAAAAGTAAACAACCTGCCCACGCTTTATTGTCACCTGGAAGCTGAGAGGTTCCCAACCATTAGGAGAAGGAGGTTTTTGGATGGTATTGTGAAATCAGCAGAGTATATTTGTGTGTATCCCAGTGCCAGCCAAGTCTCCTCTGTCCAAAGGGAGTGCTGCAGTACTGTGATCGGAGTAAAAACCAGAGTGATGCAGGCAGAGGGAGGGCACTGCAGAGCATGTTGTGCATCCATCAGGCTGGGCTAGGCTGGTCTCAGCTGTGGTGTTCCTCCAGGTCAAGACATGGGTTTGCAGAGCCTAGCAGCTGTTTGGCCCCCAAATCCACCTTTAGGTGGGCCCTTGCCAAGTTGCCAGGCTCTGTCTTTGTATCACTCTCCCTGAGTGATGTTTTGTGTTCCTTCATCTGACTGGGGCTACAGTGTAGTCAGATCAAGTGTTTCTGCATCTTCGGGGCTGAGTTAATAATTTCCCCACACGTCTGGGGATCGCACAGAGAGCTGACGCCTGCACGGACTTTGCTTGCATCCAGCACACCCAGAGGGCTCCCCATGTGGGGCTGATAAGCCTGAGCCGATCCTGGGAGGAAAAGTTGGGAGTGCTGGTCCTGTGTCCCCTGGCGCTTGTGCAAAGAGATTGTTGAGGCTCCAGAGGTGCATTATTGTGGAGCCAAGCAGAGTCTGGCAAGGGCTGTGAATTTGAGCTCAAAGCTGCACGAAAGCAGCTACAGCTGTTCCCTGTGAAGAGCTGGCCCCTGAAGCCAGAGCACTGCATCCACGTGATGCTGCCTTTTCTAGCAGCCTTGGATTCTGAGTTATTCCTTTTTGTGTTGCGCGGATAATCCACAGCACCTAGGTGTGCTATCTACCGAGCTTCCACTGTACTTTTAGGTTGATTTGATCCATATTTGAAAGGATTTATAGGATGTCTGCAGTTGCCGATTAATTAACTTAGCAAGTGCCAAGGTCCTTTCAGGTGTGCCCTTCACCGCCCCCCCCATTCCTCCCCAAATGCTTCTGCACAGTGGATAGGGAGGTCTGCACGTCTCTTTACGTGGGTTAGAGAATTTTCACTTTCATACCTACTGTTTTCAGTTCGGTAGGTACCAGAATTGATGAGGATTTTTTTGTTTGTTGGGGCTCCCCTCCCCACCTTTAAAATTTCTGACTTTATCTCACCTATACCCCCTTACCTACATATCTGTTATGAGACGATGAAGGCTCTTTTCTTCAAAAAGATCAAGGGAGGAAAAAAAGTCTTGGCATACTGCTTTGTACCAGGAAATAGTGAGAATGCAGGAAAGTGGTCTAATACTCTTGAGCATTCAGTTGAGCCAGTGTGCTATGAAAGAGTTAAATCACTGTGGTTTTTAACTTGCAAGTACAAGAATTTGGCCTCAGGCAATTAGTTGCTGTTTGAGAATGGTTTTGTTGATATGCTGCCATCCTCTCTAGTATTTCAAAAGATTTTTACATTAATATTATATCTGCCCTACAGGTTATTCTGACGAAAGAAAATTTACAGTCTTAGACAAAAATCTTTCAGTAGGTTGTCTCTTTTTTTTTTTTAAATCCTTCCTCTTCTGTAGGGAGAGGCTTAATCAAGTTATACCTAGCCTGTGTCTCTCTAACAAGTGTGTTAAATATGTATCTTCAAAGATAATCTTGAATAACATGCAGCTAGCTAATAAAAGCAAAAGATGTTGTTTCTTCAATGGGGAAGTTCAGAGAGCTAATTTATATCTGAATGCCCTGCAGATAATCTTTTCCCTGAGTTCCAGGAGAGCCTCTTCTCTTCTGGCCAAAGACCTGACTGAATTCCTCTTGGACTCTTCATCTCTCTCATCTGCAGAGTCCAACAGGTGCAACTGCTTCCATCCATATGAATTTCAGTTGCAGCTTGTCTCCACTGTTCTAAGCAGCGATGAGAAATTTGATCCTAAATTTGTGGTGTCATTTTGTACTGATCTTGTGGAACCAGAATTGCCAAGCTCAGTGTTAAATCAAGAATTTGACTTGCACAAATGAATGGTGTTTTCGAAATACCCTCAGGCTACACTGTGCTTTAATTTATAAGAGTGTGAGCACCAGATTTCAATAGAAAGGTCATTATTAATATGTTACTCTTGGTTTTGGCTAGTGTTATTTTATCTCTGTAAAATGCATACTATAATAAACACTGTGATGGAAAAATTAGATGTTACTACTTTGGAGTAATCTAAATATTTGTGTCAAACTAGTGACAACACCGATCTTCAGCTTTTCTCAGCAGCGCAATTAAGCAATGCACATTTGGTAAAATAACTATTGTTTCTAATTTAGCTACTGGAAAGTGATTTTCTTTGTTCTTTGATATTTGATCTGAGGCAAGTTTTCTACTGTTGTCAGCCCAAACCATGACATCAGTGGATGGACTTACAGGGTCCTCGTTCAAAGGAGCTGTATTTGTTCTTAAAAGAACTGGGACAATGTCGTTCATCTTCTTGGTATTTGATAGTGGACTTTAATGGCTCAACTTTCATTGTATTAATATTTGAAATAAGGAAAAACTTTTATGCATGTGTTAGTTTTACATGGCTCAATTATTACAATTTCTGTTCGGGGATTATTTTTTGAGCCTGTGGGTTGTTTTTTTTTTTGCACTAGCTTTGGACTAGTATTTGGACTGTCATAGGAAAATTCCCTTCTCTTGCATCCAGCGCAGACTAAACCTACTATCAGGGTCAGAAGCGACAAAAAAATGCAGGCAAAATTAATTCTTGATCTCAGAAGGTTGACTTGAACACATTAAAAGTGGAAAAGGAGTCACACTAATCATATCTTTTAAGTCTGGGAACTTGGTAAATATGATAAAGTGTGATCTGTTTCATCAAACAAACAAAGCTAAAACTGTTAAGCATCAAGAATCATAGAAATCATAGACTACCAGGTTGGAAGGGACCTGAAGGATCATCTGGCCTAACCTTTCTTGCCAAAAGCACAGTCTCGACAAGATGGCCCAGCATCATGTCCAACTGAGTCTTAAAAGTGTCCGATGGCTGATTGTTCTCGTTGTGAAAAATTTTCCTCATGTCCAATCAGCATCTCCCCAGGAGTAACTTGTACCCATTACCCCTCATCCATGTTGTAAAAAGGGAGTCTCCATCTTCTTTGCAGCCACACTTTAAATACTAGAACATGGTGATAAGGTCTTATCTAAGCCTTCTTTTCTCAAAGCTGACCAAACCCAATTCTGCCAGCCTTTCCTCACATGGCAGCCTTCCCAGCCCTTTGATCATCTTGGTGGCCCACCCACCGCACAGACCACTTGTCTAGACTGTAATGCATCAGTTTCTCTAGGTGGAGGCTGTGGGGAACCATGTCAAAAGCCTTGGAGAAATCCAGGTAGACAGTGTCCACGGCTCACCTCCCATCACCTGAGCAGGTTACTTTGTCATGTAAGGTGATCAGGTTTGTCAAGCACCATATCCTGCACTTGGGGAAAGAAGAGCCCCTGGCAGGGATACAGGCTGGGGACAGAGCTGCAGGGACCAGCTCTGCGGGGAAGGCCCGCAGACAGCCAGGTGCCAAGAGAGGTTGTGCCGTCACCATCCTCAGAGGTTTTCAAGACTGGACTAGGTGCAACACGGAGCAACCCAGTCTGACCTCATGGCTGAGCCTGCTTTGAGCCAGAGGTTGCACTTAAAAACTTCCTGAGGTCCCCTTCAACATGAAATTCCTTATCCTGTCATTCTATGACTACTTATTTATTCAATTTCAGTTTTTAATATGAATTAGAAATGTGCCTTTGTAATTTAATTTGCATGTCTAAAATGTTACACGCTCAGTCTGTTCTATCACAAATTCAACTAATGCTTCCTGCGTATGTGTGTGTGTTTTAGTGTTCTGTTTTAAAAATAAAATCAAATCTGGGCCTTTACCAAGCTCGCATTTCAAAAATAATTCTTATATCACAAGTGTTAGTTGCATCTCTGTCCTTATTACTGGTTTCTTTTGTGCTTATTTCTCGTGTAAACTTGCCACGTGATTAATACACTTTTTTGTTTCAACAGAGGGAGAATATATCAAGATGTTCATGCGAGGTCGACCAATCACGATGTTCATTCCTTCTGATGTAGAAAACTATGATGATATTAGGACAGAGCTGCCTCCTGAAAAGTTAAAACTGGAGTGGGTGTATCCTTGATATCAGTAATTACTTGCTGTTCCCTTTTGGTCTTGTCTTGCCTTTTTTTTTTTCCTTAAAATCTGGTCTTGTGTCTTCTCTGTTCAGAGATAAAAATTACTTAAAAGTGGGGAGAAAAGTTCAATTTAATATAACAATTGAAATGGTTGGTAGCTAGTGTACAGTATGACTTTAAGCTGCAAAATATGTAGGCCCAGAAAAGCTGTACTTTTTCTTTGTTTGTTTTGCTGTTGAAACTAATTGAAATTCTTTTTTTCGTGTGAAATCAAGTGTCTTCAGAGCGTTACTGAGTTTGAAAAATCTCCCACTCTGCCCTGCCCCCATTAATGTACGCTTTGCATTCAGGAACTTTGTTAGTTTTCAATCGCTGTTCATTTCTAGGAGGTTTTGGAGCTATGGAAGATCTTGAATAAGATCCAGAATTTCTTGTTGTCCTTGCCTACGGAGCGAGGATTGCAGAAGCAGCCGTCTGCAGGGTTCTTTGCAGTACTTCTTTCTGTGTTTCGGCTCTGAAGTGAAGGGGTTCACTTCTTGAAGAATAGTGTGCATTAAATACATTTATCATGTAAAGAATGGAGTTAGTTCATGTGTGGCTGACAGCAATTCTCCAGGCTTAGAATATCAGACATTAAGTCCATTGTAAGAGCCGTGCTTCTGCACCCATTTGGGTCTTCCTGCCAATCCCCACCCCCCCACCCCCCGCCATCTCTGAAGATTCTTCCAGTAAGCTGTGATTGTATAAGTAAGTTTCTTAGTACTTCAGTAAAATAACATGTCTAGGCAGCACTTGGGTTGGTGTAATAATCTCAAGTTTGATCCTTCTGATGTTGCTGAAAGCAGGAAGATTTTTAGGAATGTTGATGATACACTGTCATATGTCAGGATATGTACAGGCAGAGGCTGCCTATACCTCCTTCAGCATATCTGTTGGTGACTAAGGCATACGTATATTTTAAGCCAGCCCTTGTTACTTGCTTTAGGAAAGAAGATTTTTCTGTTATTTTTCGAGCCTTTATTAACTAATAGATGTTTGAAACAGATAACGTTTGTAGTTGGTTATGAAGAGTATCTGTGGAGCTAATGCCCTCTGAACTTTTCAGTGAGCCTGGAAGCTTAGACCATAAAGGAGGAAAGTTTTGGATTAAAGGTCTGACTGGAAGGAAAACGGAGCTCTTATTTATGCTTTGCAAAGCTGTGGTGCCCACCTTTCCTACTGTCTCAGCTCTTGGGTGCTGATGCTGGCACTCATATGACTGTGGAGTGAATTAGGTCAGTTGCTGATCTGGCTGAAATGTAATCTTTTTCTGTGGAGTTAACTTTCAGCAGCATCAACTCATTAATTTGATTTGCCCCCCAAGCGTGCAAGGGCTACAACTGGCATACTGGAGGAAGATCAGATCTACTTTTTCAGCAGCAATGATGAGTTTGGACTGATGAAAACTGCTCATTAAATCACACCTTCAGTTAAGTAGGTGCAAATCCCAGTGTGGACACACTTACTTAATGTCCAAGGACCTTTGTTC
>NW_009646631.1:2947417-2971363 GCF_000708025.1 Charadrius vociferus
TAAACAGGCTGTCCATATGTTTTTGGAATCTGTTTAAGGAAATGTCATCCTAAATTAGACCAGTATGTTTATGAGCGTAGGGTATCTTTTGGATATAATGGTGAAGAAAACTATGAGGAAAAGACAGTAAAATTTATGAGGACTTGATATTGGTCTCTCTAAATTGCTCTTCAGTTTTGGAGACAGGAAGATACAGCAACAGACGATCTTGTACTTCATGCACAGGTTTAGCAAGGGGAAAAAGTCTGCAAGCCAGCCCTAACTTCCAAATAGGATGGCAAACTGTAGCCTGTGCACCTTATTAAAAAGGCACGGGGACAGCGATTCACAGAATATTTTAGTAATGTCAGTATTTGGAACTGAAAGGTCAACTGAGTGTGGAATTGTTCGATCTGTAAGTTTTGTTTTGAGCGCCTTCAATTCTCCTGCCCTATGGATGATTGTTTCTAGTTGGGTTTTCCTTCGATATTACTGTTTTGGAAGATGCTAATCAACTATGAACAACTTCAGGGCAAAACTAGAAGGATTATTGGGGTGGGGGTTTTTTATTCATTTTTGGTTTGGTTGGTTGTTTTGGGAGTAGGGTGTTCTTTTTAGATGAACTGTGTCCTGCAAGTATAGTCAACTACCGATACCCAGCACTGTAGATTCAACAGAACACACTCAGCCTTTGTCTGTCCTGCAGGTTACTGTCTGTTGAAGAAATACCTAAGCTGTTTGGCAAGACAAAGTAGTTCATGGGGAAGTCTGAGCTCTTGACTGTGTCTGGTTCCTGAGTGATTTCATTTCAATTTAATAGTTTTGTTTGGGTATCCCCGCTTTCTAGTGCAATCTTTCCTACTGTGCTTTAGAACTGATCAAAAGATATCTGTCATTCCTAGTAATAGTGAAATGGGCTTATTTAGTAGCTACAGAGGTCATTGTCAGTGCTGCTGTTGACAGGCAGTGATTTTATAGACTCTTTCTCCCAATGTATAGTAGCTCAGTTTCTGGAGGGTATTTCTGACTCTATTTTATAAGCACTGGTGCTCTTCTTTATAAGAATAATTGATGCCAGCGGTGAATATACTATTGAATTCTGGTGTACAGTGGGTAACATTTCATGAGGGCCATGGCTATTCTTAGCCAATTAAAACCAAAAAAAAAAACCCAACAACAGCCCAAAATGAAAAGCTTTTCAGCATATCAAATGTTGTGACAAAACAGTCCTTGCAAGTGGTGAGAAACATTCACAATATGAAGACAACTATCTCTGAATTTCCCACATTGAAACATCAGTCTCATTGAAAGACTAAAGTTGAAATTTAGTGGAAATTAGGCATCAAAGTTGAGTCACCCCTTTTTCTGTAGAGGGAGACAGTCAATTATTGTATTAATTTATCTGCTGCTTTGTTCTGAGTGTGCGGAAAAGGAAAGAACTGCTGTGGAGCAACAACCCTGCTCGTTTTCTCTCAAGATAGTCTGGGATTGGGAATGAAGAAAAAAAAAAATTTCTCCCACAGAACAGGTTGTTCCTTTACATGCTCCTAAAAAACACGCTCCTAGAAAATGCAGCCACTTTTTGGTACTTTATTATCTAGGAGGGGTAAAAGAAAGGAATGGAGTGAGAAAATGTAACAATTTTTGCAGCCTCATGAATGCCAAAGCTCAATCATGGGTGCCAAAATATTTAGCCTTAGCTTTGCATGGCAGACTTCTGCTGTGGAAAGGCATGTTTGCATAAATCATTAATACTTTTCTGGGATGAATGTTCAAAGGTGTCAATCTTAATAAATCCTTATCAATACACTCCCTATTATATGCAGCAGATCAACAAGACCTGTCTTTCTCCTCTGAGAAGGTATTTAGAATAGTGTTCTTCATGCTTCAGGGTAGAAAAAATATTTTCATTGGTTTGTAGCCCACCCTTTTTGAAAGTTCAGTGGTCTGGTTTGTTTTCTTTTGATTTGTTTGTTTTTTTATAAAGGGCCATTCTGGAGTTTCTTTTTGTTCCATCGGTGTTTAAAGAAAAAGAAAGTGGAAAATTTAATGGGAAAATAAATAGTGATGAAGGAGAAAGAGACGCATCCTTTTTTCTGCCCTCAGCATTGTGTTGTATCAGCATTTCCCTCAAGAACATTTGCTAAGCAAGCCAGTGAATAATCTCTGCCTCAGAGGAGCCATTGTGTTCTGAAAGAAACGGAAGACAGCAAGATATAAATCTGTTTTGGTTTCCATACTCTTTAAAGATTTGATTGACAACTGAATGCAGTGTCCCTCTTTGAACCATTTTTTTTAGTTACAGCGTGTGTTTAATTTTGCAAGTGTTCCTATGGTATAGCAGTCCTGTGGTTTGATGGGACTACAAAAGAGAAAAGGTAGTGTGGTGGGAGGATTTTGGGGGTGAGGGGTGGCATTGGGAGGGGGTGTGGTGATATTTTTGGTAGAAAGTTACCCCTTTTCCAAGCAGAATAGAGGCCAGGCTGTCTGCTTAGGAGATGTCAGTTTACATACTCCCAAACTTGGACTACGACACCTGCTTTCATTTATGAGAAGGGGCCAGCTTCACGCACCCACCATTCTCCTTGTGGGTCTTTGGCTTCCTTGTATCTTACTGGTTAACCAGGACCTAAGGCTGGAATCCTTCGACTAAAGTTGCTTAATGTATTTCCCATATTTTCCTTGCTGTTGCAGGTGTATTAGTTGGCACTGAAGTGGGGAGGTATCTGAAGTGCAGGACATAACAGGAAAATTATATTTTTGTTGAGGCTATAGAGCTCCAGTTAAAGTCTGAGTTACGATGTTAATTGTACCTAGAGACCCTGGGAACTGAAATTCAGGCGACAGCCACATTAATAGTCTGGGTGAAGAAAATTGCACCTGCTTCAAAGAAATAGCCAGTTGTAACATCGTTTGATCAGTGCTGACCAAGGCTGGTTCACAGTGTGTAAAACTTCTGAATGTCGTTAAGAATGTCATGCAGGTTTCCTACAAAAATCATCCCTTTTATATATTTTGGGTAGGTGGTGGGTAGAATATTTTTCACTGTGTCGGTTCCTTTTGAGTTTTGTTTGTTCTAAAAATACTCTAAAACATGCTAAAGAAATATTTCCTGAACTTGGCAGCTGCTGTGCAGAAGCTTGCCTTTTTCTGAAGGGCATTAGGAATTTTCACACGCGTGTTTTAAAAGGCCAAATGGAAGTAATACTCTGGTGCCCGGGGTGCAGATGCACAGCTCTGTTGCTGTAAAAAATGTGAAACCAGTACAGTGAGTCCTGCTGTTACCTAATGAATATTATAAAATGATAACACTGTACTTTTATTTCAGTGTGCGTTGTATATGTTCTTTTTAAAATCAATGAAGATCACTTTTTAATGGATTCTGTTTCCTGAAGTCCAATTGTGTGGGGTTTGTTTTGTTTTGTTTTTTTTAACTGCGTTACTGAAACTGTGCTATAGTTCCACGGGAAAAACATAAGGGTCATTTGCTGATTTGAGAGCTCCTCAGGAATCCTTCCGGAGGAGTTGGTATGTTTTTTCCTGGTATATAGTGGTTATGAAAACCTTGACTTAAAAAAAAATATGTATAGATATGGGTATCGTGGAAGAGACTGTCGAGCCAATGTTTACCTCCTTCCTACCGGAGAAATTGTATATTTCATAGCATCAGTGGTGGTACTATTTAACTATGAGGAGAGAACTCAGAGACACTACTTGGGTCATACAGACTGCGTTAAATGGTTAGTATATAACATTTGCATGTAAGTATGTGTGTAATAATGCAGAAATTTATTTTTTTTACTCTTTCCTACTGTATGTATGAGCTCATTAATTGTGGCTATTTTCTGTTTCTTCAGTCCCAGTAGATTTCACTAACAGTAAACACTGTGCAAATGAATGGTGCTAGAGCAGTCCATGCTAGCTTAGGTTTCTGGCTTATATGTAAAACAATGGGTTAGGTAGACAATCTAAGAGTGCGGGATTAGAGAAAGGATTTTTGCGTAAATTACTCTAAACAGATGTCCCAGAAATTAAAAATTGTTGTCAGCCTGATTCTAAGTCAGTGATTTACAGGCAGTATGGCAAAGGTGTAGTCTTAAAGGAGAATTAGAAAACCAAATGGAAAACTGAGCAATAATTTTCTCATTTTTTAATTGATGCCCCATCCAAGTGTTAAGACTGTCGGGGAAATCAGAAAGATGTTTGCAAAACAAAACAGAGAAGCAGGGAAATAGAAGCCAACATCATTGTGGGTGCAAAGGCAGTTGCTGACTTTACAATGTTAGTCTGAAGAGTAGTGCACACAATGTCATGGTGAACATAACTTCCCAACTGTACTTGAATGGGGAAGAGTTGCCATCTAAACCTCTCTTCTGTCTGTACTTTAATAACTGTAATTGCTTCCTGTGGGAGGAATGCTGTCACACTTGTGTTCTTCAGTTTCATTCAAAAAACTTGACTGAACTGTCGATGTTTTTGGTGTCCATCACTCTGACCTCTTCAGACCCACTGGCTGTTTTCCCTTTCTTGTTTCAGTGGCTTTTGTTAACTTTGTAATTTTACAGGGAAGGCAAATGAGAAGATTGGTCAAAAAATCATGAGTAAGAGGATATGTACTCTGCTTTTTCACATCAGCTCCAAAGCAAAATGCGACAAGCAAAAGCAAATTTTTACTTACACTGGTAGTGCACCATACTGGAGAATTTCATTAGTACAATTACATCAGTAACTCTTTTCAAGTGGCAGTAATCCCTGACTCCTGGGTGCACAAAGCCCTCAGCCAACTTTTCAGCTGTTTTTCTCCCCAGTTTCATGCTATCTATAGGCTTGGGCATAAAATATGCTGTAGTGTTTCTAAATGCGGCATGTAACTACATGTAGGAAGTTCATCATGAGACAATGTGTATTTTGTTACAGTGGACTCCCGGTACAATGCAAACCTTAGATTTGTCAGAGCACGTGTGGAGGTGGTTCTTCTGGCACTCCTGGTTTTGTGCCAGCAGCCACAGCAAGAGCCTGATCGACCCGTCAGTACAGTGTGTAATGAAATAGTCTGATGAAAAACATTCAAGCTGTCTCATTAAAAGTGGGATCTAGAATCATAAGTGTCTTCATGGGCTTCTGTTGAGAAAGAAAAAAAAAGATACAAAAAACCTCTCAGTTTTGAAGACCTATGACAGCAAAAGCAAGTCATATTTCTGTCTGTCTTAGTCTTGCAGTTCATCCAGACAAAATTAGAATTGCAACAGGACAGTTAGCTGGAGTGGATAAAGATGGAAGGGTAAGTAATAGAGCCGTTGAGCAGTAGTAACTTGCTTTGAAAATCAGGAAAAAGTGTTTTGTTTGTTTTAATCTCATCATCACCTTCTGTTTGCAGTTTATTTTATGCGCTGCATTTACTGAGATATTTTGCTGTTTCTAAGGTAACAGCCTGTATCTCCAGCAAAAGACAGTAATGACTAGGCACTCAGCCATACCTCAAAAAGAGCAGAAGCTCATAAAGTCCTTTATCTGTGACATAGGAAACTCAATTTTAATTCTGCAAGCAAATGTGAAGTTTGTAATTAATTTGTAAGGCCACATCATTTTTGTCATATTTCTGTTAGTAAGTCTTCTCCCAGAGGAGAAGTGGTCCCCAATTCTGTGGTTCAGTGTACTCTTAAGGCTTCGTGGGAGAGGCAACCAACTTTGAGAATTCATGGAAGGTGTGTCAAGCTTTCCTACAAACTTGTTCATTTGAGAGCAAGTGCATTTAAATGCTCTTGTCCCTGACTATTGGTGAACCCTGTCAGAATTTGAATAATTGGATTATTGGGGGGAAGACAGATACTATGAGATGCAAAAGCACATTAAATAACCCTTAATCAGATGTTCAATTTAATTTCTTAGATTTTGTAAGTAATTGATGTGGGGTTTTTTTGTATAGGTATTGTAATGATTTCAAGTGAAAATTCATTGCATCTTATGTTAGAGCTGGTTGGTTTGTTTTTCTGTCATTGGGATGACTTATTGTCACTTTCTATGGTGAATGCCGTCCTTAAGCCAACTTAATTCCCACTGTATTTGTGATTGTTTCACATTTCTGAAGCTAAGCTGGTTTGGGATGGTACTTGTATGAAATATAACCTTTCAACTTTTCACTGAGTGGTTGGTGATGGTTAGGGGACTCGGTGCACTTGGTTTATTATTTTTATTTTTTCCTCCTTCGTGTATAAAAAAACAATGTTTGATCATTGTTTTCAGTTGTCGCATAAGATTGCTAGGTCTGGGGTCTGAAATGCAAGATGACTCTTCCATTATTTTTTCAGTGACTTAAATCAGGCAAAGATTTATTTTCACAACTACCGAGTGTCGCCATACTTAATTTTTTGCCTCGATGGCACTGCTGCCACGTTTGTAGCCCAGACATAGGGAGCAAGACTGTCTTGACTCTCACCTTTTGAGCTTCAAGATAACTATCCAGTGGCATCGTTAGCACAGGTCATCCTGCATTTCGGTCTGCAGTTTGCAGTTCATGTAGCATCTGCTTAACAAAACTTGACACCTGCATACGATGCATTCACTGTTGATGACGCTGTTTGTCCCGTTGCTTTTTCACGCAGCCTCTGCAGCCCCATGTTAGAGTATGGGACTCGGTGAGCCTGGTGACGCTGCAGGTTATCGGCCTTGGGACTTTTGAACGTGGAGTGGGGTGTTTGGATTTTTCAAAAGCGGTAAGATGGGTGCGATTACTTGGTGTGTTAAATAATTTATCCAATCCTATGTAAACGGGAAGGAAATCTCTGGAGATATTGTATGTGGTTGTCTAACTGATCCATTTTGGTATTGAAAGTATGTCAGTCAAGATTTTGTCTACCTTATAAAACCAGCTGACAGTGAGCTGGAAAAACAGGAAATTGTACATGTAAAATCGCGGTAACAAACTAGCATAGTGAATAAATAGCAGGCAAGAAAAGCCTTAACTCGAAATTGAAGTCTGTGCTGGGTTTGGTGGTTTGGTTTTGTTTGTTTTGCTTGGTTTTTTTTGGGGGGGATGTTAAAAACAAGTTTGTTGGTGAAGTTCGTGAAGACAAATTTTAGTGAGTTCTGATAGAACGGGTAACTTTTCTCCTCACACAGCCAGCAGGAGTAGGTTTTTTTCCACCAGCAGGAAATTAAAAAAACCTAAACATTATTTTGTGCTGTTTTTTCCCAATGAGTAATTTGTTCAATTTGTGCCTCTGCTTTTACATTAAAAAAAAAAAAAAGTGTCTTGATTGGGCCCAAAGAATTTAATCAGAAAAATCAGTAACAAATGGGGATGTGCTACTTGGTATTTCAAAACCAGCAATAAGTATAATTTTTTGTAAAATATGTGTATGTTTTAATCTTTAAGTAGCCTTTGTATTTTTGCCAAAGCACTGAGACATATCACACTTGAAAACCCAGGTCATGATTCTTGCATGCCAGCAAGAAGAATTAATATGCGTAAAAAATAAAAAATGCGGAAAAAGAATGTCTGCTGTATTTTGCTAATAGAGGAAGAGATGCACAGGACAGCTGAGGTGGGAAGAGGGTGTCTGGAGATCATCTCATCCAGTGTCCTGCTCACAGCAGCCTCGGCCAGAGCAGGATGCTCAGGGCTGTGGCCGGCTGGCTTCTGGATATCTCCAAGGATAGAGACTTAACAGTCTTGCTGGGTGACCTGTTAAAAATAAATGCTTACACTCTCTTGCTGCAGTTTCACTTAACATTGAAATGTTACTAGGTTAGTTATATCTAGGTTTTGTCTTTCAGTAAATACATTTATTTTTTTTTTCAAACAGGGTGTAGCATAACTGAAAGTGAATAATGCAGGAGGAGTACTGTCATTCCTGTCACAAACCAGTAAAACTTTTAAACTCAGATACTTTTTTTTACAAGATGAATAAATACATGTTCCAACATTTTAAAAACAAAACAAACAAACCTACCACTAAGGAATTTTTGAGGACTAGATTTTAGTTTTATTAGTTCTGTATTGCAGCTGAAAGTGATTTTGATGCCTTTATTACAGTCTCATGTGATTAATTACTAGACTGAAACAGTGAATGTGCAGTGTCTAAAACTGTGTTTTTACCACGTAATTCATTAACCCACACAAGAGCTGTGTATATCACCAGTGCTGTCTCCAGGGCTTCTTTCCACTTAATAATTGACATGTATATTTGCATATTATTGCTCATAATAGTATTTGGGAATAAAAATTTCAGCCACCTCTATTTTCATAATTTGTTAGAGAATGCGGTTGAACTGCAAGAATCAACTTTAAAATAAATAAGGCCTCCTCCAAATCTTTCTACACATGTCCTTGAAACAACTGGTTTGTGCAAGTATGTGTTGCTGTGAATAAGTATGTTTTTGTTCTAAGATTTTCTGTCTGCTCTTTTAATTCCGCAAGCCATCTTTAACATTTTGTTTTAAAATTGTTCAAAATAAGCTGTTTCAGTTAATACCACCCATGCTAGTCTTTCTGCTCTGAAAGCATCATTTTATTCAGAAAGTGCTGCACTTTTATCAACTACATGATGAAACTGCGGGTGCCTAATGCTCCATGAGGAAAAAAGGAGATGCACTTACAAAATTTGATAGTGTAAAGTTGTGTATATGTGATGGTGACATTTAAGAAAAAAACACAAGTGGAGCTGTGTGTCTGTCCTCTGAAACCTGAGGAAAACCAAAATATTAGCCGAGTAGTAAAAGGGAGAAACCTCTCTGCTACTAGCATGGTATTTCAAACAATAAAGCAAAACCAGACAACAACGGCAAAAACAAACTAAAAGGGAAATATTTTTGTAAGATACTTTTAAAGCTTTCCTAGAATGTTATTTGAAGCATGGTCATTTTTATGAGATTATGCAAAAATCTGTGTCTTTAAGAGTAAAGGAAAATACCAGATACACCAAGCCTAGAATTCCTTTAAAAGGACTTGCTTAATTTATGCGTGTACTTTTGTGTTGTTTTTTTTTTTTTTCTTAATATTACTGCCTTGCTCTGTTTCTAAATGAGGTATGATAGTATTTTGTCAGCACTTTTTTTCTTTTTTCTTTAGGATTCTGGTACTCATTTGTGTGTTATTGATGACTCTAACGAGCATATGCTCACCGTGTGGGATTGGCAGAGGAAATCAAAAATAGCAGAAATAAAGGTAATCATTGCACAAATTAATATTCTGAAATACAAGTGGGTTTAATCCCATAAATACAACAGTTTGTGAGACACACATTTGATCTTACTTGGAAACTACGACTGTGTAATGCTGCTGGCTTGTGTAAGGGCACAAAAGAAACGGATTCTTAACTTGTATATTGGAAGGGATTTGAATATTGGAGAGCTTGTAATTACATTTTACTCATCCCTAAGGGCCAATCCAAATAAAGCAATTCTCTAATATTTTCCTAATTTTAAAAAATAAACTCTGGGAACATTAAGAAACTGAAGTGATGATTCAGTCTGTAGTTGTTTTTTTTTTTTTTTTAAAAAAAACCAACTTTTAGACATTCCTTATTTTCATTTTTGTCTGAATTGTGTTCCAGACATTGATTCTCAGTACATGTGTCTCTTCTCATTTGAGCTCCATTAGTACTTTTGTAGATTCGTAACCTTCTAAATTTCTGATCAATGAGAAGTGTACCAAGGTATTAACGCTCAATGTTTGTGTAAAGTTGATTTCACTGGAAATACCCAATCCAATAATAAATTGCTGTTTAAATCCGTATTTTGAGACATCTTGCTTTGCATTATACAATATCAAGCAAGAAGGTATTACATGGATGTGGAACTGAGTATTTTTAATCCTTTTTAATCATGAAGTCAGAAAGTGGAATACTCTACAAGCACATATGTCTATATGATTACTAACGTGCAATTTCAGATAAAAAAATCAGGTTGGTTTCACACATTTTGTTTAAATTATGTTGACCAATACTAATTATATGCTATTCTGTATGTTTTAATGTAATTCTGTGTCAGTATTTTCACTTTTTGCTGATATTGGGAAGCTATTTGGCATATGCCCATTTTATTTGACACTATGTTTTTTACTATTTTCACTCTTCTGGGAGTTGCTTGGTGTTTCAGAATAGGCTAAAAACAATTTGGCGGTGACAGCTTGACCTTCAGTATTTATTCATGTTTAGGACTTGATCTGGCAGTATCTTAAGCACCTTGTGTGCTCGTGGGATTTGGAGCGAGCAGAGTTTCATCCCTTGAGCTAGGGTGCAGAACAGAAACCTTTTCTCAGCTGAACTCTATTAAATTTTTCAGTCCTCAGTTTCCATAGGATTTGTGGGTATAGCAGATCCACTCATGTGGAAGAAACTGTGTATGAGGAGCATAATTCAATAAATATGGCCATCAATAAAAAATGAAGCTTAAGAAGGTTGTTTTCCTAAACTGAGCCAAAAATGGTGGAGTGGGAAAAGGGTATTCCCAGAGGTGCTGATTCAGCAGCACTTGTAAGTATACTCCTTTAAAGTGTGAGCTTAAATCGCACAGAAATAAATGGATTGATGCATTGATGTTTTTTAGAGTCCTTGCCTCCAGAAGATTGTCTTCAAAGTCAGTTTGTTTGAATGTACGTTAGAAGTTAGATAAATGACCAGTCAGTTTTTTATGTTTTTAAAAAAGGATGAAATACTTGGTGAGGTGATAGTAATTTAGTAACAGTATATGCAGCCAGTAAAAATGCAAAGGTGGGACCCTATGTTTCAGAGTTTTGAGTTATGCAGGCTTCTTTTTTTTTTTTGTTTTTTGTGAGGAGGAAAGGAGAGGAAGAAAGAACTCAAAGGATTTTTTATAGAATTTCAGAAAGAGAATGATGGATCTAATCCTACAGTGGTATTGTTGTCTCAGTTGTCTCTGTCACAGCTTTGTTATCTAGAATAGCAAACTAGTCTGTGTAGAAACTAAGCAGGATTTTCAACCCAAAAAAGTTTCTTTTATATATCCTTCATTTCCATATAGCAGAAGTTCTAGCTATTCCAGAATGCGGAAGCTGTTGTGATTTAAAAAGTGAATGTAAACCCCTGACTTTTCAACTGAAGTTTTATAAAGATCTCTTATGAATGTAAAAAATCAATAGCTATAAAATGATTTGTGCAGTCATTCAGACAGCTGATTTAGCACGCGACACTTACGGATTCTTTCAAGCATACAATGAGCTGTCTAGTTCCTTGTGTATTTGTTCTAAAACTTGTTATTTAACATGTGTTTTTAGTAGTTAATGTCACATCTGAATAAACAATATTTCTCTTATTATTTCAGACTACAAATGAAGTGGTTCTTGCTGTAGAATTCCATCCGACTGATGCAAATACCATAATAACATGTGGCAAATCTCATATATTTTTCTGGACCTGGAGTGGCAATTCATTATCAAGGAAGCAAGGGATATTTGGGGTAAGAATGTCTTGATTTCAGGTCAGTTTTCAATCATCGGAATGATCTGCTCACGCTTTCTATAAATTTGCTCTGTTGTTACCATGTACTGTTTGAGCAGTGAGGTAAACAGACAAAAAAGGTTGAATTCTACTTGCATGCATGCAGGGTGTATGGGTGTGGATACATTATACTAATTACGTAAAGAGTACAAGCAATTATCCCTTTCTTTTGCTTATTTTGTTTCAGAAATATGAAAAACCCAAATTTGTTCAGTGTTTGGCTTTTTTGGGAAATGGTGATGTGCTCACTGGAGACTCAGGTGGGATAATACTTATATGGGGCAAAACTACTGTAGAATCTACTCCAGGAAAAGGACCTAAAGGTAGGATACATTCACAGTTAATCACAGATTTTAGTCTGTAGAAGACATAAAGGATTGCATTAGAAAAGGAATAGGGAAACAGGCCTGGCCAAGGGTGTACACTTTCTATTATTAACAGGTGGTAATAAACTCCTTCAAGTCTCAAGACTTAAGAACAATCTAGAGTTTCTCAATAATTAATGAGACTGTGCCTGAAATGAATGAAAACTATTTTATCTAAATGTTTTGCATTTAAAAAAATGTGCAGTTAATCAGCTTTGCTTTCATCCTGAGATTTGAAAAAGGCTATGGGATCAGTTTGAGAATTCTTCAGGCTACCTTTGCCTCTGAAGGCTTATGTTGTACCATGCTTAGTCTCAGAGGAATACCATTAAGTGTTGAAGCTGATGTTAATAGAACTGGTATGTGAAGGAAAAATGTAATGCGTAGTTGTACCAGTTATGCAAATAACAGTATCTAGTTTAGCAGATGCTCAAGTCTTGGCTTTAAAATATATTTTAAAACCCATCTCATTTGAAATTTGGGTTAAATTTAGTCTTTAAGGCAAAGCTTTTGTAAAAAAGAAAGGAAAATTATTTGTTACCCAACACATGCAGACCTGGCACAGTTGAGCCCTAAGGTAACTTATAAATTCAAGGATAATTTATTTTACTTGGCAGCTATTTCAAACACTCTGGTTTAAATTGGTATGCCAGGAAAACATTCATGTGAAAAGTAAATTTTTCACGGTACGTCTGTTTTTGCAGGTAAATCTTTTCCTTGTCTTTCAAGCTATCTGCAATGGAAAAGTGATTTAACATATTATCTGGTGTTTAATTTTGAACTTCTTGTGCAAAAATAACCTTTCCCCAGTATAATCTTAAAAGATATCAAATAGAACATTTATTTACATTGGCTTAATTAAAAATGGGATCTTTTAGTTGGTTTATCACATTAGATTGGTTGCAGGACTTGATCACAAACTCTTTTTCAGTGTGAAAGCGTGCGTACTTGAACTGACTTGAGTCATAGGCAGAGTCAGCGAAATTAAGCTGGTATTCATTTGAGTGGTGTTTTAGGCTTTTTTTGTGATTGTTATTTGAAAGTTTGCAAGTCTCAAAGCACCAGAGTCTTGCTTTTTTAAAAATATGCTTTCCTACAGCAGTTCTTTTGACATGAAGACCGAATTAGGATGCAAAAGGATTGCTACCTTTGTTTAATTATCTCATCTCTCTTTCATTCTTCCTAGTGTTTTCCTTTGGGTAGCCTGCTATATTGATAGATGCCAAGTGCTGGTTATACTATTTTTATGTGAGGCAACATCCAGCATTAGATATTAGGTTCATGCTAGAAACTTTGCTATAAATAATTTTCTTTTTATTTCCAACAAATCTTTCAGTTTCTTTTAATAAAATAATTTATTTTTTTTTTCCTAATAATGACTTGCTAAATATTTATTGACTCTAAAGAATGTTTTTTCTTGCATCTGGAAAAACTCTATTACCTCAGATAGCAGAGAAAGCAAAGCATTTTGCAAATGGTCGTTGTTCTTGCCATAACAAGTTTTAGGACAATCAATCTCAAAAAAATTTCTATTCAGAAAGGCAGGTCCTTTGTTTTATCTTTTTATCCTGTAAGAAAACACTACCACCTTGTGTTTGCAATACTAAGGCAATACTAATAGCTTGACAGTCCAAATGTAATTATTTATTATACGCTGTTACTCTTTTATTCTGCCAGAAGGCACAGCTTGTTGTAAACCCCAGGTGGAAAAAATGAGTAGTGTTCTTTATTATTTTCTTTTTGTACATGTAGGAGTATATCAGATAAGCAGACAAATCAAAGCTCACGATGGCAGTGTGTTTACACTCTGTCAAATGAGGAATGGGATGCTGCTAACTGGAGGTGGGAAAGACCGAAAGATCATCCTGTGGGATCATGATTTGAATCCCGAAAGGGAAATTGAGGTAAGAAAGCAAGAGTGACGAGGAAATTGCCTTGAGCAAGGTATTGACTAGCAAGACAGAGCCTTCCCCACCCTTTGGAGGACCCGTAGTTAGGATGGTAGAATATCTTCTGGTTGCTGTCGTCTTAAGCAGATGACAGTGTTTTATTATAAAAGTGTTTAAATTTTCAGCCTGTAAATGAGCCTATATGAGGTTTCAGTTCTCCTCTGTTTAAGCTGAACAGAAATTTTAAGGTTTTTCTTTCCTTCAAGCTCTTCCTTAGTTTTTTTTTATTCATGCCTTTTTTGAGGATTTTCTTTAGTATTGCATGTGTTTTCCTTAAGTTTGTCTGTCTGGAGAAAGATGGTGTTGCCAGGATTTGAGTTGTGGCCTTCAAAAATAAGCGCCTATCACAATGCATGATTTGGTTTTACAGATGTTTCTTTTCCTAGGTTCCTGACCAGTATGGAACAATCAGAGCAGTAGCAGAAGGAAAAGCAGATCAATTTTTAGTGGGTACTTCACGAAATTTTGTTTTGCGGGCAACATTTAATGATGGTTTCCTAGTAGAGGTACAGGTGAGCACAACTTTTTTTTTTTTTTTTGAACTATAACCCATAAATGTAAAGGCTTTCCCTGCTGGTGTGTTATTTCAAGAGAGTCTTTATTTTATTCATTTTTCATTTTTAAATATGTTCATAATTATAATAGTATCGTTCACATGTGTTTTCTTTCCAGGGACATACAGATGAACTGTGGGGACTGGCATCCCATCCTTTCAAAGACTTATTTTTAACATGTGCCCAAGATAGGCAAGTTTGTATGTGGAACTCTGTGGACCACACACTGGAATGGACCAGGCTGCTAGATGTATGTCAACCCTTTAATGTTAAATATAAAGCTGGAAAATAAGAAAAAGCATTAGTTTTCTGCAACACCCTCATCCCATCTGATTGCAAGAGAAGCAAATTACAGCTTTAAAAACAGCTATTCGAAAGCTTTGATAAACTCAACTAGGCTCATTAGACATTGTATAGACTGTAATCTGGTTCCCATTGTCTGATGCCATTCTGACAATCCAAATCGAAGAAACTGAGTCCTTTGTTCTTGTTACAGTTTAACTTTTTTCCCAATTATTCAAACAAGCTGAAGAGGATATCATACAGTTGTGCAAAGTTTGGACTTCCTTACTGTCATCGTTCATTTCATATTTTGGCTACTTCTGTCCGAATACCCAGAAAAAAGTATCTTTTCACACAGAAGTTTAGGTGTTTTACTTTCAAGAAGGTCATGTAGCGCATGTCACTGATACGTTAAAAGAAAATCTGTCTGAGGATTATAAGTGTGCTGTGAACTAATTGGTTTTCCCTGTGGCAGTTCACCTCAGACTTTTAGGATAGCTTTGGTACAAGGAGAGGTTTTTGACATTAAGGTGAATGATGTGTCTGTGTCTCTGTTCAGGAACCAGGGCACTGTGCTGACTTCCATCCCAGTGGAGCAGTGGTCGCGATAGGAACGCACTCGGGCAGGTAAATGTCTTTTGACTGAGTTGTGATGATTGAAAGAAAATTTAAAGCAGGCAATTTGATACTACGCGTCTTATATATTGGAATTCATTTGCTTTCTATTCTTTTTGCTTGAGGTTAAGTAAACTAAAAAGCTTGGGGGAAGGGGAGGGATCTTTCTTACATGGGTTAGATGAAGACAGAAGGATTATTTGACTGTTGTTAGGCTCTTTTTAAATTGATGTGGAGAGGCAAGTGAACAGGCTAGGATTTTGATTTTTGTGTAAGACAAAGTTCAACATGGCACATTGCTGCAATGAAGTGCTATCGAGCTGTTCATATTCTTCCTAAAATGAATGCATATTTGAAAGCTATCAAAACAGAAGCTAATATTTTAACTCAGGCTTCTTTCAGTGGTGGAAAAAAAATGTTTTAATTCATAGTCAAACTCTGGCTTGGTATCCTCTCCCAAGAAAGGAGTTTCATTCAATGGATTTTTAGCAAGTACCAATTAAATGAAAAAACAGGTTATTCATATCATTAGAAAGGTGAGAGGAGCAGATATTAAATCTACTAGCATTTTTGTTCTGTTTTTCAGTTCACAGCTCGATAAAACAATGCGTAGTGCACATAAGAGAATTGAGAAATTTTTTTGTATGTTTAATTCTCCCCCTACAAATTTTTGTATACCTAACCTCATGCCTAAAAAACATTAAAAGTTTGGTTTTTAGAAACTGCTGAGTATGTGCAACACCCTTCAACTATCCTGGAAAAAGAAAATGTTAAATACTTTTTAAGGAGTTTTCTTCTCCAAGATGAAGATACAGTCTGCACTAAGTACATTAGGTATAGTATCAGGCTAGAAAACCTAGTTTACATTCCTAAGAAAAATCTGCTGAGCTCTTGTATATTGGGTTTCCACGTTGTACCTTTCCATTTTTTCATCTATTTCTAATGATAGAGTTAAATTGAACAAGTGTTTTTACCTTCATTAAACAGAGCAGAAGATACTGGCCTAATAGAACTTGAAACAGGGAAAAGGGGAAAGAAGGTCAGGCTACATTTCTTGAGAGTTTTTAGACGTTTTTGAAATTACACCAAAGCACAGTGAAGGCATATTGAGCGACCGAAGTGTTCAGTTTTTCTTGTTTCTGATACCCCCCGCCCCCCCCCAAGTGTTTTAACATAAATTTTTCGGTTCATCACTTTTCAGTTTAAATTCATATTTTTTAATTACTGGAGGCAAGTGATTTATGCTGTGTTGGATAAATTTATGGTGATGGCCTTGTTTTTTTTGTTTTGTTTTGGGGGTTTTTTACCCCATTGTTCTTGGAACCGAGCAATTGTATTTTCACCATTACATTTTATTCGCCTTCTGAAATTGCATGATTCAGTGATAGGTTTGAGATGTATAAATGAAACTGAATTGATATGAGGCCTGGTAAGCATGCAGGTGTATGCGAAATAAATGGAGTTGTGTGTCAAGATAAACAGAACAGTTTTAAATTTACTGCTTAACCAGCGGCATCATACCATCCTTTCTGCACCAGATAATCCAGTCCAGGGAAGTTGTTTCCCAAGGAATGCGGGCTGCATGATGTATCTCAGTTAACGTACAAGAGAAAACAATCTCAGGCCCTTAATGGGTTCTTTAATAACTAACTTGCTTCATAGCCCAAAATGCATAAAGCCAATGTTAAATGACTCTAGTTTGTTTAGAGTTCAATAAACCTTTGATGTGCCTATCTATTGTCATTCTAGTGCTGCTGTGCTTCCAGTACGGAGGTCACTAAGACACAGATAGGGAATGGAGCATTAAGAAAGTTGGGTTTGATGGTTAAAATCGTGGCAGGAAAAAGAAAACTGAATTTTCTACCTCTCTTCCCATTCTTGTCTGTTGTTTCACAGCGGTGTGTTTTTATCAGGCCAACACATTATGGTTTTGGTGTGCTTTTCGTGTACCACTTCCCATGATGAGTATCTTGGTATCATTTCCCTTTTTGGGCTGTCTGCAAATTGTCTGCTGCAGGTTTTCTTAACCACTTCTTTAAGTACCTCTGTGTGCCTGATCATCAATCGTCTGTGGCTAAGCCTGGTTTGAAGAGAACTAATACTCTTTGTGGATCCCACTGTTTGCTGGAAACACAGCTGAAAAACTAAAAAGATCTGGCAATCAGAAATCTTACCAGAAATGTAGGTTTTCCAAGAGACTACACAGATCCTTTTGCCATGCTGCTGGTGGTATTATTTGGAGGGAAGTAGACCTTTCTGTGACTAATCATGTAGAGTACCTTGAGTGCTGTGCACTGCAGAAGAAGGGACTGATAAGATTCTTACAAAAATACTAACATTATGACGAAAACTGAAGGCTGGAGGAGAAGACCAGCATAAGCCAGAGCCACAAGCAGGTAAATCAGTCAATAGAGCTATTGAGATTTATACCAGTTCAGCATCTGTGGTGGTATTAAGATGAAGAAGCCTAAATATCCCAGGGAACCGATCTTGTAAGATGGGTTTGTTTATTCACTCTGATTAATGCCTTGCAGGTTCAACATTCAGTATTAACTAAACATGGGAATTGTGCAAAAATGTGTTACTACTTTGGAGCAGTTTCCCTGGTGATTTCACCAGAAAAATTCTGCATTCACAGAAGTGAATTATCAGTGATAAATGTCTGTCACGGGTCAGAATTTGTTTTCCAAAAGAGAGTAGTTTAAGGGGGTTTGTTTCTAAAAAGATACATTTTTTAGATAGGTTATTAGTATTTTTTTAAAGTAAAGGAATAGGAAGACAAACAGATGAAAATGGCAAAAGTTCTGTCTTGTTTATGTGAACTCACAAACAAGTTAAGCATGTTATCTTCAGTAACAATTGGGAGAAAAATCAATAAAAATCAGAAAAAGCAAAGGAGCCACTATCTTACAACTGGGATACCATTCATGCATTTATTTCATCCAATCTATGGCTCAGGAGTTCACTTGGCAGCCAAGCTTTGCATTTCACAGCCCGGTAGGACTCTTTCAGGGTCAGATGCCATTTGCGTGTTGCATACCTTCGAGTTAGAAGGAAGATCCTCTCCCGAAGCGCAGTCTCGAGGTAGACGCCAGCTGTTTGCGAGGAGGGTCTGTGTGGGGCATGCCGGTGAAGTGCTGTAGCTACTAGACTGGAGAGACATTTCATGGAGACAGGCTTTCTTGCTGGCAATTGTGGTGTTTGCCGTGGCACGGGGAGAGCTTGGAAGACTGAAGAGAGCTTGTCTGAATACATCTTGTGGAAGCATCAAGAAACAGCTGAACTAGATGTGACCGGTGCTTCCTTTCTTAAATTAATATCAAAATTGATGCACTGACTCTTTCCATGGTCAACTAAGATTGCTGCTACGTACCTATCGTTGAGAAGAATTTTTGGAGAATGTCTGGTGTCACAAAATGCTGTCTCCCAATACCAAATGAAGCTCGGTGTGCACTCTTAAGAGCACCAGAAGTTTTGCGTTGTGTTTGATACCGCACAATACCACCTCTGTGCTTTCAGTAAAATAGGAGGAGGCTGCATGTTTTTCCGATTGCATTTTAGGCTTTGGGTGTTTTTCGTTTTATATAATATTAACTGGAGGGTTGCCTAATTCAGGTAACAGTCTCAAAGGACCAACCAAAAGAGGCCAGTGTCAAGAAGCGTGTCCCCACCGCAGCAGCCGCCCTGCACTGCCCTGGTTGTGTATTTTGGGACAAGGAGGGTTCAGCCCTCCCCTCGGCTGTCTGGCAGAAGTGCTGTACAGCACGGTCACCCACAGGGAGAGCATGGGAAGGGGCTACCCACCCACTTTGTGGAAGAAGGCTGCTTTTGGTTGTTACTGGGCTCATAATCAGTTTTTATACCCAGGTACCACAATTGTGCTGCTCAAAATAAACGAACAGGCATCGTGCTGTGTTGTCTCGCTAGATAAATAGATTCTACAGTATAGAGCCTAAGTTTTCTGGTGAAGCAAAAGGTCTTCCTGTCTTCTGTTTTGCTGTCTGTGCACAAGAGGTGTGTTGCCCACCTTGGCACAAAGCAGTGAGGAGCCTCCACCTTATGCTGGATTTAGTAAAAGACAAATAAGAGTGAGATGGTGGGACATTGGCTTTCAGACCAGCTTCTCGTGTTGCTTGAAGACCAGATGACTCCAACTCAGTGATGCCTCCATGTGTGTTCTTCACACTTCTGTTTTTGTCCCCTCTGGATGTACTTTTAGAGCAGTTTTGCTGTCATGATGGAGGGATTGGTTTTCTTTCTCCAGTGGCAAAATGGCATAGGTACCCTCTTCCTTCGCCCCTGCTGAAACCTTTTGTGGTTTCGGGGGTTTGGTTTTTGTTTTTTTTTTTTTTTTTTATTATTTATTTTGGTTTCTTCTTTCATATCCACACCCCATCAGGGTTATCAGCCAGGTGACATTTTAGTGAAGCATTTGGCAGGGCCAAAGGAGGGCATATTTTGAACTAAGAAGCAGAATAGTAACTCGTAAGTCCTAATGTGTTCGGAGAACCTTCAAAGCTTTAGTGTGTGGATTGGAAGAAATCAAAAGTCCACTTTCAGCAGAGGATTACAGCAGAGAAACTCTGAGCGTGGTTTCTACTGCTGTCCAAAGCAAATATGTTAGCTGTTTTCCACTGGTTCCATCTGTCTTGCACACAGATTATTCAGTAGTCAGTGGCATGTGGGGCTGAGGTTTTTTTATGTGTATGTAATTTAATTTCTTTCATGTGGTTCCCTAACCACAAGCTGGTTTTAAGCCATTGGGACCAGGCTAGATACCTAGCTGCCGGACACTGGAATCTCATCTCCATCCATAGAAAGCAACGATGTGCGCTGTTGTTCCTGGAGTTTATTTTAGGTTATATAAGTTTGTTATGGAAAAATGGTCCTAGCTTTAGCGGTGTTCCACTGAGTTCACTATGAGACAGTGGGTGGAATTGCCTTACTCGCTTCCACAGCGTGTGAACTCGACGTTTGCCACTAGGGACGGAAACCTGGCTGCAGTGTATGCACACAGTTGTGAGATCAGTTTGGGGCAAAGAAACTAAATTCTGAGTACAGCTTTAATGTATTTAGCCATGTTGACATCTTACATTTTCAAGATAAACATGTCTGTGTGTGTATATATATTTATTAAACTTTCGTTGCCTTTGTTTTGATAATGTTTGCTGTATTTAGGAGTTAGATGGGCATCAGAACCATTGCAAAATGCTCAGGTTCTGCTGATCTTGCCCGTCTTGCTGTCAGTGGACATTTCGGTGTACTGGCCACTGAGTTTTTCTAAGCTCCTCTGAGCTTTTTAAGTGTCCCTCATAGCTAATACTGCAGGTTAAAAGTTATCGTTAAATAATAAAAAATGCAATTAATTACCTTAGTTATAAATCATCCAAGCAGGAGATAAAAAAATTCTAGGTTATAAACCATCATATTTCAGTAAATGGTTATTCCTTCTTACTCTGATAAAATTATTCCTGGAAATGGAAAGGACTGAGGGGAAAACTTGCAACCTGCTGTAGGTGACCCTGCTCTGGCCAGGGGGGTTGGACTAGATGATCTCCAGAGGTCCCTTCCAACCCTTACCATTCTGTGATTCTGTGAAAATACCAAATTAGAATATACTTTGTGTTTAAAATGAGTATGGAAATGTTTTCCACTCCCTCTACTACTTCTGTTTTGTTTTTTTTTTTAACTTTGCTTCATACAAATTAAAAGATTGTTTTTATATCAAAGGTATTCTTCAAAATGGGGAAGAAGTAGTAGGTTTAAAGTCAGCCGTAGCCTTCCAACTTCAGGATGGTAAGATGCAGTCATATTAGCGATTTGGTGGCATGTTTTATCATCCAGTAGACATTTTGGTGATTACCACAATGTTCAAGGGAGCGGGGAAAAAATGGGCTGTATCTAGAATATTCTATATATTCTTCACTGAAACTTGTATTGCTTTGTGAACCAGAAAAGCGTTCCATTAAAAACAGATGTTCTCTGTGCTGTGCTTGAAGGCAGGCAGTGGTTACTGCTCTTTTGCTTGCTTTTTTGTTTAGTGGAAGTGATACTTACTGGAATTCTCCTCTCTCTAGGTGGTTTGTTTTGGATGCAGAAACAAGGGATCTGGTTTCAATACACACTGATGGCAACGAACAGCTCTCAGTGATGCGCTACTCAGTAGGTAGGCAGACTTGTACGTTCAGAATAATTGCTGGTAAATGAGATGTCCGTCCTGTGAAACAGTGTTAAATTACTCCCTGGTCACCAGAAAAGGCAGCCTTGAAAAAACAATAAATGTTTAAGATGCTGGATATATAGCTGCATACTTGGTTACAGATTTGTTTGTGTATGCTAAATCTTGGAGTTTTGTAACTGCAAACATTACAGTCGCCTTTCCCAGCCTTTTCTTCACATTGAGCTGTGCTGTTATAACAAATGGTAGTTTTGCTCCCAGAAAAAATTAAAAGTTCTCAGCTAAATAGTTGATAGGTTAACAGAAAAGTCCGTAAAAAACTTAGTTTTTCAGTGATATTTTAATACACTTCTTAGTTAATTTTCAAGTTTATTAATACAAAACCATAAAACTAAGCTCAGGTCTATCTGAAACTTAGAGCTGTTTGTTAAGTATTTGTTACGGGATTACATGGAGTCCAAGCCAGTATCGAGTCTTCTCTTCAGGCGTGACATGACAGATCATCAGAGGCTGACTCCTCTCTGTTAAAACTCAATGGAAGAACACCCTTGTAAATCTGTTTCTTGTTTGCTTTTGGATAACATGCCATGCCAGTGGGCAAAATGTTCCTCTGCTGCTGCCACATCTGCCAAGTGCAGCAATTTATTTTAAAGCACTGGTGTTCATTGACACTAGAGGTGTCTGATTGTGATTAAAGGCAACTCTTGTCCGCGTACTTCTTTTTTTAAATGGAGACAACACAGGTTTGAAAATGTATGCTCCACTTCTTCTTTAGACATTATTTAGTGCTGATTTATATTGAGTCCCCCCTCTCCAAAGCTAAGCTAACTATAGAGTAAATACTGTTCTGCATTTTTGGTGATGCAGAAAACTCAAGCCTGCCTGCTGTTGACCATTTCCCAAAATCCAGTGCAATGTGAGGATTTATACCCTGTCCGTTGGACACTTACTTAAAAAAAGCAGAAGTGAAAGATCTTGCACAAAAAACATCCTCACAAAGTAAAGATACTGACACACATAATGTAAACAGTTAATGTATCCTTAAATGCAATTAGTAAGCTGTAGTTTAATTTACACTATAGTGATAAATCTGAAATCATTACAATGGAAAACAAAGTATTTTCATAATTTATGTCAAATATTTTGTCTTGTAGATGGCACCTTACTTGCAGTTGGATCCCATGACAACTTTATTTACCTCTACGTAGTAACAGAAAATGGAAGAAAGTATAGCAGATATGGAAAATGCACTGTAAGTTTTGGAGCAAATATAATCAGCAGTTCTCATATTTTGATGTTATACATACACTAAGATGTTAAGCAGTGGAACTCTCTTCAGGTTGATGGTTTTCCATTTTTTGTTTTGGTTATATGATTTATGGGTTTTTTTCAGCGTTTGATGGATTTTAAACTCCAGTCTGATGGGTACTGCAACCGTTAGTGTTAGGTCAACACTTTTGCATCAAATATGACTGATTTCTCTGACTATTGACTCTTTCTTTGAAATGGGAAGTTAGCAGTGAGATGGAGAAATGCCTTGTACCTATATTCTGAAACTCTTTTGGGGAAAATATTACACTTATTTGGGGATATTTTCCTCTGTTGGTAAAGTGCTCCTTGAACCAACGTAACATTGGATGGTGGAATTTTGGTAGAGTATGTAATTTTGGAGGTTGCAAATATGCACCATTTTCAGCTGTAATTGTTACTACAAAATTTGGAATTGGGGGATATGTTAACAATAAATTTCTGGCCCCGGGTAAATAAATGTAAGTGTAGCACAAGTAGTGGACTTTATATTAGTCCTTACACTTACCGAAGGTTGTCCCAGTTCTAAAAGACATGCGCTTTTTTTTTTTCCTTCAATGTTTAGTTATCTAACAACCTGAGTTAAAGTTCAGCTATCTCTTGGCTAGTGGGAATATTTACATAAAGAACATCTGAACCTTAATGGGATTTGCAAATGAGATTATAAGAATAGGTTCACATTTGACATGGGAAATGTTGGGTTTTTTAAGGAATGCATCCCCTGCTCAAAACACTTTTCTTATGTTTGTCACCAGTTGCATTTCTTTACTTGTGAAAATACAAGAATGCCTTAAGCTGCTTTGTTAGTTTGAAAATGGGAGGTAAGGGAATCATAAGGCTAAAGTGGGGAGGGGGTATTTTTTTTTTTAATTTCTAAGGTTATTTTTTTTCCTTTTCTATAACCTTTGATGCAAGACTTGCAGTGCAAACTGCTAGTTAGGGGGAGATGAAAAGACACTAGCCAGTCCTTTAGTGCCGTGTACGGTGTCTTTGAGAGATTTCTGCCCATCCTTTGGCTGAGGACCCCCCAAGCTGCTAGAGCATGGGTGTCCAGAGCAGCTGGGGTCCAGCTGCTGCCGGGGGCATGGGGCTGCCAGGAGGGTCAGCAGCGGTGGGTTTGCCCCATCCACGCAGTGCACAGGCGGGCAGGGAGGGCTGGGCAGTGGCAGGGAATGCTGTTGGGTGTGCTGGGGACTCCTCAATGGCAGGGTTGTGGTGTGGGGGGAGCCGGGGGGTCCTGCAGCCCCCCAGGAGGGG
>NW_009646631.1:2971438-3039706 GCF_000708025.1 Charadrius vociferus
AGGGAAAGGGCTGAGCCTACAGGAGGGTCAGACCAGGGGCTCAGTGGGGCTTATGGGGACGGCAGCAGCTGACTGCGCCTTAGGACAGAGTTTCACCCCATCACTTATTTGTTAACTGTAAAAGATGGTTAAAGAACCCCGTTGCTCAAAGATAGCTAATCTTAATGTATGTAATATTTAGCTCGCTATGTACTTTAAGGTCTCTGTGAGCTCTTTGAAGATGTATGAGATCATTTATTTCTTTATATTGTATGTATTATGCTCAGGAGAGAGCATATGGCAATTTAAACCAGCGTCGACTGATGCTTGGGCCCCCTTGGCCCTACGTTGTAGGATAGTGTTTCGGAGGTACAATTCGTTTTCAGATCATACCACTTTATTAAATAGCATTACTAGTAAGTGATCTCAGAATTCTAAAGCTGCTAATAGCTGGGAATATTAATCAATAACCAGTTTCCAGTGTACTGAGTATGGTGAAGCTGCACTGGAAAGGGTTTCTCTCCTTCGTTGCCTTTTTTCTCCTGTATGCAGCTTCTTGTCAGGCATCTGTATGTCTGTCTGTACCTCTGCCTTGGCAGGAAAGGGGTTTGTAGAAATTGAGCTGAGAGAAATGAACATCGTTATACTCAGGCAGAAGACTTAAGGCTTCAAAGCACATTTCTGTTAACCTTTTTTTTTTTTTTCTTTTCTTTTTTTTCCTTCAGTCTGAGTGACTGCGTGTAGAAGCCAAAATTAGCAACCTGGTTTCTGTCGGGGCTGAGCTCCCCTGACCCTTCCAGCGTGTGCAGAAGGCAGCAGCGTGTTAGTTAGCTGACCAGAGCTTATGCTGCCGATCAGGTTTCAGGCGCTCTGCGCCTCCCCTCCGCTGCCTGCCAGAACGCTGCCGGGTCCGTACCAGCTTGATGCTAAGCAGGGAGACACCCGGGCATGCTCAGGACCTGCAGCGTTCTCCTGGCCGGTGCTTGGGCGCTGGCACCACGTCCTTCTGGCATTCTTCTGTCATTCAGTAGCCTTGCGGGTGACCTCCAAGTAGGATGACTCAGTCCTCCTGGTAGTCAACTTCTGGTTGTTTCTTCCAACTTGAATACATTACTTGAATGCTTGCAGAAGGATTTTATCTACTGAACCAGCATCGGCTTGTGCATAAGGGCTGTATGCCTACTGTTACGTTTAAATCCCCTTTCAGTCACGACCAGGCTTTCTGCTGCTGCCGGAAAGGCGAGCCTCTGACCTGTGAGCGTGTTTTCACAGTGAGGGATGGTGTTGGTTGTGATCAGAAAGAATTTCAGATGAGCCGAAACAACCGTTTCGACTTGTGCAGCTGTTTTTTGAGGGCTCCAGCTATGCAGACAGAAGTGTGAAGGTATGGGCTGGGTTATGAACTTCCAACATGTCAGCAGCTCCAAGGTAGCTGGCGCTGTCTCTGTTTGTCTTACATCAGCGATATCTGTTAGCAAAGGAGAAGCAAGTGGTGCGCATTTACCAAGAGGGCTGTGGGGTGAAAGCCACACAGGCAGCCAGGTTGAATTATTTGATACACTGGACTTAACCTGAAATAATTAGTGTGCCTGTTCTATAGGCTGTGGGCATTTCAGCCCTTGCACCGCTTAAGTCTGAAGCAGATAAACATTGCCAATGAAGGAGAGGGTTTCCATGTAGTCTGATAGTTTTACTAGCCAGTGATGGTGTGAATAATCATGTTGATTGTATATAAAGGTACAGAAAAAGAAAGAGCAAAATGTTGCCTTATCAGCGGGCAGCTACCAAAGAAAGATTTTAATGGAAAATGAGATCGTCCTATTGAAAATATTATGACAATGTTATGTTCCAGTTCACCATTCGGTGATCGCTTGCCTGAAGGGATTTTGCAGCATGGAGCCCCCTGGCCCATTGCTTTGTTCCCTCCCCCACCGCCCCCAGGAATTTTAACAGCTGCCAAATGTCTGGCAGGATTTAGTAAATGACTGACCAGTTCTTTTCCATGTTGGAGTTCGTTTGCGAATTTGAAGACTTGGAAAATAAGGGGGGGGGAGGGAGAAAAAAATCCTAGCCAATTGTGCATAATTTTTTTTTTCTAAATACCAAGTTTTCATGTCAATATCATATATCCCACCCATGACTGCAAAGTAGTTATGTCAATACACAGTTCCTCTGCTTGAGGCTGAGACTAGTTCATAAATAAATACATCTTAAAGGCTAGCTTTTCTCCTAAGTGCTTTTGCAGTCTCTTACAGCGGACCTGGGGACAGGGAGAGAGACATGGCTGTATTTCTAGATGTAATTCTGGAAGCAATCAGCATCTCTTAGAGCTCTCTAGAGGAGGTTGGCGTGGTGGGTGGTGCAGTGCAGTGCTCCAGCGAGGCCCTGGCACGGCGGGTGCAGGCTGGGCCAGGAGACCTTGCAGAGCACGGAGGGACACCATCTTCATAATGCCCACCGAGATGGATTGGCATCTGTCAGTCAAGAAAGTGACATTTTGTTGCCTGGCAGAATGACGAGGAAGGGGAGAAAATGGATGGTCGTACAAGGGGAAGAGGAGCATTAAGAAGAAATGGAAGGGTGAAAGAAGAAAAGAGTGATGCGGATGTCACTTTTGTTAATTTATTAAATTAACAGAAAATTTATTAAATTAAAGAGAGAGAATTTATTCCTACCTTACACAAATTTGCGGCTACTCTGGAGCCTCTCATGTCTTTATTATTACTGTTATTACTACCAACAAAAAAGTTTGTGCACAGGAAGAATATTCTGACCAGCTGCATTTAGCTTCTCCCACAAAAACAAAGATGGGTGTTTAGCCCTCAGTGTGCTCTTGATGATGATAACTAAGCAATTAGGCCAAAGTGTTTTGATTGTTATATAGATGACTCTGTGTCTATAGGGAAAACTGCTTTTGAAGCTGGCACTAACATGCATGCATTGTAAGAAGCACAGCAGAAACTTTCAAAAAACTTAGGAGGGTATTCTTGTAACACTAGTCCTTGATCTGGTAGTTTTACATGGTGGTTGTTAACTGAGGTATCCTAAGTTTTTAGGATGAGCAAAAGTTATTTGAAAGTGCGTGCATTTAATGAAAATTACTTTGAATGGATAGAGAAATAAAATAGAGTCCCATCTGCTGCTTTTCTGTTGGGATCTAAAAATGATCCTATGCAAGTTACTTGCCTTTCTCAATTAGTAGCAATGTATTCTTTCTTAATTCAAGTATAAATGTGAGTTCGTTTGTATTTTAGCAACGTACCTTTTAGGAGTAAATCATTCTGGGGTCCGAGAGGGACAGCACCGCTTACAAGTGAAGAATCCACCATGTGGTGGGAGAGGCATGGTGCCCAGCCTGCGTTTGTTTAGCTGTTGGCGAGCGTGGCACTGGGCAGTAAGGAGCCTTTAAAGGAGCACAAGTGAACTGTGGCAGACTGGGGTGGGTGGGGAGGTGCTTTTTTGCTGTTAGCTGTCCCGTCTGTGGGTGCAACTTCTGCTTCTGTTTGAATTAAAATACACGTTTCATATTGGTGTTACTGCATTCTTCTCCAGGGACATTCCAGCTATATTACCCACCTTGACTGGTCCCCAGACAACAAGTATATAATGTCAAACTCAGGAGACTATGAAATACTATACTGTAAGTATGAAATTAAATTCACTGGAAACAGAAGTATGTATTAGCTGTCAGAATATTTAGAAGAGTGTGTTTGATCAGGACTGTACAAAATGCTCACTGACAAAGGAAGCAATTTGAACTTGTGTAACCTGATCTCTTGATGTTATTCAGAGCTGTGTATTACCTAATGGCAATGCCAAATATAGCTTACTTCTTTACAAGGTCATAAATCAGTTTAACAGCATAGAATTTACAGAACAAGTGGCACTACGTTTTGATGTTGGCCCAAAGTTCTGTAGATTGAAAATAATATATACAGTTGTCCAATTAATGTCAACAGTACCAGTTATTTTGGGGGAATAAAATCAGTGGGTCTGTGCCACTGTTCTGGGGTTTCTTTTTTTAACTTTTCTCTTGGCAGGTGGTGTTGAAAACTAAGCAAAGCAATAATACTAGTTTAATGAGTTAGGAGTAATAATGTTTTTGTGTTTGTCTTTTAACACACGAAAATAGGAACTTAATGTATATTGGTTATGTCAGAAGTTCAGTATGCATAGTATGTATCGGTCTGTTTTTAAATTGTTTTTTGTATTGTTGTCTTCTTGTGGTTTTAACGAGATCCAAGAGGATTGTAGTTCTGTTCCTGTACAGGCAAGAAGAGCCATCAGTTTAAATAGCTGTCACCTTAACATGTTCTTTCTGCATGTCACAACTTAGGTTTCAAATGTGGATAATGCAATATCTCAGTCTTCCAAAAGGAGGTGTTGGTGTTCATAATTGCCTGTATAGGGAAGCAAAGAGCTGTGACCCGTTAGTACCGGGCTGGTGTATTGAAAGATGGACGTTCTTTTGGGAAACAATCTTTCATTTTCTAGTTGGAATTTGGAAAGCCGTCTAAGGCTCCTTTAGCAGTAGTTTCTCACTGTTTTAAAAGCAGAGTTTCGTGAATGATTGATTGAGTTTTAGCACATCAATGGAGCTGGTAGGTAGGAGAAATTATTCTATTACAGACTCTATTAAAGCAATTTGTAGAGTAGGTAGCAAGGGACCCAAACTGGAAGTGTTTTCAAGGTACGCTGATCTGAAGAAGGAAATGAGAAGTAAATGTGACTCTTAAATACCAAGCAAAGGTTCAAGTATCTGGAATTCTATAAAGGTACTGGTCTGTCTTTGTTTCTACAGTGTGATTCCAGATTGGTTTTAAGATATGTTTATTTACTATCTTAGCACCTTCAAAGAGCACATACGTAAATATAAAATTATATGTCATAACTCATCATTCAATTTTTTTGCAGGGGACATTCCAAGTGGCTGTAAGCTAATCAGGAATCGTTCTGACTGTAAGGATATAGATTGGACGACATACACGTGTGTGCTAGGCTTCCAGGTGTTTGGTAAGCACTGTTTGACTTGCTTTTAAGCTATTCACGCTGTGCTTTTGTGTTTTCTTTTGCTTCAATTTGTCATCAGAAATGCGCTGTTAATGGTTATTGAGGGTGGTGCTGAGATGACAGACTAAAGAGACTGACCACAATGCCTGTCTGTGATACAGAGCACTGGATGCTCTGTAGACAATGTATAATTGATTTATATTTAGTCTTGAAGTTTGGGATTTGATTTTTCTGCTGTCATTTTAGGCTACCAATTTCGGAGGCACTGAAGCAAAAAGCTGATATTTTGACGTGCTTATATGGCACATGTGCATTCTCATTTGCTTACCTTGTTTTGGGATAGGAACAAGACTGTGTGAGTGTAGGTTATAGTTCATGACTTAAAATCATACTTAAAATCATGACAGCACTTTGATACCTGTAGTCAAAGGTGAGTAGACTGCTTCTAAAGAGTAAAAATGCTTTAAAGATTGAACAGATTCTTTACCTAGTAGTTTATTTTTTTAAATGTAAAAAAAAAAAATTACAAAGCTGACAGATCTGATTTAACAGTGCAGTTTGAGACTGTGGCCAAACAGTTTAAACTGCTTTTGCTGAAGACAACTCTGTTGGCCATAAATGAGGAGCCCCTCTCTGAGGAGTTGAAAAGTATGGTTCAGCCTGTCAGTGTTGTGAAAGCAAGTTGTGTGAGCGGGATGCTGAACCTCTTGCCTCCACTGCTGAGATCAGATACCTGCCTCTGTTCTTTGTGTAGGAAACATCAAACCCAGGTAAATCAGCAAATTCTTTAGTGGTGAGGGTTAGGTTTACAAATATTTTCTTCAAAGCTAGCAGGAGTTAAACTTTGAACATCAGTTCATATGCAGTATAGAAGTAAATCTTTCTGTAGCTTCTGACACCTATCGTGCATATTTTAGAACCGTTACGTGCTTAGTGAGCAAGTAGTCTTAAAGGATTGCAGCTGGTTTGTGGGCTAAAACTGACACTCTTCTGTGGCATATTGGTTGGGTGGAGGGCATTTGGTGTTTTATAACCAGGCTTGATTTCCTTTCTGGGTACCAAAGATCTGAGGCAGAGCAGGGAAAATAAAGAGATTAGAGAAGGAAGCTGACTGGTTGATAAACTGCATAAATATTTTTGAGTTGTTTGGAGCTTGAGGTAGGTAGCAGAAATCAACGGGAGCGTGCTGTTTCTGGAGCTGAATACTGTTGCTTATTGCTAGTTTGATGAAAATATTGGCTCCCGTTAGCCTGAGAATTGTGAACCGCGTTGTGTGCGTGTTTGGTTTTTTTTTCAGTCTGTCTGGGTGAATTAGAGAGTGGATGGCTGTTTCCTCCTGATGCGCTGTGCATTTTGCTCCACAGCAGTCATTTCCTCACTGTCTTTGCTGCTGTGACTGAAATAATAGTGCAACACAAATGCCTTTTTTTAAAATGGAGTATCAGAAGATTCAGGAGACATTAGAGAAAATGAAAAGCAAAACTCTCTTTCACACTAATGTGACAACTTTCTCCAGGAGCAATGAAAAAAATTTGTACAGACTGAATATTCCTTCTGGAATAGCCTTGGAGCTGAAGCCATTTTACCTTTCATGAAGAGTACTTCAATCTACCAGAAGCGTGGAGGTAGCAGGCAGTGGCGCTGTTGCTACTGAACTCTTACCACTATGTTTGGTAGTTGGTGGAGCAGAGTAAGGAGAGCAGCTCTCTGAATCCCAGTGCTTTCCCAGAAGTGTCCTTTACTCCTGATCTAAGGACACGAGGTGTGGGAGTGCAGGAAGAGTTTGATTTCACATCTAAACCATTGGCTTTGTCTCTTCAACAGCTGCTGGGTAGAAGCTACTGGTGACTGGGGCCAGGCTGGAGATGAGCAGTTCCCGTAACTGCTGTTTTGAGAAGCCTTTTTACTTTCTGTTTTTAAAAAGCAGACAAGTCTGCTCATCCTGTCTGCATTCCCTTTTGGATTAATACAAACTTTAACCACTCTGGATTAAGTTTAATTAGTCTCAACTGCTTTAAAAATCTTCAGTGTTCCAGAGGACACGGGAGTGAAGTAGATAAAGCAGATAATGTGATGTTATTCTGGGGCAGAACAGAATATATTTAAACTTCGTAGCCAAGATTCATCATGTTTTAATTTTATATTGTCTGGTAGTCTGACACCCTTTGCAGAATCTTAAAATTATGGTTTGGTCTCAGACAAAGGCAAGTATTTTCCCATTAAATCAGACAGTGCAGCTAGGCCAACCTAGCAGATATTTGCTGCCCAAAGAAGTCTGGCTTTGACCCGAGGGTCAGCTGGCTCAGGGATCCAAACAACCTGGGGGCTGCTCACGTTGATGTTCAGGAGGGAAGGTTAAGTTTATGGGATCTGGGCTTTTGGGTATGTGTTTTACTAATTTAGCTCTGTGGATAGTGTGTCCGTAAGCTCAGGCATTGAACTGTTGTCAGCACAAGAAAGAGGATGGAAATGCATGGTTCGGATGAGAATAGCATCACTCCTTTTTGGCAGTTGATATTACTATATTGGCTCAGCGGTATCATCAGTCTGCACCCCGAGCACTTAAAGTCACTCTCTCGTTTACTGCACGCTTCCCACACTTTCGTCTGAGCAGATTCTTTTGAGAGGCTTACTGCTGGCTAGCAGAATTTATTAAAATTGAAGTGCTGCTGTCATACCTAATAACAAAATCCTATTATTTTGGGAGGTTTTGTTATTTTTACAGTTATGAAGAACTAAGTCATATTAACGTCTTGGTTTTTGCATGTTTGCCTGATGCATCGAAAGCAAATCCTGCTGCCTTATAACAAAGGCTTGTCTTACCTTTACAGCTGTTAAAGGAATTTGTGAACACAAAAGATGTATAGTAAGAGATGCAATCTTGAATATTAGTCTTTTTAATCTAAAATTAAAAAGAAGAGGAAACGGCACAGCTGTTCGACACAGTCTGCCTAAGGTGGTAGCTGAAACTTCAGGAAACTGATTGGAAGTTCATTTATTACTCCCACCTGATGACAGTATTTTATATATAGAATGCAGGAGAAAGTTAAAATTTATTCATTTTGAGCTACTTGAAAATTCCTAAATCGTATATATTTTTCAGATTAATTTCATTGATGTGAGAGCACTAAAATATTTCTGAATAAATTTAGCATTTTATGTCTTCATGTAGTAAATTACCTAAATGTAGTTTACTGGCATTGTAACAAGCTACCTTTGTTATTCTTCAGAGAAAATAAAGTTCTTACTCCACCCAGTGACAATGGAAAAAAAACACTTTAAGTTAAACTCTATTTGTCATTTTGCTTAAAAACAAGAAGGGATAGCGTGGGAGTTTGAAAAAGATAAGGCAATTCTAAGTTGGCGTTTTGCGCTGTGTAAAATAGTAGACAGCACACGTGTTTTATTTTACCAAAGTCAAAGGGAGGAAGAAGATATTTTCATACCTGATAATGGACATCACTTTTGGTCAATCAGACACAGTTTTTTGGGGTGGGAGGTGAAATTTGGGGGGGAAATTTCCTCCAAACTCCTGAACTAATCAGAAACACAACTCTGAGCTGTAAAAGTATGGTACCTTTGGTATAAATTAGTATCTTATCACCCCTTGCTTACCTTTTGTTCAGCTTTTCTTGCAGATGTGAATCATCAGTTTTGTTATGGGAATTTCTAGGGTATTTATTTTTTGTTAAAACTAGAGCCTCCCCCCTCCCCAATTTATTCAGTACTTTTCATCCAGGCGATGTTGTTATTCTTTTGTCTAGACATATCAGTGTCATTCTTTTCACATAAAAGCATATTGAATTGTACTTAAGCACTTGACAGCACTTACATCTATGAAACTTGTACAGGCTGGGTTTCTGTGCAAAGCATCATCAATCAGTTGTCTCCTTTGACTCATGCAAACACTAAAAGTTGCTCCAGATTTAAAATAAAACCAAATGAAATCTTTGTATAATGTACAGTACCTGGGCTCGTTCCATGCTTCAGCATCAGTTTTGCTTTTAAAATGTTCATGTATGAATGAAAGTGTTAAATGAAGAGTTGCCAGATTTAGCGGCAAACTTAATCCTAAAATAAGCTTTAAAGAAGACACAGGTTTTGAACAGGAAACCCATCAAGCCCGAGAGGTTATCCTGGCCGAGGCCAAGGGTTTGGAGGGACAGGGGGTGCGGGAGCAGCATTATACTAGCAAAATATCAATGATGTTTAATGCAATGCATATTCCATTTTCCGGTTGAATGTCTTTATTTACCTTTTGTTAAGCTTACATTTTCTCACAGCTTTATAGATTGTATTTTTGTTTATGGATTGTCTTTTAATTGATTTCTAAAACTACCATCACTAAATATCTGCTCTACTCTCTCCTAGGAGTTTGGCCGGAAGGATCAGATGGGACAGACATAAATGCCCTTGTCAGATCCCATAACCGAAAAGTGATAGCAGTTGCTGATGACTTTTGTAAGGTCCATCTCTTTCAGTATCCCTGTTCCAAGCCAAAGGTAAGTCTAGACCAGTCTAGTCTATGTGCTTGTTTGCATTGCATAAAGCTTTCCTTGCCAGACACCTGCTTCCAGCTCAGTCGTTTTGGAACGTAGCAGCCAAATAGCTCATTTATAGCTGAGAACAGTGCTAGAGACAAAAGCATGGTTTTCCCCATGAAGTTTACATATAAAATAGAAAATATAAAATAGTGTACCTAAAAGTGAAGTGGAAATAGTTATCCTTAAGTTCTGGAGCAGAGGCTTGATGCTTTCTGCTGGCTGGATTTGGTGTTAAGTCCGTTACTTTTTCCGTAAAGATCTGAATCTGTCCCAAGGTACAAACCTTAAGAAGAGAGGATGTATTGTGGGAGGAAACGTAATATAAATATAATTCTTTAGTCTTATGTGAACAAAGAGCTGTCTTGAAAGGCTAAGCAAAAATAGTAGTAGGTCGAGATTTCGGTATCGTGTGCTCTTGTAGTCAAGCATGTGATTTATCTTTCTGCTTGTTTTTGATAGGCTCCAAGTCACAAATACAGCGCTCACAGTAGTCATGTGACAAATGTCAGCTTCACCCATAGCGATGGTCACTTGATTTCAACTGGAGGGAAAGACATGAGTATTATTCAATGGAAACTTGTGGAGAAGGTAACTTTACCACAAAATGACATTGTCGTAGACATCGGTGCAACCAAAGTGCCCATCCCTGCCGGTGAAAATGCTGTACAGTCTCCTGCACCTCTTCCACAGCCTTTTAATGAAATGAACCAAAACGAAAGTGTAACTGGCAGCTCTCCGGCTTCTCTGGAGAGCAACTTGGAGCAGTCTGCAGAGGCCAGCGAAGAGCAAAGCGAGGAGCAAAGCGAGGGGAGCAGCCTGGATCCTGCCGAGCCGGGCTTCGAGGAGCCCTCCAACGAGACGAGCGAGGAGCACAGCGAATCCACGGTCACTGAAGAGCAGCAAGATAACTCACCGGTGTCTTAACACTCCCAGCTCAGGCGGTTGTCATTTTCCCTTGGTGTGTGTGCTTTCATTACAGGGTGAGGGTTCAAATAGGGAAAAGTAGCTGAGATTCATGACCACTCCAGCTTTTGAATTTCAGTGAGATTTTTTTAGTCTGAGCTTCAGTTCAATGTGCGGAACCATCCCAAGGGCCTGGCTTGATGGTCTGTGTCAAGATCTGGTCACAGTCAGTAGTGAACATTACCATAGATCCATTTCAGTTCTGAAATTGCTGTCAGGAAGTGGCATGAAATATATACTGGAAAAAAGGTTAGCTCTGAGAATTAGCGGAAGTAGACCACCTTAACTATGTGAAAGTGCTTTCTGAAAGAACTAAGCTGATGGGAAGCGCTGAGCTGTTCCAGCTGGGGAGTACTGTGCTGCTTTTTCCAGGTGCAAAGACAAACAGAACAACCAAAAAGCTCTTTGTAGGGCTGTTTTCCTTTGTTTTTTCTTAATGAGAAAAATAGAGGAAAAACAATGTAACAATGCCACATGTATGGCGATGCCTTCTTGATCTAACACATATGCAATTCTCTAACACTACTAATTCCTAGTGGAGTCTGGATGTGTTCGCAGTTGGTCTGCCCTGGGTGCTGCTAGTTCTAAGGCAAATCTTGTCGAGGAACGGTGTCGGCTGTTCCATTTTCACAGACTATTTAATAACAGACTAAGCGAATACTGGCGTGTTTCACTTTTCGTGACCTGAAAGTTGATTTAAACTGTAGGACATAATTGTCTTTTCCAAGAATTGCTTGCCTGGAGAGTTTGAAACTTAAAAGAGTCTTTACAGTGACTTTGATGTGAACGGCAGCAAAAGCATGGCAAGAACGCAGAAGTCAGATGGGCTCCAGAGTTAAACTTTAAGCCTTCAAGCAGAACATGCTCCATCCTAGTAGGAGAAATATAAATACAGTTAACTTAAATTATTAAATTGGTGCTTAGGATTAGTGTATTAAGTTGATGTTTTTTTCTTCTGAATTTTTAGAGGTAACTCTAAGAATCATTAAACTGCAATCTCTCCCCGCCCCCTGCCCCGGCTCCTTTAGCAATTGTGATATAAGCATACAGTAATTTAGATGATGATGTGATTTTTTTTTTTATTTGTTTTTTTTCCTAGACTTGCTGATTTTTGTGATTTTTGTTTCCACCCCACCACTCCCCAGGTTGCTCTAAGCCATGCAGCTCTCATGTGGCTATACCTGGCCAGTTACGGGATATCTTGGCATTTGTTATGCATTTGGAAAGTACCTTTTTTTACGAAGTTTGTCAGATAGCTACATTTTTTTCTTAAGTGCATATGTTTCCTACTTAAAAAAGATATAGATTTACTGACAGATACCCATTTCCTATGTACTTGTTTATATTTTGATTACATAGAATTTTCTTTTTTAACTTGCTGCATTGTGCTGGTATTTTAGTTCTTAGTTAGAATATCATGTTTAGAAACTTTGGATGAGTTCATAAGTCTTAATTGTGCAAGCGTTTACGTGATTGTGCCATTCCAAAGTGCATCAAAACTGTCATTCCCTTACTAGTATCTTCTCAGGAGAAATGCTACAGATCAGGTATTTAGTCATCATTTGGAAAGATAAAAACCAATGGACTCCCAAAGGACATTTAGAACATTTATATATAAAATATATAAATATATATATACACGCATATATATATATAAAAAAAAATATCCTCTTGTTTACAACAGTTCCAGAAAACCTCAAAGTAGTTCCCTTCAGACGGAGGGAGATATGGATTCCAAGCAACCCATCTGTTTAAACTGTGCTCTGTACATAGAGTTTTACTGGAGAGCTCTAGTATGCCTGACTTGCAAATTTGCCAAATAGCAGCAATGGAAGATAAAGGTCAACTCATCAAAGTTCTTGGTTCCAAATGAGGAATACGCTGTAGGTTTAGCAAATAATCTTAGTAAAGGAGAAAGGGGTTTAGAGCTAACGAGGCACAGAGCTCTCTCTGTCGTTTTTATGAACTCCACGTAAGCAACACATTTCTTTTTGGAACATCTGCCACCTGGGGTTGCCATGTAAAGTGAGAGTAATAGTTGTGATATTCTTGTGTTTGTAGTTCAGAAGACTCTACTAATATGCAAAAAGCCTTACAGCTTTCAATTGCTGGCAACTACTGTTTAACAAATAATTAAATCTGTGATAATGGATGGAAATGGGTGGGATTATGTAACTGTAGATGTTTTAGAAAAATAATTGTGAATGAATTATGATTAAGAGTGTTTCATGTGAAGATGTTTGAGCCATTTCTATCTGTCATGCATTCCTGTCTCAAGGCAGAAAATTTTGAAGAAAAAAAAAATAAAACAGTCAAAATAACATATTGCAGTATCTTTCTCCACGTCTGTTCTGTTTCCCTCTGTATTTAAAGCGGATGCTGTGATTGCAGTTGCAATGCCTGGGGCTGCAGTTGTGGAAGAACCTTTTTAACTTGTGCTTTTTTGGTCACCTCCCAGACTGCCTAAAAAGAAATAATTTCAGCATCGTGAATAATGCTGGCACTCCTCAATATTGATCGTGTTTACTTTTTGTAAGTTTTATGGCATTTCCCTTTTCCACTTTTGATTAATGGCCTACTAACATTGTCCTACTGTAACTACTTGATGGGCAGCAGAGGATTACAAATATTTGTCCTCGTGCGAAGTACAGTCTACCTTCCTGGGTTCTGCCAGAAGCTTGCTTCTGGAAGTCGTGCGAAAAGTACAAGCTTATTTTGGATATAACGTGTTAAATACCACAATGCTTCCACATTCCCGGTAGTCCCTGTCCAATTGCAGATGCAGAAGGTCACAGTATGCCTAATACATTCCTTGTGAAAGATTCTCGGCCTTTTAAAAAAGGCTTTGAATCATCTCCATTTCTTGCAGCTGGTTTCTGTCTTTCACGAAAGGGGAGGGTGGGGTTGAGAAGAAAGAAACCTGCAAGATAGCCAAATACCTCATGTTTATCCTCGCTTAAAGGAAAACCAAACAAAAATAACATCACTGCCACCCCCTGAGTTTGACTGGAAACCTCAAGGACTCTTCCACCAAATTGTCAGGAGAATGCTGCTGTTCTAACTGGAGCGAGGAGCAGATGTCCTAAGGTGATGCTGTGCGGTTTCCGGCACGTTAGCAGCACCGTGTACCACTTTGCCCTGGGGGCAGCTGTGCAGTGGTATGTTTTTTTTGAGCTCTTCTCCCTTTCTCTCCAAACTCAGCTCAAGGCTTTTGCTACTGCTTCTCCTGGGATGCTCGGTGAGGCAGGAGCCTTCCCGAAGAGCAGGTAAGATGGTCTTCTGTGGGCCTCCCTCGGTGCGGAGGCAGGATGGGGCTCCAAGCGCCCACACTTTTTATGTGGGACAGCAGCACCTGCTGCCAGCTTAGGTAGCTGCGGCGATGGTATTTGTTGCGTGGAGCTGAAGTTTCGGGGTGGAAGCTCCACTGAGGCGTAAAACTATAATGACATCCCATTTTACACGATTGAAATTTCAAATTCTGCATTAAAACGTTTGTTTAGGTTGCATGGTGAAATACATGAATGACTTAAGGATTCTTGCAGTATGCGTCCATATTGGGCGCATGTCATGCAAAGTGGTATTAATTGGATTTACATATAAAGGGCACTGTTAAGGATATTGCCACACACTTTGGTTTGGGTTTTTTTCACCTGTAGAAGTTCCAGGATAGGTGAGGAAGAAGTTAGGGGTGTGGATGGGTGATGATGAGCCGAGCCAAGCATTTCTTAGATTTGATCTTACTGTAATTCACATAAATAACAAGTACGAGTTTTTGCATGTGATGCATGGCAGGATCCTGCCTCTTATTTTTTTTACTCATCCCTAGAATGCATTGATACTGGCTTTGTCTCTGAAAAGAAAGCAAAAATTAAATTTTGATTGTTATATTGATTACGGTCTACATTGAACAGTACATGGTATTTTCTATTTTGTGCTTCATTTCCTTCAGTTGGGTGCAGTATTTCAGTTGAATCAGGACAAAAATAACTAGAACATCCTTGTGAAATTTAAGCTCGGCCGAGCCAGACAAACAAAAAATTCTCCTTTCCGCTGCCTCATGCCAATAAAATCTTGGTTCCGGGCAATGAAAGGATTAATATTACGTGGGGTGGATTTTACTTGTGTGATATTTGTGCTGCTTGTTTGCTTTCCTTCTGAGCAAGTCCGAGCCCATTGCCTAATCTTTATTTCTGACAGATGTTTTATGTACTAATACTTTAATCGACAGAGAATGAAAACTACTTACAGTAGGATTATACAATTTAGAAGACTGGGCAGCGTGCACATTTTAATGCATTTAGTGTGCGTGGTGGTGTCTTTGTGTGCCTACACGTCTAGAAGCATCAAAAAGATATGTCTGCTCAAGGACGTGGGTTTTTTGTTTGAAAGAGGAACGTGGATGACTTCACGCCGCAGTGATTTAAGAAGGTTTAGGAGCATGGGGTAAAAAGGCGTTCCCACTGGGACAGCAAGGCGAGTGAACTGGTTTTGGGCAAGAGGACTGGGAGAGGAGGTGCAGTGGTGGGACAGTGGTTGTACCAGAGCTGTTTTTCCCAGGTCAGGTCCCCAATACCCTCCTATGCACGGGTCCAGCTGTCCCCCTCTGTCGGGATGGGCTAAGCAGAAGCTCCCAACACATCCTCTGATGGCTGATGTTCCCTAGGCGACATTTCACACATGCAGGAAGCTTTCAGATAAATGAAAAGCTCCATTGGAGGTCTGCTAGCCTTGTAACCTTAAACTTGCTCAGTTACCTTAACCTGAGCGTAGGCTTTGGATTCCTCTTTATAGAGAGAGAAAAAAATGAAATGGGGAAGCTCAGGTGCCTCCAGGCACAGCTGAGGGTGTTAACAGGAGCACTGGGGAGGGAGGAGGCATGAAATGTCCTGTTGGAGACTCCAGTGGATGGACTTTTGTTGCCATTGAAAAAGGATGGAAAAAATCAAGCCAAAACAAAAACCTCCTGAGACTGTACTTAAGGCACTGTGTCAAAATGACTAAAGCAATTTTAAGGAATAAAGCAACATTATCACTAGGTAATTTTTTTAAAAAGTATATATATAATTAACTCTTTTCACATACCCACACCCCAAATTGCCCTCTGTTAGGTTTTGTCAGTATGTTAAAACCTACAAGAGCTTTTACTTCTGTTAGAAGTACTGGGTGGTTACAGGGTGGTTTTGAGCAACAGCGAGGTCATGCAGATTTTGGCCAGGGTTTACTTTTAATAAACAATTCTAGAAAACTCATTTTCTTCCAGAGAGTTCTACTGACAAACCAATATCTGGAAAGAGTCTCCATCTTCAAGGGATGTGTGTCCTTGTGATTTAAGTGGTGGGTTTTACAGCACAGTGCCACCTTCTGAAGGGGACCTCTGGGCACTTTCCAGCTCTCACCAGACGAGTGATCTCCTGCAGAGACCAGCAAGGTCCGTGCTTTGTTAGCAGCCTCTGCTGCGTCCCTCTGTGTGTGTCACGTTATTTTGCTCTTCAATAACCACCATGCTTTGTCGGTTCTTTGGGACTGCTGTAAAAGCCACTTTCTGTAAATTCTTAAAGACTGTCTGAATTATATTCGGTTACATTGTCTCAGCTTTATTTTTTGATAAAGTGCCTTTAAGTTACTATTTCTAGAACACGCGTTTGTATGGTGAGCCAAGTAAATGCTGCAGATAGCTCTTGAGACTGTATTCCCTATTGAGGGATGTTTCGTCAATTCCATGTTTCTGTCATGCATCACTTGTTTCGCAAGTTGACCTTGCTCCGAATCCTCCCCGTGGCGCAGCCCGCTCTTCGTCCTGTGCACTTTGCTGCCCTCCCAGGCTAAAAGCCAGAGGTGACATTTGCTTTCAAGGCCGCTTCAGAATTTATTTCAGCTTCCTTTGAACACACTGTCTTGCCGTTCCAGTTAATGTCTGTGTGTGTATGCCTGTCCCCTTTTTTCCCTTCCACAGCTCTATCAAATTGAGAGATCAGTCCTTGCACTGGCAATATTTTTTCCTTTTAGCTTAAGTCCATTCACACTTTCCTGTATATCTGTAACATCATACAAAAAAATCATAAAGTCATAAGCTATCTGCATCAGACAAGGGATGCAGCTTCAAAAGCTGTCTAGTATGTAAGCATAAAAATTTTGTATTATTTAAATGAGTGTCTCTGGTGTTGTGTGGAGACTGACAGTAGAACTAGAAACTTAAAAACCACAATTATGTCCAAGGTAAAAGGAACTCGGAACAAACTTGGTGTTATTTCTGCATCAGAGGCCTGAAGGCTCGCCTCATAGCTCAGGAAAACAATAAAAACCAAAGAAAAAGACCCAACAACTAAAGCCTTTGGCTTTACCAAGGCAGACAAAAAAAAAAAAAAAAAGACTTTTTAATTTGACAGAAAGAAGAGGGAGCGAGCAGAGCTACGCCATGCTGTGCGTGCATGGCAGGTGACCTTATGCCAAACTTGCTCTTACTATGTTTCTCCTGGTCCAGAGGTGGGTGTGAGCAGCACCCTGCTGTGGGTGGGCACCCGCTTTTCGAGTGAGGCCGCAGATTCTACTGTAGGCAGAATTTTAGTGGAAAACTTTGTTGTTTTCAGCATTACGTTGACTGGAATTTTTCCTTGAAGGATTGGACAACACAGACTTAAGACTAGAGAGAGAAGTCAGCACCTTGTCCATAAACAGGTACCACAGAATCACAGAGAGGTAGGAGTTGGAAGGGACCTCTGGAATCCAACCCCCCTGCCCAAGCAGGGTTGTCTACAGCAGGTTGCACAGGATGGCATCCAGGTGGGTTTTGAATGTCTCCAGAGTGGGAAACTCCACCACCTCTCTGGGCAGCCTGTGCCAGTGCTCTGCCACCCTCACAGGAAAGAAGTTCCTCCTCATATTAAAATGGAACTTCCTATGCTCAAGTCTGTGCCCGTTACTTCTTGTCCTATCAACATCGCTAACGCCAAACAGAGATTTGTCATGAATGTTTACAGTGAAATGGCTGCCATATACACAGGGTGCTTGAAAGGATCCCATTTGCCCCGAGTTTGGCAAATGGAAAACTAAATGTCAGTTGAGCCTGTGAAGCTGGGTTTCTTATGTCAAAAGCTGCAATGCATTTTTTTAGATTGATTCACGAATCAAGAGATATGCAATCCTGTGGATTTTCTGCCAGCTGGGAGGGAAACAGATGTGAAGCATTTTAAACGTTTAAAAAAAGCATACCTAGAAGGGAGTTTTCAGGACAGATGTCCATTCCACCCTTTGCCAGGACCATATGGATCTGCTTACATTATATTTTGTGGGTGTACGTACAATTAAGTTCTGCTTATATTGGAGTAATTTGAACTGGACTCCATAATTCTCTAGAAAAAACAAAAACAACAACAAACAACTTCACGAATAATTATCTTCCAGATTACTCTATCAGAGGCTTTCCTAGAGTTGCGCCTCTGAAACATCTTTCCCTGAGTAGGCCTCTTGCTCTGATAGATTTTTGGTTTTTTTCTCAATTACACATAATGTTTCAAAATGTTTTTTCTCTCTTAAGAATACGATGACCTTCCAGGTTATTTCCAGCAATTAAACCAGAGTCAGTCTCCCAAAACATCAAAGAGGAGAATGGCTGCAACCGGCGTAGGCCTTCTGTCTTCTGAAAATTTTGGCCAAGGCTTCAGCTGTCAAGACAGAGTCATCCAGTGCCAACATTGCAGCCGCGGACCGAGCAGGGTTGGTCACAAATGTCCATAAACATACATGCTGAGGGTGCTGGGGGGAAGGCGGCTGCGTGGGGTGCACCAGCTGGCAATGGCAGCTCACCGAGCGCCATCATGGCCGTCCTGTTCCCACCAGCACTGCACCGTGGCACATCGTTATCATTACCCACCCGTGTGACACTCCTGGAGCAGCCTCACTTCCTCAGAGCGCTTTCTCCCAGTGTGTTTCCAGTTTTGCGGCAGCACACAGCCTATCCCAATCCGTGAACTTCTCAGAGAGGAGGTGAACAGGTTTTTATATGCGGCATTCTCATCTACTGCCTTGATATTTTTTTTTCTTTTTTTCTTTGTCATTCCACAGATTTAATTTTTTCTTTTTTTTTTTTTTTTTGACTGGAAATAGGCAAAGGAATGCATTGTGACAAAGCCTGCCACGGGTTTGACTGGAAATCTTACTCCTGTGTTCCCCCCATCTCTTTGGAGCCTGACCAATATCACAGATTTTAATGTCACAGATACAGCAGAGCTAAACCAGAATGTCTTTCATGGTAAGGAAAGAACTAGAGAAATTGTGGGCTGTATCTCATTTTTGGGTCCTGAGTTACTGCCAGCTACAATCTCTCCCCACTGTACGCACTATCTGCCCAGAATCACCCTGTGGGAATAAATCATAACCCTACAACGAAGTGCAGAGAGGATTTCTGTGCCAAGGGAGGAGGGGGGGGCTGCAGGTGGGGAGAGCTGCCGTAAACAGCTTACTTGATGGTCCAGCTGAATTGAAAACGTTTCTAGAGACTTGTCTTGCTGAAAATCAGGGGAATTGGCTCCCGAGTTTTAGGGTAGGTGCATCTGCACGAAGTTGTATCCGCGGAGAGCGTGGCCTGGGGGTGCTGTGCTCCGTGCGCGTGTTCTTGCTGCACATCTGTCGTGCCGCCTCTCTGTAAAATATGTATTTAATGAAATGGAGGGAATGAATATCATGTGTGCAAAGGAATGGGCAAGTTTTTGATCAGCCCAACACGCAACTCTTTTGTAATCTTTAACCCGATTTGTTTGTTTTCCCGTGTTCCTTCAAACGTTCAGAGGCCCTCCGTGAGGTTTATTCCTGGGAGCTCTCAAGGGCTTCCAGTTCAGAGTCATTTTCAGGGCAGAGCTGCTTTTAAACAGCAATAAAACGCACCTCTGTTTTCTCCTGTGATCCAAAATCAATCAAGCTACTGCTGATGGTTTGACGAAGCATTACAGTGGTGAGGCTGCGTGGTTACTAAATATAGAAGTGAGAAAAAGCCAATTCTAAATAGTAATGGCAAATAAAAGCCAAGTGCAGTAAAGGCATGCTGGTTTGGTACAGGTACATAGACATGATGATTAGGCTTGTTTGGCTTTGGTTTGGTTTTTGGTTTGTTTTGGCTGATCAATGCTGATTCTTGTTTTTCCTTGACTCTCATGCCCCAATCAGTGACCATATATGAAGATAACGGCAATTTCTGCCTCCTGACCTGTCACGCCACATAGGAACTTGTGATTTTTGTTGTCATTCATTTGGAAAAAGATCCTCCCCTTCTTATCGTGAACATGGAGATTTCACAGCAGGCAAATTTTAAGCTAGCATTAACACATATTCCCATAAGAAATTTCGCAGGTACAAATTTAAGCTTTGAAGTGGACAGGTGACTCTGGGAGTTGATTACAGGAAGGAAATGTGTGGTCTCATATGACTGACACAATAAAGAAGGGGATTGTACCACTGAATTTTCTTGATCATAACAGACAAGTGTTCTCCAGACACTGGTATGGCTAGCTGGGTTCGTTCAGCAGCGACTGTACTCTAGGAAATAATTATATGGAGTAATTTGAGCAATTTGAAAACTGAAGGGAGGGAAAAAGCTGTAAAAGGGGATTTGCATGGATGGGTCATCCGACTTCTCTTAGCAAAGGAGTGTGCTCACCACTACAGCGCATTGCAGGCTAGATGGTAGTTTTGTGGTTCTCATTCTTGAAACAACAAGAATTTGACCTTTTAAAAGGGTCCTATATATTCTACTAGAGGAAAGGCAATAGGAAGTATGTTGTGCAATGCTTTGTAAAAACTTGTTACAAAGCAGACTTTCCTAAGGGATTTTCCTCACTGATTATTTTTATCCATTTTTTCAGTGCTTTTTTTTTTTCTAGGGCCATTAGAATTAGACATACTCTCAGTAGCGCTCTTAGCATTTGTTTGTAATTCTTGTTTTTCAATATCTGTGTTTATCTGTGGATGTTATTCCATTAAAAAAAGAGCTCGTGGAGTCAGTGTGTGGATACAAGCGCTCTGTTCCTCAGAAACCATGCCCTTGCTCTCCACTACACCCTCCAGGAGAGGTGGATTTCATTATTTTGTTTCTGAATATCTCCCCTCCCTCGGGTACTCTGTGACTCTGCATTAGCACTTGCCTTAACATACAGAAATTGATAATGGTTAATTTGACCACTGCCCTTAAAGGAAACACGTTGCCATTGAGGAATTACGTATTCAAGCTTAAGCTTTTGACCTTTGTCCTCCAATTTTCGTCTTAACATGCCATCTGTTTTACAGGTCATATAGGCTACCTCTCTCTACCTATGAGATCCTGGGATATTCTGTTTTGTAGCAATGGCCAGCCTGCTTTTCCAGCTGTGCTGTAGTGACCTTTATTCACCTCTCACCACCACCTCAGTGTGAATTAGAACTGGATTGATAACCAGCTGTGTTGCTGCCTTTCTTACCAGCAGGTGAAAATCTGCCTGGGTGGAAAGATGCTCATACATCCCAATTTAGATCTGTAAAACTGTACCCAACGAAGATGGAAAGATGCGCAATGAGATTGTTTTCTTTCTCATGTTGGAGCTAATGTATAGCTTGGAAAACCCTACAGCGTTGTGGAAATTTCTACAATGTAATTTTGGATTTTTTTTGTGTATATTTTACCTTTTCTTTTATGAAATATTTTGACTAATTTACATTACCTTTGTTATAAATGTGATTATCTACCTTGGCTCTGTGTAGGCTTGTGCTAAGACTGAAACTAAACAATGCTGCACAGTTGCTTTTTAACTTTGGAAATGTTTTCCACAAATATATCCCATTCTGTGTATATTTTTCATGTTGTTTATTTTTACTTTCTCATTCACTTGCAGAACATCTGGCATTTCTCTTTGCTGCAGGTAGAAACTATTTAATCTCTCAACCAAAAATTTGACCCTATAGTGAATGGTATCAATCATCAGGATCTCTAGTTTGGGCACTGGCCAAAAAGGTGTTTCTCTTTTTTTCACCAGAGTAGACTGTGAGCATGTAGAAACAGGATTTTACCTCTCAAGAAAATTTAGAGGTGAGGTTTTATTGCTGGTTTTGATTGTGGGGTTTTTTTTTGTTGTGGTTTGGTTTGTTGTTTTGGGTTTGTTTTTTTTTTAATCGACAAGTTGTGTTTTGATGTAGCTGGTCTATAAGGCTCAGATTTAAGCTCCTTATTTCCTGGGAAGGATGTCCACAGGTATCCTGCTGTCACTGACAATATTTTGTTGCTGTATTGGCTTGTGAGTGAACACTTCTCTTCGGCTCAATCTCCGTGTTGCAAACGGCTTCTTCAAGAAACTGTGAGGGGCAAATGAAATTCCACAAAATACCTTCAGCGACATCTTAAATCAAAGGTATTGATCTCTTCTTTGCAGACAACGAAAAACCATTACACTGGTGAAATACAGGTGTCATATCCTCGCATCGCGCTTCTTGCTGCCGATGTCTGCTTCTCTGTGCAGCGTGGGTGTGAGCCCTTCCACGATAAGCGGCTGCGCCCAGGCACCATCAGGGAGTCCGAACTCTGCCTTGGAAATTAAATTCAGCTGCTTGATCTGATTGATCATCCACAATATGGAACCAAATATCTGTATCAGTTTGAAATTTTCTTTATGTATTATGCATCTAAAGCACAAGTTGCTTGCTTTCAGCTTTTTCACAGACAGAGGAAGCAGACCTTCTAAATCAAGCAACATACCTGTACGTCCATGCGTCTCCATGAAGCTGTGATGATTTGCATCATCTCTGGATGAGGCTGGAGCATGCCGGTGGAGCTGCTAGCTGCCCAGGGGAGCCCGAGCAGGGAGGACCAAGTCGGTGCGATGCTGCAGGGCACAGGAAAAAGGTACGTATGGGCTCTGCTCAGTGACATCCCATTTCCTATCAAATCCAAAATCCAAACACAGACCTTCCAAAGGCATGCTTGCCATGGCAGGCTGTAGGTAGCTTTTGAACATTTGTTCTGTTTTCTTCTTAGTATGCTGCACCTTTAAATTTTCCAGCCGAGGCCGTTGGAGGGATGCGTGTATTGGTTTGTTTGTGGAACTCTCCTGATGGGGAGAAAAGCCATTTTAATGGGCAATTCTCACTCTGCTGCTCCTAAGCTGGGAATGACAGATTTGGTAGTGAATTATTGGGTTTGATTTTCTGAAGGGACCATGGTTATATGAGGTAGTGATGACCAAGTACTAATAAGCTCCTTGTCATGAAGAACAGCACTGGAAAGGTTGAGTTTTATGGAGAGATCTGTCTGCATACACGTGACATCTGACCTGCCATCCAAAAACTGCTGTGAGGTGGGTGAAGAGTCCCACACAAAGCGGGGTCAGGGACCATCCTACCCCTGCTCTGACACCGGTCAGCTCCAGTTGCCATCTGGGCTGGTGTGGCTTTTCCTTCCCCTACTCTCCCAGGTGGCCCTCCTGCTGTGATGGGTTTTGCAGCATTAGCTACATGGGCTTACCCTGAGCTCCACGATATTGCAATGAATGTTGAAATGGTTAGACACTAGGGATATGACTCAGATGCATGTGCCAGATACGTGGAAAGAAAATAAGAACAAAAAGTAAACCCTCCAGAAGGAGGGGAGCGCCTGCGTGCGTGTTTAATTGAAGAAGAACCAGGCATTTTAAAGTCTTTCTGGGAAAAACAAGCGTAAACCTTGGGCTAAAATGCTCCGTGGCCATTTTGAAAGCCATTCCCTCCCCTCCAGCTGATATAACAACTGGAACCAGTTTCCACCTCCGTCCCTCTTTTATCTGTTTCCCTTCAGTAAAATCTGAAGAAAGTATTTCCACTCCCTCGCCCTCCTTAAACCGGGAGGATGCCTGATATCCCCTTGGTCCAGCGGAAACAATGAGAACTGTGATGGGATGACTTGTTCTGTTACAGACATGCACAGCTCCTTATCCCCAGGACACAGGGTGCCGAAAGGTGACGGTTCTGTACATGCCTGCAACTGCCTCAAAAACCTGGTCTGAAATATATATACACACACATATATATATATGCTGTGGGAGAGAAGCAAGAGGTTTTAAGCACACATCTTTGAAAATATGAGAGCTTAAGAAGAATTGGGTCACATCTGACTGCTACCATCTGGCCCACTTCACTCCAAGATTACCCAGGAATGTATTTCACATGTGCCTTTGGAACAAGATTGTGAGCTGCCAAAAAGAAAATATTTTACAGCTGAGCATCGCGTTTCACTCTGAGCAGTTCAAATGCAATAACCCAAGGAGGAGGATTCCACCGGAAAGTATCACGCGGGCTGCTCGGGCTCAGCCCCTTTGTTTTGTCTGCACGCTTTTGTAAGACGGGACTCCTCATTGATTGCTGGATTGGGTTGAAAGGCCCTTGGTTGGGACAACAGCTTCCCTATGGAGAGCAATCCTTTAAACCGGAGTCCTGTGTAGGTGGCTGACCTTGTGTTAATCTGGAGCCCGGGCTTAAATAAGGCGGCTGACCTTGTGCAAATGGTGCCTGAGGAGCGCCAGTGGGGAGAGCTGCGGCTGGGTGGAGATACCTCGGATGGAGGCAGGAAACATCAGGGTGCTGCTCCCAACCCAACAGGGAAGCTTTCTACCAAGGGCTTCACCCTTGTGTCTCGGTTTCCCCATGTGGCGAGTGAGGGCATCTCGCTTCTGTAAAACTGAGGCATGCTGACCTGCCAGAAATATTTATAATTATATAAAGATAAATATTATTTAATAATATGTTTTAAAATATATGAAAATAGGTGTTGTACTGATGATGATATTTGCTTACAAAGATGCACAAATTTCTCCATGGCAAACTGGCACGTGGGCCAGGAACTTAAATGCTGAAAGAGCACATTGTGCCTGTTGTACTGGGGCTGAAGTAGGTTCATTCCACGCTGCATGAGAACCCTTCTCAGTAAAATGGTAAATGTGAGGGACAACAGCACTTCCCTGTGCCTCCATCTGGGCATCCTCTAAGAGGAAAGGGAGCTTTTCCCGAATTACTCTAACATGGATGGAGTTAATCCTCTCTCTGTCTCAAGCAAGAAGGTTAGCAGGACCAGAGCGCTAAGCCAGCAGTGGAGGTTTCATTTCTTGCAGCATGCTGGAGACAGTAGGATGCTGAGGTTAATGAAAGATGTAGGGTCTCTGGGGGACACTGGGATAATCCTGAGAAAGGAGTGGGAGTGCATCCTTCCTTTTAGGAAGGATCCTCCCTTTTAGCGGGTGGGGAGGTGTGTGGTGGGACCAGCTTGATGCTCCAAAAGAGTGGTCGTGAGCGAGTTTTCCTAAGGCCGCTACCCTACAGAGGCATCTCCACACCCTGCCTGCTGATGTGCTGCTGGACTCGCACCAGATTCTTCCACTGTGGTAACAATGGCTACAAACAGGCATAGCCTCAGCGGGGTGGCACCTCTCTTGTCTTTCAGGATCAGACTTTTGGGTCAGAGCAGACGAGTTTTGGCTGCAACATGAGGAAAGTAGTTCAGGTTGCTTTTGTTCATAAAGTAGTTGCACAGTAGACAAAGGGTTCAAGTTGCTACACCTTTGTGTTTCATCCCTCTCCAACTCGACCTTAATCAAAAGGAAAAGAAAAAGCAACTCATGACTCGTGCTAATTTCTCCCACTGCAAGGGTGTATTTGCTGTATTTGGAAACATTTACTAGGCAGCTATGAAATCTTGTTTGTCCTCTAAAATGTAAGGATTTGATAATTTTCATGTTGCAGTCCACACTTGTAAATTATAACAGGCTCCAAATACCAACAGTGAAAGTGGTGTTTCATGGCTTTTCTGCAGTATGAAAGCCCTGAAGACAAGAATCAGAATAATAATTCAGAATAACTGATTGAATTCTTTCTTGAGCCACTCTGCCCATTTCTACTAGCCTAAAGATAGACTTTGTTTTTTGTAGTAAATGTCAATTAATCTCAGCTTTCTCTGAAACACACCCAAGGAAGAAGACGGCACTGAGCAGCAAATAGACTTTACCTCAGACTGTGTTTTCCTGGGAATATCTGTGCTCCACCCCAACAGCCTGTGTGAGCCAGTGGTTCATAACCACATGTAGTGCTCAGCAAGAGAAGGGACTGAGGTTTCTGTAGTCTGGGTATCATTTTCTGGGAAATCTTGTTTTACAAAACACCTGTTGTTGGGTATGTTGAAGGTTTAAGAATTTGTTTTAAAAAATCTGACACTTCTCAATTTTTCCTTTGTTGGTCTCACTGAAGAACGTCTCCAGCATGGGAACATCACCCTAGCCAGGGAAATGCTTTCCCTAGATTAATACTAGGAAATGCTTAATCTCTGTTTCAGCTATCAGGGAACTTCTTCCAACCCACACTCTCTCTCAGCCTAAAATCTCCCATGGAACACGAGTAAAAGCATTTAGGGAGTGAAAACTTTGTGTGTCTCATCTCTGCTCATGTCTAAGGACATTTTCTGAGCCCACAAGCAGAGTTTTCACCTCATATCTCTTCAGGGAGCTGTCGGGCATATAAAGCTTTCAGCTGATGTTTGCGGGGTCAGTAGGTGCCTTTCATCTGAAACACAGAAGATGTGTGACATGTCCACTTCAGCAGGGGATTTAGATTTTCTCTTGGTGGGAAAAAAATTAAATCCTATAAAGTGAAGTTTGAAATAAACATACCCACCCCCCACACACACTTGGGCATTTATAGAGTAGTTTGAGCATATTTTTGTCACATTTTCTTCTTCCATTCATATACGTCATGTTACGTGCTAAAATCTAGAGCGTGTGTAACAGTCTAAATGCACTTACCTGGAAGCGCAGGGCTTTGTTAATGGCAGAGCCTTGTCAATTTACAAAGAACGTAATTAGTTCAGGCTCTTTTATAATCTTTCCCTCTGTTATTTCATATGCTTTCCTTGCACTCTCTCAGAGAGAACGGGTGTGTTATACTGCCAGTACAACTAAAGAATGAATTTTTGGTCAATAATTTCTCACAGATAAGAGCACGCCTTTTGAATTCTAACCTGCTTAGCACTAGGTGGCACTCTGCTATAATCTAAATTACTTTGCCTCAGTTTTGTAGTTTGGTAAACATTTTAGCAACGGGAACAACAAGAAGAGATTAGATTCATCAGTAAGTTACTGGGATAGGAACCTATCTTGTGATATGAAGGGAATTTTAACTAGATCGTAAAGCTGTCTGAGCTTCTCTAATGTCCACTGGATGAGAGAGCAGGGAGGAAATTAGATCCATGTACTTATTCTAACAGTGCCGTTCGTTGTACTTACTGTTGAGAAATCAGTGTGATGTTTTGCAGGGTAAAAAATGTGGTGCTCTTTGGTGAAGTGTTACAATCTGAAATAATTCAATGCCACGTCAGTAGACAATAGGATGGGGACTGTGGTACTCCAACTAAAAGAGTAGCTGTCCTGCCCCATTTGTTGTACAGTGTTGTACATTTTGCATCATGGAGGCGAGGAGAGGGGAAGCTGCCATATTTATAATTGTCATGGTTTTGCATTGCCATGTTGTTTTTATTTTAATGGACTGAATGTCTGGTGTGTGCGATGATTTGATAGAGTTGGATTTCTGGGACAAATACTTGCCTGGGTGGGTGCAAGACCAACTATTGGTCCAAGGGGAGGATGGGGTCCTGGTAGTGGGTAACGATGTGGGCGTGTTTGCAGAGCAAATCACTACAGGAGGAAATGAAACCAATGGAGGTAGGGCTTGAGCACTGGAACTCAGTTTCCAGTGATAAATAATAATCTGGAAACTCTGGAGTGAGGCATTGTGATCCATCCAAGCTCTAATTCCAGGAAGAGGTGTTGCCTGGGAATGCTGCTGAAGTTCTCCTCTAGTGATATCAATAGCTTGACAAATGGAAGAGTAGCGTCTCATGCACCACATACCTGAGAATGAGCTCTAAAATTCTGCCTCATGAGGCTAACTATGGGCAATAAGGCTATTTCCTGGAATATGACTGACTGAAAATCCTCTGCAACCCAATATTTCAGGAACAAAATCAGGTGCCCTAATTTCAATCAACAGAAGTTGATTTAAAGTAAGTTAAAAAGTAATGCAGCCCAGCAGAAGCAAACCCGTGGATCTAAACACTTGGAGCTGAACTCCTAGCAACCATGCTTTGGGCTAGCTCTAGCTTGGCTCCACTGAGTGCCCCCTAACGCCTGGATGATGTTAGGTGCCCTCTTGAGACTCATCTTCTAAGCCGATTTCATACGAAAGGAGCCTGGTTTGCAACCAGTTAGACTGCTTGGGGATGTGAACTGAAGCACACTCAGGTGATGATAACCAGGAGATTCGCTTTAGATATTCTCTCCCAAGCCAGGTTAAAAAAACCCCTGTGCCCTAGGGCAGCCAACATCTAGAAACTGAGCCTTCCTCCCTCCCTTGGAAGTGATCAAAGCACTGGAAGGCTTCACCATTCTCAGTAGCTCCTACCCCGTTCTTGGTAGCTCCTACCCCATCCCTCTTCACGCAGCTGAGTTGCTGGTCATAGACCATCAGCCAGTATCAGTGATCAGCCCTGAGCAGCATAGCACAAATGCCACATATGCTCTCTGCATACGTTCAAACACTTTTTACTCATGGATGGGACAGAATTTGTGTATGTGCTGCTCATCGGGAAGAAATAGTGTTAGAAAAACTCGGCTCGTGAATGCTGTTAAGAAAAATACATGACTTGGAAAATGACTGTCAACCGTTGATCTTACGTCAATGTCGTTCCTGGGCAGCTTCAGAGGAAGGGTGACCTATTGCTCAGGACAGAAACCCAGCCCTGGGAGTACTGCTTTGATGCTTGAATTCTGATGATACAGACTTCCTATGTGACCATGAACACCGAAGGCCGGATTCAGTCAAAGGCTCAGCTGCTTTAGCCTAACTTGTCCCCTAACTCACAGAGTTTAGGACCTCCAGACTCTGCAGCCAGTACGTGATGAGAGATACACTGCGAGACGGGCAAACAACGCATCTCTGCTGCTGACCAGAGAAGAGAGGGTTGTTGGTTAATCTGAGGGATGTGGAGAAATTTCTTTTGTTCGACAGAGCTCAAAAGCATTTCTGAGGTTGCTGGAGCTGCCTGTCCCCTCGTGAGCCAGAGACGGGGGTCCCCCCAGCTGGCAGGCAGCCAAAGGCATTTTCTGAGAAACCTGAGCAGAACTCACTAGTTCTGACGGCTGGCAGAGGGGGAGAAAGGCACCGGTTTTTATGAACTAATTTAGGTCTGAGATACCTTATCCAGATATCCTGGGGACCCAGGGCTCGGTTTCTTCCTTTGCACATGGAAGTGCATGTCCAGATTGTCAGGAGAGAGCTCCGGGGCACCCGCAGCACCTGGCTGGAGGAGCTGCAGGGCTTCCTCCTCCCACCCGGGAGGCTGAGCTGGGCTTCAGGTGCCTCTAAATGCCAGACTTCGCCAAAACAGAGGAAATGTGGTTTATATAAGGTGGGTGCGTGTCTGTATGTTTCTTGCTGGTGAATGCTGACTTTTTAATGCTACTCTGTGACCTTTGTGGTTTGGCCTCTGTCCCTAACATTGAAGGCTCCCTCCTGAAATACCTTTTCTTGTGCATCGTGTAGATCGGTTCTTATTGCCCCAAGTGATGGGTACCATTTCCCTTGGCTATCTGGGCATCTCATTTGTTTAGCATTTTTCTTCCAATAGTCAGTTTACTGGGTTGTTTTCTTTTCCCCTGAATTTTAGCCCAGGGCTTGTTTTGTGCCGTAAGACAGCTCTGATATTTTGGAATGCCTTCAGTATTTGCTCCTTTTCAAATACTTGCAAATAATTAACTTAAATTTCTATTCCCTAGCAGATCTTTGGTTGTTATAATGGCAAAAAGGGTCTCATTTTGTAGATTTCTTCTTTTCTAAGAGGAAAGAAAGCTCAAAATGTCTGTGTTTCTGTCTGGAGGCATGCATGTAGAGAAAGATAAAGCCAAATGAGTGTAAATGGCTATCTGTAAACACTTGTGTAAGGGCTATTTTTTCTTTAATCTTTCTGTGAGCTATTACTTCCCTCCCTGTAAAGATTACATTACAAAAATTTCCATATAAATTCAAGTCTTTCTGAGGTGGTTCATGGTGAAATGTGCCTGATTTAACTGTTCTTTGTGGTGGAATACAACTGCAATTGGTGGTTTCAAATCAGTCCAATATGTGGTGGAGTACTGGTAAAACACACTGAGGCAGACTGTCTTCCAGTGTATATTTCTGCTGGCAGAGACCCTAGATCTCCTTGGCCAAGCATTCAGCGCTGGGATATAATCTAGATTCCCAGCAAATTCTCAGTTAAGTGCAAGATGTTTCTCGAGCATGGAGCCAGAGATCAAACTGAAACAAGGCTCACTCTCAGAAATATCTTGAAAACTGTTTGAATAACCTAGTGTATACAAATATTTTAGGTCAACTATCATATTCTCTCAAGACTTGTAGGCGTTTCTGTATGAGTGCCAGCAGCACTGCATCTCTAAAGAATGGAACCAATGCTGATTTCGTACTTCCACTACTGTGTCAGTGAATCCACCCACGGCTTGATAATGTCAGTGCAATGTGATGGAAAGTTTTAATTACCGCTTGGCTCTGGTGTTGTTTTAGTGAATTTTGCGTCAGCATTGTGTGAAAAAGGAGAGGGTAGTATCCAGGGATATGAATCGGAAAGTAAATTATCCAACTGTTTGAAGATACTCTCACCTGGTCTCAGTTTGCAAAACAGTGCTGGGAGCCAGTCTTTCATTTTTTTCACCTTTAGAAGCCTGGCTTTAAATTAGAGGATAAACAGCCCTCACCCTTCTGTTGCATTCCTGAAGGTCGATAGCATCACATCTGTGAATAGCACACACCCACTCACATGCCTTCCTTGAGCCACAAGCACGTTGGGATACTCTGTTGATGGGAGCAAGTAGAACTGAGAATGTATTATACCGAGAGATGAGCCCAGATCAATAGGCTGTACCGCTAACCAGCTACCAGCTTGGTTAAATTTGTGGCGCAGACAGGGCTTAAGCTGGTGTCTCACTTCATCACAGTAACCACCGTGCAGTCTGCCGACCAGCTATATTTAAGTATTTTGGCAGAATCCTGTTTAAAATTGGAAGGAATGCTTTTAATAGTCTGCATTTCTCTTGGAGGCCTGCATTAAGGATATAGTTGCATCCCACACATATATAAGTCTGATTGGAAAGCACGATATGGCATAGATGGACGTTGTGGCTACAGGATGTCAGCAAGACAGATTTAAAATACTGTTGGCTGAATGACAGACGAAAGATTTGGATATTTTAAGGTTAGAGGCCAGATTCAGATCTTTCATATATGAAAGAAGCAGCAACTTTGTTGATGTCAGTGGTGTTACTGTGCTGTAATACACATGAAAAGATTCTGCGTGCTTAATTATTGGAACCAAAGCACATCCGTGCTTTTATGTCACTTTGAGCTTTCATACGTGGAGCTGCGAACCTCCTAAGAAGCCACTACACTTGCCAGCTGCTGTTCGTTTTCACACAGGAGAATTTAGCTCATCCAGCATTCATGCAGCAATTGAGAAGATGAGAAATCCGTTGCTGCTCTGCATTCTGTGGTATCTGAAAAGGGATGAGGTTTCCATACACCTCTAGTCAGATTTTTGGGGTTGTTGAAAAGATACCTGGTCTGCTTCTGAGTTTTGTGCAATTAGAGAGAGCTCTGTGGTTTGCACGTGCAATGTACAGGTCTCACTTTGCACAAAACATTTGCAAATACTGTAATGGGGCTGTGTCAGCATGCGAGTTGGATGAAAGAGTTGTCAACCACAAGAATTCACAGCTTAAGCATTAGTCCCTTCTCTCCCTGCCTACCCTCCCCAATTATATTACAATAAGCAGAATTTATTTTAATTTTAAATATTTTGGCTTCTTTTTTTATTTTTTTTTTCTGGCTCACAAAATGAAATGACGCTCTTGGATTATGCAATACAGCTTTCCTTTGCAGCTACCAGAACTAGAAACTTATTTTAAAAAACAAGTGAAAATATAACCAAGAGATGAAAGTGAGGATCTTTCCAAAAGCTGCTGATTCCTGAAAGAGACTTGAGGGAAAACATCAACAAAGAGAACACCAATATCCAGAGCCTCTTAATAGGACCCTGAGAAGAGACGAGTGAAATAAAGGGCTTACTTATATTTTTATTATTATTGTATAGAAGCTAAAGCATGAGCAAAATGAACAGAGTATCAATTATGCCCTGAGCAGGAATAACAATTCCCGGAAAACGGTGATAAGCAGAAACACCTGGAAAAGGGAATGTGTAAACTGTCATCCCACCCATCAGAATGCTGCTGAGCAGAGGGAGACATAATATTCTACCTGGCATGTAATTGGGTGCGTCACTTCATAATACCCTCTTTTTCTTTGAAGGACCAGAGAATACTCTACAGAGTGAGTCTACTCAAATTAGGTGATATGGATCCAAGCTTACTCTTCAAATGGGAACTTTGATAGCAACTCGATATTTTGTGGTACTTCAATATTTTTCTAACGCTTCCATGTAGAATTATAGAATCAGGCCTTGGTCTGTGCTGTGGATGTGGCTTCTCTTTTTTATATGCAAGTTCTCTATTAGTTGCAGTGAGGAACTTGAATTGTGGTCATCTTAACAAACCTAAGTGTTTTCAGAGACTGCTGACAAGCCTTTGAGTAATCCGTATGGGATACACACTGACTGCACGTTGGCAAAACAGCTTCTAAGTGTAAAAAGACGTGAGTCTGTGGATAGGTGATCTCACCCTTAGAAGCCTTGGTAGTGAATTCTGCAGGACACCCATACTTTTGACAGCATCTTTACAAGGACACGTGGTACTTCCTGAGATTAAGTTTGGACACCTACTGAGACCAACAGACCCACCTCTTCTAATAGCAATCGTGAAATTCACCGTGACAACAACAAATATTGAAAGGTACAAAAGAGGTACGTTTGAGAGAGGTATATTGGTAGTTCAGGTGTTGCAGGTGGAAAACGAGTCAAAAGAAGGTGAATTAGGAATATACATTGTTATAGACAACACAAGGCAGAAGAAATCTTTTCAGGTCTCACTTGATTCCTTTTCAGATTGGTTTGGATGAGCTAATTATTCCTCTAAGGTTATGCTGACATTAACAAAAAACTGTCTGCAGTAGGAGATGATTTGTAAGGTAAAACAGTTAATGCTGGTGAGCCTGATGTCTGCAGCATATGCCTTGTGGGAATTTATTTTTGAATAGCTCTAGGCTGATCCTGTGGACTTGCAGCCCATTAGCACAGTATGTGCACCCCTGAAGTGCATCGTCCTGTTGAATTTGGTGCATAAGGAATTAATTGTGTGCTCTGAGATATTCTTGGGATGCAAACCAAAATGCAGTGACTGAGATCAACCAGGAGATTTGCTTCAAAATTGTGCTTCTGATCCAAACGAACACAGAGGCACTCCAGGCCATGCAGTTTATCCTCTCTCTACCTGGGGACCTTCACCTACCTCGTGTCTGTGCACCCATCAGTCTGTCCTGCTGCAGGCTTTGGGAAGCACGGCCAAGCACCTCTGCGCTCAGCAGCTTGACTGTATGGAAATGGGGGATTTAAACAACAGGGATTCCATTCCAGGGAATCCAAACCAGGATCTTCTGGATCTCGGCTGCACAGTTTTAAGTATCAAATCAACACGAAGGATGTCAGAAAGGAAGATCGGAACAAATCCGCCTGATGTTTGCTATTTATTGCACGAGTGTTTCTCTCAAAGCCAGGAAACTGGAGAGAGAGGGCTCACCTGCTGGCAGCAGGCTTTTCCCTATATTTTAACACCGCGTACTCACAGGCTGGATCTTAAAATCTGCTCTTTGCATATCAGTAAAAAAGGTGTGTGTTCACTTCGTTTCAGCTTGGTTCCTTGCATTAGTAAGTCCAAAAGCTTCCTTCCCTATTGTCTGAATTTCCATTTTTAGCTTACATTTTTATATTCCTTTGGGAGGTTCCCCACTTTCATTTCCATGCAGTCTTGAAGCTGGGAATCCCATTACTGTTGTTCATATGACCTCCGGAATGTGAGTAAATGTTTCATAGTAGTATATCTTCTTGGCTGTTCTCCAGTGTTTGTAATTAACTCCACATATATTCCTCTATCTATTGTGCCGGCTTAAGATCTGACCTAATAGAAGCAGTGGAAGCCGGAATAAAAAGTAAAGTTTTATGGAAAAAAATCAAGTTGGTACAAAAGGGTGCCTGTCTAAAGAAGGTGCTTGGCTTGCTGGTAAGTCTTTATGTGTTTACTGTGCATGCTTTCCCCTTTTAACAAGATTGCACTTCGAGGAGAATGCTGCTAGTATGAAGCAGCTCTTCTAAATGATTGCTCCTACTTGCAGAGTGCAGAAGCACGCAAAATGGGCGGGCATCCGGAGTTTTTTGGAACATGACGGTGTGCACATATAATTTGTGAGTGGGTTGAATAAACCTTTACTTCGATAACAAAACTTTTTCATTTAATAAGTCATTTAAATATCTTGTCATCCTGACTAGCTAGCGCGTTTTTCAAAAGTAGCTGCTTTTCAATTAATGTACTTACATCCTTTTTCCTTTTACTTGCTATGATATTCGCCTCTGGAAAATACTCATTCACTCTGTATTTAATTCTCTCGTGATATGCACTAGGTTCTTGACAGGACTGAAATATTCCTAGACCTGGTGGGAAAAAATTAGGATTTGTAAAAGATTTACAGGTACAACACACATCCTTTGCTGGGATATCAGCTAATTCTTAACCAATACTTGGATCAGACCAGATTCAGATCTTAGCTATGCTGCTGTAAATCTGGAGTTATAACGCTGAAACCAATGCACCGGCAGAGCTGAAAGTAGAACTTGGCCTTTATTTTGTTTAGTACCTCATTAGAATTTCCTATCTTTGATCCATTTGCTTTTCTCTGCAGTCAGTTTGTCTTCCATATCCGATTATGTATATTTAACCTTGATTAGCATAACTATTCAGAAACAAAGGCTTTCTTATGGTTTCTAGGCTTAGGCTATTGAGATGCAAATGTTAGTGGCTCAGCCAGCCTTTGTATCATATTCCTGTTGATGGCTTTTATGTATGTCATTCACCTGGAACAGATGTTTTTCCTCCTGCTTTCACCATTCACCAAAAATATCTGAAAGAAAAATTAAAATACAATTAATATGCATGTCTATCCAATTAATTTAAATAAATTAGCATTAAAATTGATTCTGGATTTATTTAGACACTTTCTGCAGTAGCCAAAAATAATCTTGATGCAGGACTGAATTTTATCAGATGCCTCAGTAAACAGCAGACACGTTTGTTTTTTTTGGGGTTTTTTTTTGAAAACGGGATTCTGTATTACAAGATGGCAATTCAGTCCTAGAACCAGCCCCTGCTTTCTATGAGCAGTGTGAACCCTTGAATTCTGATCTGCTGGGAAAATGGTGGAGAAGAGCACTAACCTGAATTAAGGAAGGATTACAGTCAGCTGAAACTACTGAGTTTTGGGAGGAGGTCAATGCAGATCAGCTGGATGTAATTATGCTTGATGATAGGGACTATAAAGTTCTGCACCGAGCACTAGGTAGCATAGCAATTTCTAGACTAGAGGTATTTTGAATGCATTGGAAATATGTGCTACAGGGCGTTGGAGGCTCAGGTAAGGAGAATTGTCCATCCATTATCAGAGTGTTTGATATGTCAGTATTTGCTGGCTTCTCTAGAGACCATGGGCTAACTGTGATGACAAAGTGGTGGCACATTTAGAGAGAATCTCCTATGAAATGTCTAATGTCAGCTCCAATCATTCTCCAAGCCAAGCTACACAAATATATTTTTAAGATTGGCCATGATCCCATAGCTAAATTGCTAGCTGTTTTGGACTTTCCTGACTTCAGCCTGAATTGAGATAGGACCTAACTTTTCTCTGGTTTTTAGTATTGACAGAGTTGGGAATGTCACATCAGTGCGGAAAACAAGTAAAATACAGATACAAGGACTTTTATCAAGGACATTTCAAACTCAGTCACAAGATGATAATGGAGTGCGAACACTAAAATATCGCCTACCCATAGTGTGAAAAAATCAGGAAAAGCTGAAGGGATTGGGATTAGAATTGGCTATACTTTCTTCCATGGTGTTTTCCTCCTCTCCAGATTGCTTTCTATGACTCAAGATCCACTCTCCAAATCATGGCACTGAAGTTTTAGTAGTAGGCTGGCGAGGCGAGGGTTGTGGTGGGCATTTGGCTCCTGGAGATAGCAGCAGCCCGCAGAAGCAACCACTCCCGGCCATCCAGCAGGTCAGTCAGGAGCTTTGTCACCGAGAAAGGGGTGACTCCAAGTTCCCTGCTAGGACAGCTCTCTCTCTCTTCCTCTTTCTTTTGGATCTGATTTAGTGCATAAAACCACTAGACCATCAAGCACATGTTGATGGAAGTTCCCTTGTCATACATTCTAATGAAGCCTATAAAAATAGCAAATAATAACAAGGCATTTTAAATAAAGGTACAAAATGAATCATGATCATTTTCCCTTTCCTCCCCCAGAATATCAGCTGTTAATCTTGTTCCTCCCACGGGCTATTGATATAAGATTCTTCAAACAACAGGTGAAAGCTGGAGTTGAACCAGAACACTAAAGAAAATTTACTCTGAGATAGTCAGAAAGATTTACTAAGTAAGCTAGAGTCAGCTGTATTTTTTTCTTTTGATCTAAAGCCTGAGCTTTCAGAAAACTGATAACTTTGAATTTGTGCCTCACTGCAAGGAAAACAATGTAAACATACCAAATACTTGTTGTTTTCTTTCAATAAAATGATGCAGTGAAAGATCCACTGTGCTGCATTAGTAAAGGTTTTGTCAGCATACCAATGAAAATGATGAATTATGTTGTGGTTTATGAATACCTTTTTTGTGCTGTTTAGTATACTCCTATATGCAGCAAACTCTTGGTAGGCTTTAAGGAGTCTGCAAAAGCAAATACATAAATAAGCATGAATCACGATGTGCTTTCTGGTCTGTCTGTCTTTCCTGAATGATTTAGTGGTAAATCTTTGCTGTGATTTGGCAGTGTATTGCTTTAATTTATAGGACCTTCTGAGCTGAGTAGGTGTGAGGGCAGGTGTGGGATGAGCACTTGGGATGCCAATGCTGCTGCTTCCCCCACCCAGGGACATGCTCTGGTCAGGGTATGATATGGCAGTGCATCCTCATTCTGGCGAGGAATCAACATTAATGGGGCAGATTATGAACTTACTGCAGCGATCTTGCAAAAACAGAGACTGATTGTATGATGCAGGTAGCCAAGACAACTCTCAAAATTACCTCTTTTCATTCGGACAGAAGCTTTCCCTTCTGAGGCTAAAATGTTGGTTGGGAAAGGCAGTCCTTTTTCATCGTTCAAGAAATGTTGATGAGATGCTTGTAAATGCAAAAAGAAAAAAAAAGAATATTTTTTTCCCTTTATGAAAACATTTAAAAATTAATATTTGAATAGCTCTGCAACTACAAGTTGAGAACTGACATTTGGCAGGGATTATAGCTTTCATTGGGAAGGACTTTGGAGAGTTGCAGTGGAAATTGGGTTTGATTTGGCCAACTTTCTGAGCCTTTGAAAAGTATAACATGGATAATGCCCAGTATGTTTTTTCCACTAAGCTCGTATGGATGTATTCATCGCACATTCCAGTGCGGGTAACTAGAGGTATTACGAAATAGGAAATGGAAGTCCACAGGAACCCACAGCTCTCGGTTTTTGGTAAATGACCCATTCCATGAGCCGTGCAGGACAGACCTCTGTGGTGTGAGGCACCTGGGAGCTGTGCTGTTGATGGACAGACCTTCTTGGGTTCTGGAGATGTGTGGAATCGAAGGGAAAGGAATGTTTCATGGTGGAGCTTCAAAAGGGACAGCACAATGCTGCTCAAAGGCTCCTCTCCCTGCAGTAAATACTGGGCATGCAGCTGTTGGGAAACACCAAATTGGATGTTGTGACCTTAACTTGGAGCTTTTAATGCCCACGCTGCGCTCGACTACTTGACTATACCTGTTTATGGAAAAGCAAGATGCAGGAGCCTGGGATCCTTACAGCCACCCTGTTTTTTTTCTGCGCTGCGCTAGTCTGTGCTGTGCCTCACGTCCCAGTGCAATCGGGCATGTATTCCTCCCGGGCAAGGGCCAGTGATGCTGTGGTGAGGAGTGTCATGGGGAAAGTCTGCCGGTGCTTATAGGCCACTGGTGTTTAGAGACCACCTGCATTTCCAGTTCATTTAGTTTCTTTAGTCCTGTCCTTGCCTGGGTTATGCCCTGATAGTAAAATCCACCCCTGGCTAGGAATTTTGAAACACCGTTTTGGTTTCTCTACCTTAGAATTGCTTCCTAATATTGAACTTCCACCTCTCTGGCAAGTTTTTGTTTTTACGGAGAACAAAGTATTTACATCCTTTTCCGTAAGTCTTCTAAGTATTAAAACTGTCGTTGTGGCCTCTTTGCCTTGCCTTTTCTTGGCTGGACACGCTGCTTACCTGTTTTTCTTGTGTTTTACACACAATTCTTCTTTGCTGTCTTTGCAATCAGCTCAGATAGTCAGTGGGAAAAATATGTCCAAAGAAGTTTGGTAAGCAGTAGCCAAGTGGGTAGTGTTCTCAACCGCAAAGCAGGAAAGCTGGAATGAATCCACAGAGCTCTATTTTTCCAATTTTTTTTTCTTCATTTCTCAGAAAAACCTACTGATCAGGGTAAGGTAGGTGGAAGACACATCCTCTGTGTCTCCTTTTCAAGCACAGCAGTGGCTGGTGAAGAACTCAAGATTTCAAGAGTAAGCGTGAACCTGGCTCTGCAAACCAGTGGGTTTCACCCAGGAGGAGAAAACAGCGGATTCCTGGCCATGTACGCTGTGTTGGTGTCTTTTTATGTAAAACAGAGATAAGTTTCAGGAGCAGAAGTCAAATCTAAGCCCCCTCCCATATGTAACCTCATCAGCTGACTAGTGCCTGGACGCTTTTCCGCAAGCGGGGACTTAGCCTCAGAAAGCTCACTGCTGAAATAATCTGCTGATAAACCCAGCTGACACACATCCTGGGGCTGCAAGTGAGGAACTGGAGAGTAAGTAAACTGGAGAGGGAAATTCCTTACCAGCTTCTCTCTAGTGTGACATTTCTTGAGTGGCTGCAAGGTCAAACGCTAGCAGGAAGGACGAGGACTCAAAGGGGAGAAGATTGTGTAGGAAACGCCATGCTAAAGGAGCATTTCGCAATGGGTTGCAGTCTTTACTGTGAACACCTTTAATATCCCCCGGGAGTCAACATGCTATTTCAATAAATGCCCCTCCCCTCTTTATGAGGAGATAGACCTTCACAAAACAGGATCTGTTTTTATTTAAAACCATTCGCTAAATTATGAATATAAAAGTATTTATTAATATTTTCAAGTGTATCCAAAGAGAATGTTCTCTAAAACACTTGGCAGACTTTCCACATTTCTTTCCATGAAAAAAATTCTATTGTTCTCCATTAACCATGCCCAAAGATTTCAGTTGCTCTCACACAACAGTATGGAGCTTTTCACACGTCAGGGGATAATTTATTTCTTGAATTAATGAATGTAATTTCATTGAGTTTAATATTTTAGCCAGGATTTATTATAGTGCAGTCTCTAATTTACGTTCAGCTCAGGTGAATAGTGCCTTACATTTGTCATCATAATGATGATTGATTGGAGGTCTCTTATTACAAAGCAGTGGTGTGATGGCTCCCATTTTATTCTGAATAGGGACAACTACAAAAACCACTGCTGTACATGACATTTTCTTGTCATTTTTCTGCAGTCTCAGCTGAGGCTAACTGAGTTGGAAGGGATATTTTTCTTTATTTCTGAGGTCCTCTTTCAGGCTCAATTTAATGAAAGCACCTCAAATCGGGACACCACCTGCTCCTTTCCCAAACCTAACATTTCTGGTGTCTGCTGTGTACCTAGAGCCTTTGGCTTTTAAGCTTTCATTTTTCTTGAGCCTAAAACTCACTCCTAGTTAGAAACATACCCTCAGCAAATTTTCATTTTATGAATGTGACTAAGTCATTGCTTGCCTCTGCCATAACAATGATCAAAGAAATAAAAATTATCTTGTCTGTATCATTGTCTTTACATCGGTAACACGACAGCAATTATCTGCATCTAACTTTTCAAAACAAGCATGGAGTACCTAGAATATTTCCCAGTTATATTCTCTGTCTTTCTTCAGAGGTATGGATTTCGGTTTTTAAAGTATTTTTTCAATATTATTTGTGCCAGCTGTAGGAGTTAAAGTAACTACAAGCGGGATATTTGGTATTTGCAGTATGGAAGAACAACAACTTACTGACTAAAGCTTCTTTGTTGATTGCTTGTGTAAATAGAGTAAAAGGACTGTTCATCCCTGAAGAGACAGTGAGTAGACATCAGAGACACAAATGAGGAATAAAAACTGTGCCACTGAAGAAAAAAATGACGTTGAACTGTAAGTATGCACACCACTCTGGACCAAAGACTGACCAAACTTTATAACTGTACAAAGCATAAAAGTTAAAACCCTGTATCTTGTTCTTGACTGAGCCTGAAACGGTACCAAGTCAGGCATGGCTTCTACTGAGGAGATCTGAAGACTGCTGCGGACCTAGTCTCTAAGAGCATAGAGTGCCTTTAGGCCAAACTGGATCTGAAAATCAAAACTCTCAAGGTCCTTGGGTTCATTGCTTTCTTGAAATTTATCTTGGATTAAAGCACTGTTATATAATCAAGGATTAAAAGCATTAAACCACTCTAAATTAACATAAGCATGTGATTTTGTCCGAGTTACCAGATAATAGATCTGAAAATACTTTTTGATTGTTTAATTAGAACATATTCCTTGTTTGGTTTGGACTGACTAGCCAAGCAATTTAAAAAGAAATTATTAAAATCTGAGGGCTTCTCCTCCTCCTTTGCATATTTGGCATTTGACAATATGTCACAGGCTGACCATCTTCCCCAACTACTTAAGCTTCCATCAGGTTTAAGTGTAGGCAGCTCACTAAACTGCAGTGGCATGTATGCCTTACTTGATCATGTGAGAATTACAGCTAGGGCTTAGTCCAGCCAGATATAATCCCAGTGACCAAATTTAAAATAGAAATTTAGGTGATTGCTTTTACTGTATCAGTAAGCTGTAGGTATTTATTTGAAACAGTCTAAACTCTCTTAGAGTTCAAAAATAATTATTTCAAATATTTAAATTTAATATTTATTTTACATTCAAAATTAAACCTTACATTAAAATTGTATTTAACAATTATTACTATTTGTATTAAAATAAAAAAATAATATTCCATAAATTCACAAACCAGACCTTTTTTTCTTAAATAGCCTACATAATGTGATGTAAATATTAGACTGAAATACAGAATTCATTTGGCGGGAGAGATTTTGTAGCATGCACTAAGAATTACTAGGTTAAATAAGCTACAGATCTGTCAGAAGGTGCCTCATACAAGCTGAAATAGCTGTTAGTGGTTTGTGAGAGATGCACACAGGTACACGCAGCCAGAAAAGACCTGGTCTCCCTTTCCACGGTAAGAATGAACTCATCCCAGATCACAAAACACAATGAAAAAGTGTGTGCAGTAAGGAGGTGTGTGGCACTGACAGGGGAACAAAAATATTCAGTGGCATTCAGGGAAATCTAGAAAAGGGCATTCGGATATTAAACACAGGGTCAAATGCTGCACTTAGCCTCCTGCAGGTACATGCTGCAAAACACAGGCCATGTGTTTTATATTCTAATTTCTGGTCTGATGCAAAGCTGGAATGGTTCCTAGACTAATTTAGGCAGCTCACGGAGTTCTAAATTTTAATACCTCCCTGGGTTTGCCATTGGCCTTCATTTTCGTCATTGGGTGTGCGGCTGCCTTCACCTGCGCTTTGGGCTAGCAGGGTGCACCCAGCATCCACAGGGATCTGGGCTCATCAGCCACGGACGAGGACTACCAGGGCACACTAAAGCCTTTGTCTGAGCTGACAACTGCTGTTTTCAACCGTTATTCAAGAACGGATTAAAAAATCGATCATTTCTGAAGTGTGATGTAAGTGATTGTAGGCAGGCAATGTCTCCCCTGCTCTCCCTGTAATTGGATTTTACTCGTTTGTGGCTGTATTTTCCAGACTTCTCAATAATAGAAAATACTTTCTTACGTTAGCACTCTCAAAGCCAATTTTGATGGCAACTACCTTACCTGTGCTGATTGCTACAATGACCGAGAGGAGGTACTGTCCCTGATGCAAAAAGCTTAGAATTAAGACTCAACATAAAATGCATTACTCTCAGCAAACGCTGTGATGTGCTCTTGTGCAAACATACTTACTAGGTCTTTATTTCTGCATATTTTCTGTTCTTTGCTCTAGGAGTGCTGCACTTAAACAAGGACCTGTCTTCCAGAGACATACCACTTGTTTCACCAGGAGCTCTGAAGGAGCGTAGTTATTTTTCTTCAGGTGCTCTGCGAACATTGGGTGAGTCGCAGGTAGAAAGGTTTGCATCTATGAAGGATTAGCTATGTAAACTCGCCCTCTAAGCATATAACTCAACATACATTGATTGGACAAACCAAATTTTCCAGGGAACTGCAGATAAACCAGCTGACTATTAAACTGGTAGCAGTTGGAAATTAATTTTTTTATCTACTGGTCACCAAATCACATGAGACTTGTAAAGAGAGACACTTGCAAAGGATCAGAAAGATTTAAAACATTTTATATAACGGATTTTCTGAAAGAAATTCGGGGAGGGACACACTCCAAACAAACCACCCACTGTTCTGTTCCACTTGGTTGCATCACATTGATAACTGGAGTCTAAGTGGTGGTCTGCGGTTAAAACCAATTTCCAACCCTACAGCTTGACCATGTCAGTACTTTTGGTTCCTCTTTGCCTGCCTCCATTAAGGGCCTAGACTTCCTAACTGCCTTCCTGTTCCTCACCAGCCTTTCCTTGGGCCATCATATGCTGGTGCTTCTTGATCCACTCTTCTCTTGGATGACATCATCTTTTCTCATGTCTTCTCTGATGCATGGCTTTGGGCAGCTCTTTTCAACTTGGTCTTCATTCACAGCTGTTCTTAGTAAACAGCTTTTTCTTGTTCCTTGCAATCTGCAGAAGAAAAGTTTTATCAAAATATATGTATCATATAAATGCTTATCTCATCATTTTTGATGCTGAATAATCCCGGTATTCCATATTTTTTTCCCTGGTTTGCCATCTGGTCCTTGAAGTCACAGTGCTGTCATCCTTTACTGATGATGCCTTACAAACCTGACCGTGCAAGTTGAAATCATCTTGTCTAATCTTGGCAGAAAGCATTATGTTCAGGAGTAAGTGTTCTGTTTTAGCATCCTGTGGTAGATATTCAGTGTGGGAGAGTTTTCTAACTTGACTTCAGTCAGCAGCCCTGCCAGTAATCCCATAGGACAAGAGGTTACTCTGCCATCAGCCCAGCTGTCAGCCTTTGCTCTCAAGTTTACTGGTAAAAAGCCATTTTCACCATAAATAAATATTTAAATTAGCTTATCTTGCATAGTGAAATAGTTTCAAAGTCATCACGATCTAGCGAGAGACACTTATGGCTATTTTTTAAGAAAACACAGAAGACAGCTTGTATTTGTTAAGTGTTTATTTCAGTGAATATCAAGTGCAAAAGAGTGGGCTGAGTTCGTACTGTGCATTAACAAAGAAAGGGAGAGGAAAACACAGTGACTGGTATCATTGTTTAGGCTTGTGCTTTAAGTAATGTCACGTTTGTGGTAAAGAGATAAGAAGTGACTAGTCTGAGGTACCCTCAGGGAGCTGATAAGTGAACTACTGGAACAAACGGAAGGAGGATTATGAGACTGGGAGGGAAGAAAATTAAGAATGATAACATATGGAGTCTTGCAGCTATTTCTTCTGCCTCCCAAAGATTAATTTGAGCTGATGATATTTTTTAGAATGATTTAGTAATGAACAGAGGGTTATGGCTTAAAATGCTGGCAAAGGGAAGAATTCAGCAAATGACTGCAACATGGAGGTCACAAGAGCTGAGGATTGTATTGGCAAATTGCTACCAAAGCAGTTTTCCTGCAAACTGAGGAGTGGTAAATTTATTTCTGACTCAAAAAAAAAAAAAAGTCAGTGAACAGGAGGAGGTACACATCATGATATGTTTGATTACGGTCAAGCACTTATATTGATTTTAAAATTGTGCAACTGCTCCATGAAGTGTTTACAAAATGATTTGCAAAGAGTGTGATTTCTGTCTAGCAGTGGATGCAGAATACAGGAGGCCCCGAAAGACATTGATGTTGCTCAGAAGGGCCGATGACAGCAGAAACTTTACGATATCACCACATGATACTGAACTGAACTGAGGTCAAAAGGGATTCAGACTTATTTGCCAGAGAATGTTAGTCTCTAGTAAGAAGATAGCCTCTCTTTTGATTTAGCTTTATCAAACATACTGCAATGAGGTGTGTCTCTCCATCACCAGACATTCAACAGAACTTAAATTAAAAAAGTAGTGTGGGGTATAAGCCAAATAGACAGGATGTTGGTGGGAGTTGGATGAGATGAGGCTCTCTTTCCTAATGCAGAATACAAATACCCGGGCAGAGGAAAGGAGCGAGAAGGCTGCTGTCTTTATCATGTCTCCTATATTTCACAATCCCTCTTTTTCTTTCTTTTCCAGTTTGTGGTCTTGCCCACTATCTCTTTTTCCTACTCAAATACTTGTTGATGTTTTCTATCTCTTCAACAGTTCTCCTTGTTCTTTCCCTCTTTACACTATTTAATCCTCTGCTTATCTATCTTAAACCCTGCCAAGCCAATTCTGTTTCACATCTTCCCCCACCTCAAACTACTACTCAAATTACAAGCTATTGTTTTGACAGGCATTTGTTTCTCATATCATGCTTGACTGATAGATCTTTTTTTACAAAAACAAGAAAACCCAACTGGTGGTATTATCGAAATCAGTATTTTCCAAACCTTTTTCCTAAAGTTTTCAGTTGATGTGTGGACTCCATGCAAATGATGTAGGCTTATGGACAAGGAACTTGCTTTCCTTAGCTAACTTTCATAGCCATCTTCAGAGATGCTCATGACTATGTACCATAGAAAAATATGAGTTGACATTCATTTTTTTTGAAGTCAACTCAACTTGAGTTGACTTCATTTGTCTACATATTATTCATGTAACTTTTGTTATTCTTAAGGGTGAAATGCAGATACTATTTATTATGTTTTGGCTTGTTTGTACATGTGGGAGCGATGGAGGGTAGATATTATTTGCTTTTGATGAGAGTTGGCCCTGGCATCCCTAGTAGCTTGTACCAGACCTGCAGACAGCCCTTGCATTGATGGGAGGGACCAAAACTTGTGCCGTCCTGTCCCACCAAGCAGCCTATGGTCCCTTTGCTGTCCTCTCATGGAAAAATGTTTCTCTCTCAATCCGATTTGTGCATCAGTCAAAGGAGAGAAGTGTTTAAAGTGTCAGGGGATGGAAGGAGGTGTTGGAAGATCTAGTTAATGGCTTGCTTGAACATTTTTATGTACGGTACAGACTGAACCCCCTCCTCCCATAATTTAAACTCCCACTGTCTGCAGAATGGAGCTTTTGTGCCAATATCAGTTATATGAAAGTGCAGAACAATTAAAGGCTGACATACTCCATTTGTTGGTTTTGCTGGACAGCCAGTGCCAGAATCTGTCACTTCAAGAAACTTATTGTAATCCTATCCCTCTGTTTTTGTAAAGCATGTTTACAAAAAGCCCCACTCACAGCAGTTACTCAATCAAATGCCTTTGTGGACAGATAAATAAAGAAGAAGCAACAGGAATATGTTAAAAGCAGTCATTAACATGTACCTCACATCAAATAAAAAAGTACTGCAATTAATCATAAGGACATCATTTTTCTTAACCCCATTTTAGATTGCTGTTTTAAGTGCAATTTATGACACCCACCCACCCATGTCTATTTTAATCAAACATTATGTACTGATGGGTAAATTAAAGTCATGTAAGAATAGAGAGCTGAGATATGTGATAGAAAAAATAAAAGCTTGTTAGGCCCCTCGTTCCAGCACTACAATGTACCAGATAAAAAGCAAAAACAAAATAGGTAACTTTTTATCAAATAAAAAGACCTATGAATGTTCCAAACCAAACTTTGACAAAAAGTCAAAGTAGCATAATGTCTTTTCCATCAACCATTTGGTGTCACCAGAGCATCTACAAAAAAAGTGGAGAAATTTCACATTTCCCGTGCAGACAGAAGGTGATCTGATCACTGCTCATCTCTTGCAAACTTTGTAGATGTGGAAGAAATAATTTCATTTAAATACAAATAGGTTTTTTTTTCACTGATGGTCTCTTCCCGTATAACTATGTGACAGAGTCATTTGTGTCCCAGCAGTCACTTATAAATGGCATTGATCTATTGGTGTTCTTGGTGCAGTTCTGTTGTATGTTACCCAAAATTGGCTGCTACTCTTCACTTTCATTTGATTTTGTTTATCAAAGAGGAAATTATCTGTATGAGCAACGGTAAAATTGGAGAGAGTGTGTCTTGGCAGCAAAAATTAAAGAAATATTGATGTAAGATGTCTCACTATGTCACTAGCCCTCCTACTGTTTCTTGTACTTGAATTTCCTCTCTGATTATACCATCCATCTGCATGTGCTGAAACTTCAGTCCAAACTATGTATCAGCTGAACTTCTGTTAATGAGCAAATATGAGTGTAAATTATTCATGGTTTTGCCACCAGTCTAGCAAAACCTCTCTGTCCAAATCAACAGGAACCATTCTCAAAATAGTTCTGCCAGTGACATTTCCCCCCACAATGGAATGTACTGGGAAATCATTGACAATATTGGTATTTCTGACATCACAATATGGTGCTATAGCTCAATTTGCCCCCCCCCCCTTTTTTTTTTTATTTTGGAAAATATAGTTGATACACCCCTTTATGATCTTCTTTTCTGGCTCATTTCATTCTATCTATCTCAGACATCTGATTATTAAGATTACTGTTTTTAAGCTATTAATAGATAGTCTAAACTAAGTTATTCAGTAGTCTCAGTTCAAAGCATTACAAGAATCCATGATGAAACGTTCAAAATGCCTGTTCTAGTGAAAACGTCAAGGTAAGTAATTTTCTGAATAAAAAAGAAGGGGGAAAAATGTCAACTTTCCACTTGAACAGAAATTATGTTTAAAACGATGTACTTCTGAATGAATAATGAATCTGTTTCAGAAATTTGCTTTGCTTCAATTACTCAACCACTAGAACAGACATACCATGCCAAGGCCCATCTAACCCTGTGCTGTATCTTTGATGCAAATGATAACTAATACTTAAGGACAGCTATAAGAACAAGGGATACACAGAGTGACGAGAATGTCAAGCCTTCAGCCTTGAAAATCTGGCTGGTAACTTCCTGAAATTGTAGCAAACAATGATTTCATGTTCAGGTTAATGCCCAGTAGAATGAACGAAAACTGGTAGTTTTCAGAATTTGGCTCAAATTTTTTATGAGAGACAGCATTTCCAGCACTACCAAAAGAAAACAGTAGGTAGTTTACATATCATTTTCCAAACAACTCTTGATGTTCAGATGCAAGCAGGATTTGCCTTTATCAATGGTAGGAAAAAATACTGCAGCCCCTGCAAGGTTAATGTCAATTATCATCAATATTGACTGAATCTACTTTGGATGCAAACTCTTTGTAAATCAGAAGACCTGAGACTGTGATCCAAATTTGCTAAATGTATAACACCCTGTATAGGCATATCTGATTTAGGGTGTTAGAAGTGTTATCTGACCGGTTTCTCCCCCCTTGTGCATCCATTCGTTCCCTTGTGTTGCTAACTTGGGGAGAAGTGTTCTGAAGAAGCAGGAATTGCTACAATGCAGTTATTATGCATTCAGTCCTGAGAGGAATGGTCACAGTGAACAATTCTACTTTTTAAGCCCCAGGAGGCAGTGCAGATATTTGCACTGGCATGTCCATTCCATGGATTTCTTCACTCATAAAATATTTAGTGTAAGTGGACTCAAAGCCTCCAGTGGCATTTTGCCATGTGACAATTAGCTTCCTTGAGCTGTCTGTGATGAGATGCCACCCTTGTAAATCAGCGTCTGTGTGTGGAGATGGGATTTGATGAGGTGATCTGACTTGAACTGTCTACACAGCGAAGTTTGCTGAATTTATATTTCATTGGGCTCTAGCTGTGCAGGTAATTCACTTGCCTGGCAGTCAATTACACACGGGCTTGGTTTTGGAGCAGATGGCTGCCACTCAATCCTGGCAGGTTAACATCACACTAGTGGGTTGCAGAAAATACTACAAAATTATCAGGGAAAAGATTCATCCCTTAACTGGGTTTAGAGAACTCTACACTTCCTAGAAACTTACTGCTTTGTTCATCTCTAGAGAAAGCAGAACCACCACTATATGTACATAGATAAATACACACCTGTATTGTGCCATTAACATCCCTATGTGTTCGTACATATATATTGTGCCTTCAAAAACCCAATGGCAAAGTTTCTGCCTGAAAACCCTTCTAATCAAGTCTTGCCCTCTTCAAAAAAAATACATTACAGTTCCTAAATCTTCCCCATTGATGAACTATTTCTGTGATGCTTGTGTATATGCCAAGTCACCTTGAGGTTTTTTCCTCTTCTCCTCTTGCAGGTTGTGTGCTGTCAGGGCACCACAAGGGGCTAGAAGCCAAGCCTGGCTCAACTGTGCCCGCACCCCTGGCATGCAGTCCCACGGTGTCCAGGCACAGCAGGCAGAGTTGGGTGCTGCTCTAAGAGGGTCCATCAACAGCCCCTGATGCTGTCAGGGGATGCTCTAGTGTCCATCCAGGGAACCCAGCCAGGAGTACAAGGAGGCAGGGCTGGAGGAACAGCTGTAGGGCACATCCAAGGAGCCCATCCTGGAGGCAGGCTACCCACAGCGTAGGGTTGAGGTCCATCCAGGAGGTAGGGTCAGAGATGGGGCTGGAGACCAGCAGTGCGACAATGCCACCAGGGCAGGGACCAACAGCCCTGGACTGAGCTGAAATGGGGCTTCTGGGCATTGGACTGAGAGAGGGAAGGCCCAGGTGAGTCAAGGCAAAGGCAGCAAGGGCTCTTGGTGCCCTCAGGGTCCTGACATCAATGCCCAAATCCTCATTTTGGGTTTTTGCATTTGGTATATGTGTATTTGTTTAAAAACAGTCTCAAAATGTTAGTTATAAAAAAAATCATTGTCAAAATCCAAGGAGGAAAACTAACCTTTTTGAGTCCTGAGATGGATCGTAATTCTGAGCTGCTGACAACAACTCCTGAGCAGGAGTCAATGTCCTGAGAAAGCAACTCTGAAAGACAACAGGGTGATGGCGTGCACCAAAGAGCCCTCACGCCATGTGCTCCATGGCGACGGCACAGCTAACAGGTAAGAGATGGGGAGCAAGGGCTGTGGAGGGGGAGGTCCTGTCTCTTTACTGTGTTGCAGAAAGCAGCAGATTACATTATTGAGTAATGTATAGAGTTTTGGGGCAGTGAAATGAATGACAGAGTAAAGAAAACGGAACTGCATTCAACAGCCATTGACCAACAGTTCAGTTCCTCAAAGGAGTAGGAAAATCTGGAAAAGGAAAATTGACAAGAGAAAAACAAAAACCGTGTAACTATTTAGCCACCAGGAAGTTTCATTTGCAAGCTCTGACTTGTAAGGAAAGGAAAAGAAATGAAGGGAAAGGAAAAGAATCTAAAGCTGGTGCTGCCGGTAGCTCTGTTATCTCCTCTTTTTTTAAACGAGGAGCTGGGTCAGAACTCTCCTCAGGGTGCAGGAGATTCCTGCTCACTCCGCAACCTGTCTTGGAGGACCTGAACCCAGACATGCACACACAAGGACGTCCCGGCTCCCTGAAATCAGTATTCATACAGAACTCTCTGTTTCCTTGCGTCCCTGGCAGCCACCCCAGGTTTTCTTGTTTCATATAGAATTTTCTGTTCTTCAATATTTTGGTTTAAGCTCTAGGAAATTAGACTTGCAGAAGTATTAGTTATGTTTTTGCAAAGCTCCATTGCCTCCCCTATATGACAGATGTTAGAAGGAATAGAGATGAAAACTTGTACCAAATACTCCGAGACATCTTGATTAGCAGAACATTTTTCCATAAACAGGCTTATATTTTACAACATTTGAAACCCATCTAATTACCACAGAACAGCAGAATGAGTTCAGGATGTTGAGAGGATCTGGAAGGCTGTTATTTTACAGTAAATGGCTTTAATCATCCTGATAACAAAACCATGCTTTGTGCATAACAAATCTTGTTTCCCTTTTTTTTTCCCCCCACCAAAATGTTCTGTATCAGCTTTCTCTCTGAGCTCAAGCCACAGAGGATGCAGCCAGTCATGGTATATCCCATTTGCTCTGTCTGCTGATTAAACAGGAAAGATTAGGCTCGTGTCATGTTACCCTTTTAAAAATCATTGCTTTTACACGTATGTGTTCAGTATTTTAAAGACATCTCCCCTTTGAAAGAGAGAAGTTACAAGAGCATAAAATAAAAGTAAAGAGATTGTAAAATGTTCCCAAAGACTTGCCTTTAAATCAAAAAATGCCTTCAGTTGTATTGTATCTTGCAGTTCTTCCACAGCCTTAGCCTGATGCTATGGTACAGATCATCTTTCGTCGTCTCAGACATGGATCTGGCAAGGAGCTTCTGTGCTGAGGTTGAATTCCAGGAAGTCTGAGGTCCACACAGTTTGCTTCTGTCAGAAGGAAGAAGGTCACAGATAAACTTAATTGTGATGTTACTGCACAAATAGGGTTATAAGACAATGTCTGGAAATAATTTAATCTGCAATTAAAATCCAAAAGGCAGCAGAAGGAAATTGGTATATTTGTAAAAACAACAAAAGGCATACAACATCTGAGCTATTGCAAGTCAGTTGGACAGATGCTGAGTTTTTTTGGCTTGCTTGATAATAATGGTTCATGGAAGTGGCTCACAAAAGTGATGTAAATTTCAAAAATTAGATTTGAATATTATCATTAGTCTGCATTTATGCAAAACCAACAAATACTTTCTCTACAAAGTTATGCCTTACTGTGGAAAAGTACATCTCCCCTGGGCTTTCAAACCCCTTCAGGCTGTCTGTCTCACGCACCCCAGGGTCCTCTCCCTCCTGCCTCCCGCCGTCGGTGGGCAGCCGGGGACCCCGGGCTCTCCCGCAGGGAGCTGAGCCTCTGCTTTGTCTCAGGTCCTGCTTCTCAAAATGTGCCGAGTTCGAGGGAGGCTGAAAGCGACAGCAGAGGAGGAAGTCCTGCACGAAAGGTTCACGTGGCAAGCGCTGGATGAACTATAACTTCACCTATGTGCTTCCTTCGTAAAGAATGCTCCCGTGACACCATTTTCAATCGTTGTTTACCTGCTATTTTCATTGCCACAGCTGGCAACGTCTTAAATCACACACAGGTAAGTCTGAAGGCAAGTCCCAACAGAAAGTCAGAAAGCAAATCCTGACAGATTGCTTTGCTTTTATAGAGTCACAGAATGGTTTAGGTTGGAAGGGACCTTAAAGATCTTATAATCCACTATTGTAAATAAATGCATGTGGTCAAGTTGATTAATTGCTTCCTCTCCAGGTCAAGCACAGTTATTCATTGATTCATTTTTGTCAGGCAAGTTCCAGGTCACTTTACATTTCACAGCTCCTCGTAATGGAAAAGGGAGCTTTGCCAATCACGTGAATCATTTCACTACATGTTCGAGAGCAAACAGGCTCTGGGAGACAGCAGGTAGCAGGAGGATCCAGGAGAAACGCCACTGCAGCTGGGGGCATCCTTCTGGCACACCCTGTGGAAGGGCTGCCGCTGGGCAGGCAGAGAGGGAGGGACTGCTTCCTCTGCGTTTGCTTTGGCTTTCCAGAGCTATTTTACAAAGAAGCAGGGAAAAAGTACTAATACTGTGAGTGTCTGGTTGACCTTTTCATTTTCAGGTGCTCTTTTTCTCTCGTAGATCTCTTTTTTCTCTCTTTGTAGATCAGCAGAGCTGCCTGGAGAGTACCCAGATCTTCCCCAGGACTTCAATATGCCTTTTCTCACTTCCTTCCAAGGAAGCAAAGCAGGCAAGAAATTTGATGGGGTAGAAATCTAGCTGGTTGGCCAGCCATAGCTGATATCAAATAGCCTTCATATTTTGTTTTGAAGTAACGCATATATGATACAAAGCTGCTTTGGGTGTTTTTGGATGGGGGTTTTTTTAGCCATTCTTACAAGTGATACAATAGTTGCATCTTTGGGTGTTACAGCTGGAATTTCCTATTTAGCCATCAAGTTTGTTCTGATGGCCTAAGATCTCTCTTGAGGAAGAGCGAATTTTAGTATGCTGGTAAAAGACATCAAAAAACCCAACTGACAGCTGTCAACAACTAGGTTACAGCTCTCAGGGAACTACGCCTGCCATGAACAAATGCTAAATAATCGGTGTGGTAATCACTACTGTGTGAACCTGGGTAGGACTGGATTGGACATGATAAGGTGACATGACTCATGTCTTGAAATTGTTCTCTGTGTCTTAACAAGAAACTATTTAAACCATACTCATCCCCGTCGTGCTGTTATTGGGATAGTTTTACTGTTTTACCCATACCAAAGATCAACTCTCTGCTGATAATGCTGAGGTCTGTATGCAAGTAGCTAATGCTTGTTATAAAACTGCACCCAAAAAGAGACTTCAAACTCCCATGGAAGTCTGATTAAGGCCAGGATTTCTGAGAGGTGATGACTGCCATGTAGCAGCTCTGGTATGCATATCCCTCTAGAGATTTGCTGCTGTTCTCAGCTGCCTGTCTGAAATCCGAACGCACTTGTCCTTGGTTTGGTTGATAGGTCCGATAGCTCTGCTACTTGTGATACCTGCGTGTGGCTCTGGTTCCTTATACAGGAACCAGAAAAAGTTCCTTGTACAGGAATCCAGGAAAAAGACATACTGCCCAAAGTAATGCAATGCATAAATTCCTAACCTAGTATATGGTCATAGTTAGCTGCTCTACCTGACCTCAGAATCTGATGGTCTAGTGGAGGTTATGAATTAATTGCTTTATAAAGAGGTATAAAATGCTACACAATTTTTGTTATAGGGGTCTCCCAGCTGGTGTATAGAACATCCTCCAATGTTTTGGTATTGATCACATGCAATCTCCAAAAGAGAAAGTACAGACATTTTGTGGTAGATTAGTTTACTCTTACACTTTATGCAGTTATGGTCAGTCATTTTTATTTTTCCCAAATAGTTCTGAGGATCTCCAGGGGCTAACAGCCAAGGGTCACAGGGACACGGGGAAACTGCTGGTTTAGATCGTGCTGCGCAATACAGCCTGAGCATGGAAGCTGGGGTGTGTTTCTAAGGCTGTCAGATGGGAACACACTTGGTTTTGGTGGTATTTTGAGACCTAAACAGGCTTTAGCTAGAGCACCTTTCATGTATCTTATATGCATCTAGGGAAAAATAATGAAAGAACAAAAAGAATGGGAGAATTTCCTCTTGTGACAAATATCTCTGTGGCTGGGCACAGGAGTGTTGGGACGAGGGAGGGTTGGGTCTCTCACACTGGTTGCCCGTGTCTCCTGATGAAAGCTGCAGTGTTACTACACAGCCTCCCACCCACATCGCAGCCACAGGCAGCTACGTCCAGCCCTGTCTATAGCAGTCCTAAAATGTGTGTCCAAACACAGCTGTGAATAATATTTTCAGACGTGCACAGGAAGACTGACTATTCTGCGTTGTGTGATTGGAAGACTATGAAAGGTTCTGGGACGCCTCAGTAAATCCAGAAGGGATGCTTTCAGCACAGTGGAACATTAAAAGTTCCCAATATTTTTAAAGTTTTATAATGCAGTGACAAAAAATATCACTCAGGCTAGGCAATCTTCATGGAAATATTTAGTCTTCTATCATGTGGGAAACAGACTGCAGCTCTTAAATTCTGTTCTGCAAATTCAGAGTCAAAGAGTAATGATTCCCCACGTGGGATAAAATTGATACATTATACGCAGTTGCTGAGAGCAATGATTAGGAATTAGGAGAAGTCCTTGCAAGACTCCTGAACTCTAACTTTTTGTTATGTCAATGATATTGCTTTAACAGAGATAATTTGGTAAGTAAAACAATACAGTCCCCAAAGTGGACATTCTTCATTTTTTCCAGTGCTTTGGACTTTCTCTTGCACGAGACATATTAACCTAAATTCATCCTTGCCATAATTTTGCTGGTGTGACTGGAACAATGTGAAGGATGGACATATATGGCTGTTGCAGCCATAGCACGTTGGGAAACTCTTCATAATAAGTGGGACAGTCTGGATTGCGCAATCTCTGATGGTTTTCCAATGTATTCTCATCTGGTTTAAACTGACTGCAGACAGGGATGGGCAAGAAACCTGTTTGGATGACTGTGTTGTTTGGAGGTTCATTGTGACACCAGTATTTGTTAATTACTTCGTAATGCTCAGATTTTACCTTGGTTATGTATTCTAATGGTTTTATGCAAAGATACTGCATTTCAAGAATGCTTATGACTTACTTTCATAACCACAACTTAATTAAGCTATAGGAACTTAAAAAAAAAATAATGCAACACACTCTTGAACAATATACTTATGGTATTTTTGCTTTGCATGAAACACATTAATATTTTGTACCAGTATCCTACATTTTAGCAGTTTAAAGAGCTTTAAAATAATGATTACTAATATAGGTTTGCATGTACACCCACTTAGATGATACTGTGTATGTAACATCTGGTAATTGCGATTAACCTTTCCAGACTGCCCAGCACAGAAGCCAAATGGCACCAATTATCCCTCTCCTGATCATGTGCCAGGTTATGTATATATGTAGAGGTAATGATGAGATTTCCACCTTTATTGAACTATGGTCTATGTCTTTTTGTCTCTCTCTCCATTTCTTGCCTTGAGTTCACAAAACAAAACCAAAAAAAACCCCACAACTATTATGTTGAATTAGATATTCTTAAAATATATACCAAGTACCTTTTATTTCAGATTAGTATTATTACAGCAGGTATATGATAACTTCCATGTTAAATATAAAGATGGAAAGAGTTTCTGTAAGATTTTAATAAACTGGAAAAGGTGCTGCCACATATGAAGCTTATCTCTCTCCTCCTCCCTAGAACCTGGCTTTGCTACTCTGTCACTCAGGGCTTTGAAAGGTGGGGTTTTTTCCATGCTTGGGAGAAAAGTAGCCCAATTTTAGTCATAAATCTGCTGTGTATGCAGGAGGAACTCTTCTTTTCAAAACATATGAAACACAGACCTCGGGGAGGAAGGAATTACTAAATGACACAGAAAATCTGCACTTTACCCAAGGTGGTTGGGAAAAGAGCGCTTTATGTCTGTTACAGGGAGCCATGGGAGGACTGTGTGCAAATGAGTTTGGGGATGTCAAGTCTCCAGGTGGTGACTGTCACAGGTGAGAGGTGTTAATTAGGCAGCCCTGCCTTGCAGTGAGCCCAGCTCTTTTTCACTCTGCTGGTTCACACCGAATAATTCATTACCCAGCACTGCTCTTTGACTGTCACAAACAAATGGATTTTTTTGCATCTTTCTCTCCACCTAGGAGACTGTATTTTGAGTATGAAGAAATTTTGGCATTACAAATATTATTATTTTTTTTTAGGGCAACGGGTCAAGAAATAAGATTTTAATATGGTTTTGTTTATGCACAAAGTCATATCATAGATTTATAGAATGGTTTAGGTTGGAAGGGACCTTGAAGATCATCTAGTTTCAGCCCCCCTGCCATGGGCAGGGATACCTTCCACTGGACCAGGTTGCTCAAAGCCCCATCCAGCCTGGCCTTGAACACCTCAGAGATGGGCCATCCACAGCTTCTCTGCGCAACCTGTGCTTCCAGTGCCTTAACACCCTCAAAGTGAAAAATTTCTTCCTGATATCCAATATAAATCTCCCCTCTTCCAGTTTGAAGCCGTTATCCCTTGTCCTATCGCTATGTGCCCTTGTAAAAAGTCCCTCTCCAGCTTTCTTGTAGGCGCCCTTCAGATACTGGAAAGCTGCTATAAGGTCTCCCTGGAGCCTTCTCTTCTCCAGGCTGAACCCCAACTCTTTCAGACTGTCCGCACAGGAGAGGTGCTCCAGCCCTCTGATCATCTTCGTGGCCCTCCTCTGGACCTCCTCAAACAGGTCCATGTCCTTTAGCATCTCGTGCACCCATATCCACTTTTCATTATGCAGAAGCATTTCTCTCCTAAGGTTTGTTTTGGTCATTGAAATTTTTTTAAGCTTAGTTTTATTTTCTGTTGCTGCACTTATTCATCTTACCAGAACCAGAATGTGTCAAGACAAGGCAGGAGATGATGTTCTCTCTTTTGAGAAATAACAGGCTAAAGAAATTTCATAAGAAACTCTCTACAAAGATGCCTTTTATTAATGATTAAAAATGTAGATGAGCATGTGGATATGATGATGATAATTCAAATAGAAGAACAACATTTACACTTGCACACTGTCATTTCAAAAAATACAGTGCATTTTGCTGCAATGATAGAGACAATTGTGTCACGTATTTTTAAATGACAGAATTGTGGACCTAAGTCCCTTAAAACTGGAGGAACAGTTTTTCACAGATACATACGGAGATGTAATTCAGGGATACACTGGGAGAATGATGAGAGTATTGAGAATCGTCCTGTTATGGTGCCACTGTGATGCCCTTATGGGATATTTCCAAGTTTGTAAACTATGAGCACCTAGAGAAGTGCACATAGTGTTTTCAAGGGACTAAGCTACAGCCCTGAGTATTGTTCACTAGAAAGGGGAAAATTTTCCCTCCCCACTAACTGCAGAGTTCTCAGCCACAAAAAAATTTTTTCTTGAATCACACAAAAAAATGCAAAGATATTGATTTCATCCTAAACCATTTTGTCCTAAAGCATTTTGTCCTAAAACTTTTCATCCTAAAGCTTAGTCTTAGAACCTTGTGAAACTTCCCACCCACACCCCCGGGGTGAGAAGAGTTAAGCTTTCGATTTTCAAAGCTCTCAAACTTTTATTCTTGCTCTCTCACCTGCACACAATTATGGCTAGAAATGCATATAATTTCTTTCAGTGGTTGAAGGCTAAGCATGCATTTGTTGGCACAATCAGATAATTATCTATCCAAGTAATATAAAACAATTGTAAAGATATTTGCAGCCCACTTCACTTTATTCACAATTACCATAAAACTAAGAGAATGTGAGGAATGAGGTCTGGCTTCGCCTCTGAACAAAGCAGAGACTTCTAGAAAACACACTTTAATTACATTCCTCCTCTTGTTGGAAAGGTTGTATATCAGGAAAATTCTTCTGAGTCTTTTCTGTGGCAGAAATGCAGCCACCATATAAAGCCTGTAATAAGAATTGTTATATATAACAATTTTATGATATCTGTTTGTCATCTGGGCAGTAGAAGGAATCTTTCCTTAATGAATTCATTGATCTGACAGATGAGGGCCAAGGAAGAAGCAGCAGAGCAAAAGCAATACGATGTCTTCACAGACATACATAGAGGAGAATATTTGAAAGGCAGAGGCTCAAAGAGGTTTTACTAATGTGCAGTTGTTTTGCCATTGCTGGTGGCAACAGGTCGAAGGTGGATGCTACCTGTGAACTCAGCCAGGAGGACTGGGCAGGGCTGAGAGCCCAGCACGTATTGCCCAAAGAGACTGGGGGATTAGAAGTGCAGGTTATCAGGTACCTTGGAGGGTATGTAGATAGGGAGGTATGCTATTGAAGTTTGGGTTCCCCTTCCAGTACCTAAAGGGGGCCTACAGGAGAGCTGGGGAAGGACTTTTTACTAGGGCATGTAGTGACAGGACGAGGGGGAATGGCTTTAAACTGGAAGAGAGCAGGTTTAGATTAAACATTAGGAAGAAGTTTTTCACTTTAAGGGTGGTGAGGCACTGGAACAGGTTGCCCAGAGAGGTTGTTGAGGCCCCGTCCCTGGAGGTGTTCAAGGCCAGGCTGGACGTGGCCTTGGGCAATGTGGTCTAGTGGGAGGTGTCCCTGCCTATGGCAGGGGGGCTGGAACTCGATGATCTTCAAGGTCCCTTCCAACCTAAACCATTCTATGATATGTTTAAAAACAGAGTGAGATTACATCAGACTCCTGTAGATTATCTGTTTATAGTAGGCTAAATAAAATAGCGAGGATTTTTGAAAAGCACATCATTTTCTCTCTCTCCATGCTGAAATACAGCTTTAGCCTCTGTGTGGGTGGCTAAGAGAGTATCACAATGTCAATAAATGATAGGCACCTTTTTTTATTTTTAAAGCAAAATTTTCAGGGGCTTAGAGACATTATTATTAAAACAGTCAGGACCTGGATGCTGCATGCTCTCACTTACATCAGTACAAACCTGCCAAAGTGGTTATGCTCCAGTAGAAACAGATCCTGCAGGCCATGGCTCAGGTTGTTTACACAGGTGTAAATTAAATGTGAATCTATTGTGGCCAACGCATGCATTAATCATCATGTCAGCACAATAGAGAGCTGCCTCCAACCCTCCATTGAACTTGATGAGGTTCCTATCCCGTGATACGTGTACCATAACAAAAGTGGCTCAAGACACACCATAATGCCCCTTCCCATGCATGCAGTCTTTTGGGAGCTGGTACCTTTATCACCAGTGGAAACTGCTCCGTGGTTTGTGCTTTGTGACCATGAGGTGTAGCCCGCTGATGGTCACTCGTTTGGCTGTGCTCAAAATCTATTTGCTGAAGCTCTTTGCTACTACATGAGACCTTTCTTCCTCTCACACAGCCTTATTATGTCAGATCTGGTAATGCCAGCTCCCGAGGAGCAGTGGTTCAGCTCAGAGCATGGAGCAGCATCTCCAGATGACAAATTAAGTCAGCTAAACCTCTGAGGCAGTACTGGCCCTGGAAGACAACGATGCATCAACTGCTTGGAAAGGAGCCTTAGTGCCTGGTGGAAGTAAAGATTTACGTGGTAAAATAGACTAACAGCTACTACAGTAAAGTAACTGTAAGAAAATGTTATGGATCTACAAGAAGATAGTAGGGGTTATAAGAAAAATTTATTATTGCAGCAATCTAGTTTTTTTCTTTCTCACTGAATTGCAAAATTGAGTTTCATGTTGAGATAGACTCGGGTAGTTCAGATTGTTCTTCACAGTTTATTATTGACGTTAGTAATACAGATTATAAAGTATGGCTGGAAGTTTTTGTTCATCTTTAAAATACAACAGACAAAACTATTGTTCTGAAGTTCATACTGAAAATTTGGCTTTTGCTCTTTGTAAACACACACACAAACACAAAGGGAATTTGCTTGCATTTAAATGGGTCCTGAGAGAATAACTGCTTTCTGTGTGCATTTTCTTTTTTATTCTGAGTTCTGCAAGGGTGACTAAAACAAAGTTAAAAAAAGAGAATTAAAAAAAAAAAAAGAAAAAAGAAATTTCACTCTTCATAACTGATGGCTTACTTATGGTTTTGGAATGTTCAAGATGAGGGTTTTTTTATCATCATTGTTGTTGTTCTTAGGAAAGTAAGCAAGGGCAAGGACACAAGCTGTAGGCTTCACCTAGAGTGTACCACTACTACTGCTGTGTGTGTTGGAGCAGTTTGCAGCTGTGCGATGGGCAGGAGGAGTGTGTGTCTGTGCAACACAACTGGTATGCGGGAATCCTTTCGCGGTGCTGTGATTGAGCCTGAGACATGGACACTGTGACCATGCACTGCGTAGGTCAGGTGTGAAACCTTCCAGCGGGTCACAAGAATAGGCCATGTCTATTACTGTTTCCCATTTTCCCATAAACTTTGAAGAAGTAACATGGAATAAACAAGGATGTGTATTTTGTTCTGTAGTCTCCAGAATATGGCGTTGCATAGCAGAACACATGGAATACGCTGGTCTGGAGCTATTTTATTTTGTACTATCAGGACTTTCTTAAATCAGAAGTTCTGGATTAAAGAAAGTGTTTGGGAACTGAGGCTGAATCTTGCCAGTGACTTTATGAATAGGATTTGTACATTCAGATTTTAAGGCTCTTCACACATTTTCCTTGGGAAGCTCAGGTTTCTATTTTGGGGGCTGGGTTTGTATTTTAATGAATCAAAAAGTGTGAAAGCAATACAAAAATAAGTTGTCAAGTCTTGGGAGGAACGGCCATTGAGAACTGGCTATCAATAGAAAACTGCCTTCAATAGGCTACAGCTTTGCAAATGCTGAAGGGAAAAAGGACAAGCTATATAGATAGTAATCTACATAAACACAGCTATTTTAAAACCGTATGGTGCCTGCCTTTGTCCTCAGAAAGAACGGTATGAATGAAGGCTTAGTATCTTCTGTTAGATAAGTTTTTATCTATTTATTTCACAATTAACATAAAAATACAGAATGTATGTCAAGATATAGCTAATATAAAATTCTTTGGAAAAAAAATAGCCAAGTCACAAAAATCCTGCTCAAATAAATTGTGTTGGAAACCTGACCTTGACTTGCTCCTGTGACTGCCCTGGAGATCCCTAGCATGCATCTGTTTGGAAGACCGGGATGCTACAGATTGCACAGGCAATGCAATGCTGCAAACAATTTTGACTTAAGAAGTTGGGGTTTTTTCCATGTTAACTTGAAGTACCGAAGGAATTTCTTCCTTTTTTTTCTATTTTTCCATCACGGATGTGCTGAAGCGAGGTTGCCTGAACAGTTTTGGTCACTGATGCAGTAGTAAGGCTGAGAGATGAAGGTGGACATCCATACCCCCAAGCATTCATTTGGCCCAGAAGTTAAAAAGGCTTAAATGCAACAAGAATAAAGTCAACATTTAAACAGGATAAGCAAGAATCTGTGGCGTAGTCTGGCCAGGGAGCCACATAGAAGAAAGCACAAGGGGAAATCATAGATGCAGATTCTATGACAGACTGTAGCAGCATTGCAGCATTAATGTTTTCATTTTTAGGGCAAATGAAAATACAGATTATTTTGTCCATTTTTTACAATAATGTTCTTTCGGGCCCCAGAATACAATATTAAAGAAAAGACAAGACTAGGGTTCAGATGTCATTGGGTTACTCAGTGACATCTGAACAGCACAGGGTTTAGAAGCAATTTGTGGTTTTAAATTAGGTTTGCCAAATGTTACATAAAACAATCAGACTTGCACAAATCAAAGCTGTTGAAAGCCATTTGCATGCTGGATTATAGGGAGATAAAGCTCAACGAACATTACTGCCAACCAATAATACCTGACTTGTTTCTGCAATGAGTATGGAGTACTTGAGGTAACTGGTGGCACATTTTAGGTAACAATGTTGACTTAAAATAAAAAATAGCTCTACCCTTCCTGTGACTTGAAATCAGGAAAGACCACTAGTATCACCAACCATTTTTCAAAGGCAGGCACAGGTTGTTTCATGCCAACAATTTTATTTGTGTTCAAAATTTTGAGATATCACAGCACCTCGGCTGTTAACAGACTCTAAACAAAACAGGGAAAGTGTCCCTTTGAAAAATCCTTGCTTAACTTTTTAGTTACCTTTACCAATTAACATCCTGTCACAGTGGAAAAAGAATTAGGAACCCATTTTTCTGGAAATCCTGGTGCGCTTTTTAAAGGTTTGCTTTGATTTTCCAACATGCTTTTCTTTTGAATCCTTATGCTTGTCTAGGTGGCAAAATGCAATAGTAGATGGACCAGCTCATGTGCAAAGGAGTCCGACCTTTTCACTGGACTTCCCAGCTCAGCTAATATGTTGGATTGAGGAGAACTCTCATGGCTTTATACCAGAAATAAATTCACATAAAAGGGGAGAATTGGGGCCTGTGATGGTTTATGGTCAAACGTTATGCCTTGAGATGACAGCTCTTTGTTTTCCTCAGGATTGTGAGAGTTTAGACCAACCTGTGTGTTGGTTTAGACCAGCTCAAACCAGATGAGTTGTACGTGACAGCTCGGGGAGAGCTTGGCAAAATACCGACAGTGCGATCTTGGCTGTCACTGGGAGGCAGCAGGAATTTTGCCATTAACTTAATCTGGGACAGATTTCTTCCTTTTGCTTCTCATCCCTGGTGGAGTCTGCTTAATCCCCTCTTGGGCCAGAGAGATGGAGCAACAATGAAGATGGCACAGTGATGTAAAGCATTGGAAATAAGGGATAAAAAGTTGAGTCCAGAGGACTAGATAAATATTAATCTGTCCTACATCCAACCACACAGGGCAAGGGACTGATGCATGTAGCTCTTCTTTCTAGAACAAACAAATCCTTCTTAGATCCTTGTAATCCCCGAACAAAATTTCTTTAAAATCCCCTTTATATTGTGGAAAGACTTTAGAGTAGAAAGTTTTGTTTCTTTGGGGGGTGGGGGGGGAGAAAAGAAAGAAAGAAAGAGAAAAAAGCAGAACTTCTTTGCATAAGAAATAACCTGTTCATCATATAAATCAATTAAAAATCTTCTATTTGTTAATTTAAATGAGTAAAGTTTTATGTGTGGCAGAATAAAGTAAATTCAGAATATAGAAAACATTCCAGAATTGTATATATGTTACAAATTGATATGTCTGACTAAATTATCCTTACTGGATTTTTGTTGCCGAGGAGAGTTTCAGCAATACTACAAATTTGTCATAAATAATCCTTAACAAAGGCGATATTTCAGTGAGGAGACCTGGCAAATGTGTTTCATATGCCAATGTCATTTCCAGGTTCATGTGCAGTCAGCATTTCCTACAACTCCAGACTGTCACTCCCTATTTAGGATCTGTTTTTCAATTTCCATTGTTTTCAACTGAAATTAGCTAAACCTGCCAGAGAAACAAACCTTCTTAAAACTAAATCCAGAATTATTAGTAATAGGATATTTGTAAGAGGCCAATTTCTGTCCCTCACAATTCTATAAATGATAGCTAAGATAGATATGGGTGTTTTGCTACAATAAAAGAAACATCAGGTGGAGAAAATGGTACGTGTGATAGGAGAGTGTTTTCTGTATTGACTGCAAAGAACTGTCTTCATCCTTTAAAAACAACAGTTTTGCTAAATTGCTAAGGTGAATGTTATACTACACCCAAATTGTAAAATCCTTTAAATATGTTTTAAATGGATGTCTAAACACAGGTCGTATTTTCATTACCTAGGTGCTCAAATATGTGCAGACTGCAATGGGTTTAGTCCAAATGTTCTTTCCTACCACCCAGTATGTAAGTTTACATCCAGACATTGGTTTTGACGGCTGTATCTGTTGATTCTTGTCCCTTGTATATGATATTGTCTTCCTTGCTGCTGTTTTAGGTGTGAATGTTGCTGATAATTTTTTTTCTGGTCATAGTAACATTCAATATGAGGTTGGTGAGACTCTATGCCCCCAAATGCACAATGACTGCAGATACTCTTCCCACAAGCTTCTCCGTGTAGATGCTCTATTTGTAGTTCTCTCATTGCCATCTTTATACGAAACCTTGGTCCTCAGGGCTGTGGGGAATGTCAGCCTACATCCCATGATGAATGATTTTAGGGATGTTATGAATTATTACTATGTGTGTGTGAGTTACCATTGTAGCAGCTGAGAACCTCAGCAATGGACTGATGTTCTATTTCATTTGGTATTGGAAAAAACACTACAAGATTACTTACTAACTTGAATCAACAGGTTCTTTTCTAGCACCTTTATTCTCAGAAATCTGATTTAGATGGTTTATATAAAAGAATTAACTCCAGAAAGAAATTAAAAAAAAAAAAAAAACCAACAGGGGGGAATACACGTGGTCAAATATTCTTCAGTGATAAAACAGTTGGATTTTTGTGTATGATTTGTGAAAATTTAATTGACATAAGTGTGAAAGCTCATATGAATCCCTTGGAATTGATATGAGATCCACTGGACCTCATTCTTGAACAAACCAGGTGTCAGGAGCATAAAATATTTTGTATCTATGTAAATTAATCATTCTTTGAACCCTTTAGTACAACTAAGTGATGTTTACTAAGAAGAAAGAAACACCAAAGACAAGAATCTCTCATTCCATTCAGACACAGATATTTGAAATATTAATTTGAACAGATTGTTTCAGAGTTTGGATCTTCTGATACATTTTCCAAGTGATCCATTTTAAACCATGCATGCCTACAGTGGTGCAGAACACAAAGTGTGACAGCGACATTTACATCCCATCAGAGGTAAGGAATTACAAATCACCATAAAAGCATCACTGTGATAAGAGAAAGTAGCCAAGTTTAACCTCAGTCTTTTAGTGCTGCAGCAAATAAGTGAAAAAGCATTGTAGTCAGTTTTGCTTCTTTTTAAGTAGACTCTAGTTTTTGCTATATGTAATCTTGCAAGAGCAAAAGATTACTTATTACTGAAGAAATCTGAAATTCATGGTGGCGTAAAATTACATTACTGAAATGTAAATACACTCACCAGGACCAAAAATGTTGGCTATGCAGTTATCCAGCAAATGAAAGGTATTTTTACTTGCAGAAACTATCACAGTAAACATAATTTACGTAAGTAATAAAGCCAATATTCCTATACCATCTAGAGTCTTTACATGAACTAAAATCTCTTTGCATGAAACAGCACCTCTGTCTCCCCCTCTCTCAGAATTCAGGCCAGATTCATTGATTTCAAAGAGTCACAATGACATTCAATGGAGGCTGAATTCATTGCAAAGCGTTGCCCAACTGCGTAGTTCAGAAGTTGGTCGCTAGTGACTTCTTAACCCAACTTCTGCCTGAGTGGATTCAGATCCCTAGGTCCTGTCAGACTGAAACAGCTACCAGGCTATTTGCATTTCTGAGACGATGCTCATTAAGTTCCACTTACTGACATGGTTCCCCTCGCATGGACTGGCTTCCTCACAGCTTAGGGGAGTAAACACAGACTGGTAACTGGAGGGCATGTTGAGGGGAAGGGATGGGGTTTAGTTAATTTTCCAACGTATGTTTAACAAAATACCTAAACAGATGCTGGAGCAGTGACAGGGAGGCAGGTTCCCTACTGAATGAAAATTTCCTCACCTTTTAATCATGCTTAAGATCATTCTCTGTCCAAAGGCATATTTAAATAGTCTGTTGAAGTTGATCTGTTTCCAACGAAGAGACTAATTAAAGTCGTAAACCAATTACAGGTATGGCTCAGCACAGGCATGCTGGAGCTGATATCTGATGTGCTAAATCAAAAGGAAGAAAAAGGAGATGGCAAGGATACAGAGACAGAAATGGAGAGGCAAGGAAATGTCAGAGATGTTGGCAATGAAGCCAGCCCGTAAAAGCAGACTACTCTGCTCCTCTTCCTTACAGGACCCCACCCAGCAGATGTACTTTGAGCATGCCCATCAGATCAGGCTTTGCAGAAGGGCCAGAGCAGCTACAAGTTCATAGTTCCCAGCAGGGCTTAAGACCAAGATGGAAGTTTTGTTGCTCTGGCTTGTCCTGTTGTAGGCAATTTGTGGATGCCCAGAAGCAAACCCTGTCCCCTCTATCTCTCTGCAGAGCATTACTCTTCAAGTGCCACAGGACTCTCAAAACAGAAGAACATGGGGCTTGAGGAATGAAATTTTACTCTTTGATGCCTGGCTTAGCAGTTAGCCCAATTATTATTGTAGATTTAGCAGGCAAGTTGTCCTTCTAACGTGTTCCCACTCTTGAGCTATCCTTACAGACTGTGAAGATTTATTCCATAGAGCTTTAAGATGCTACAGTTCAGTTTTAAAACAAAAGAGCCCAGAAGCCAGAAAGATCTTGCTCTGCTGTGTAGCATAACCTCACCTCTCAAGCATTTGAAAGCCTGAAAGACTTGGAGAGAAAATGAAGAGGGGTGTCTAACTTTCATGGAAGCATGTATTTCCTCCCCGATTTCTTTATTTATTTTGGAAAGAAGCATACAGAAAAAAGACAAATATGTTGAAATTAATCATGTGGAACTGATTTCTGCAGGAGAGGCCATGAGATAACTGCAGGAGCCCAAGTAAAGCACAGATCCTGCTGCTGTGATGTGCTGATGGATGGGAACCTGCATGACAAGCAATGACACGTGCTGTGACACACAGTATTGAGCTGCTGTCAAGGCCACAGTCTAGTTACACAGGGCAGATCAAACACCAACTGGAAGACAAAATCAAAGCCTTGCTCAGTGAATAGGACAAGTAGAGAGAAGATGAAGTGGAGCTATTGCTATAAGGTGGTGTTCCAGCATCACCAAGGAAAGTGTGGGTGACAAATTGTGACCTGCGTTCTGCGGGTGGTAGACACCAACCTCACCCACTCACAGGAAAGAAGCTGGCAGCTTCTGGGTAAGAAGACTGCTCATATTTAAACATTTCTACTATTTTTATGCTATGGCCATCATCAGACAGAGAAATTCCAAGAGAATTAGTGTTTGGTCAGTGCTCAGTGGGTACAGGAAATGTAGGGGTGCTATGCATCGAGCAAGCCAAACACTGAAGCTTTGGGAAGATTTGCTCCCAGACACGAGATGCCCTTGTGAAAAGCACATAGCAATGCAATCCATGATGTATGAGATTGAACTTTAAGAATGAGATCTTCCAAAATAAATTGCTAGCAGCAAGGTCTATGCAATCCTGGAACATTTAGCTATTAAGTACCATCTTTTTTTTTCCCTGCTAGTGGTATAATTTGCATTTTGATTAAACTAGCCAAGTATTTTGTTGAACAAAAGAGTCTCTTAGTAAACACAATTATCTTTTTGGTCTAGATGACCTTTTTCCTGACAAAAAAATATCCTCGTTACTTTTTCTATTAATAAAAATTTGATTAATGTAGTTGGATAAATTAATAAAGAAGAGATAACTGAATTAATCATACTTAATGTAGTAGCAGATTGCTAGGAGCTTACAGATTAGTCTAAGAATTTCCCTTCGTGTTATAGGCTAATATAAATAGACTTAATTCAAAAGGACCATGTCCATTTTTTTCCTGGCCTTACCCACAAACTAACAGTGCACTAGTAAAAACTCCTGACGTATAACAGACACAGGGTAAGACTTGGGATAAAAGGACCATGAAGGTCCATGTTTTTCACCACATGTATTTAACAGGAACTGGAAATCTATTCTGTTTGAAAATATAGATTCTAAGTGTCACACAGAATAGAAGTCAGGTATTGATTCAAGATGGGTTTGTAGATATTCAGACCTCATGGCTGATGATCAGTTTTGAGCTGCTCTTTAGCTCCCCACTTGCTTTGTTAAATACTGTCTTGTAGGTGTGTTTCCTGAGATCTGAGATAGATATAGTACAGCAGTTGACTGACACGCTTTCTCATGTTAGTATTTTAAGAGAAAAGAAAGTCAATTCTCTTCTTCCTTTTCTTTTGTAGACCTTGCCATCGCAGAACCTGCAGTTATATCAACAGCTGGGACACATGCAGAGGAAGAACAAAGTGAACGGAGCCAGATGATAATATTTTTCCACTCTCTGGGAGACTGTGATTCATCTTGAGGAAGAGACTGTCTGAAACCGTTGGATTCTAGAGTAGCCTTATTTGAGCCTGTGATAGACCCAAACGTACAATCGCAGCCCTTGAAATGTAATGAGTCCCTAATGTACAGTGAAACAGTTCCAGACATACATATATGACATGGGAACAATGAGGTGCCAAAACTTTCTCTTTTGTCTGGCCATAAAGCACAAAACTATTCTCTCTAAAAGGTAAAAATCCAATGAGCTCTCTAACATAAAACTTTGTTTATATATGTTCTTCTCCCCCATACCATTCTTCAGAATTTTTTAAGCACCTTCAGAAAAGGGTTTTTTTTAAAAAAAGGACTTGAATCCTCCTCTTCTGTTCAAGAGGCTGTTGGAAAAAAAACTTATATAGTTTTTATGCATGTGAATGTATGAGCATGTATGTAAATCCAGAATTATGCTGGACCTTTAGTGGCATCCATCTCAGGAGACGGTGACCAGAAGCAAAGACTTAGCCAGTTTGTCTGCACCATCATTGGCAGTTCCCATGTTCACCATGAGCTTGTGAAAGAGATGAGAGGGAGGATAATACCTAGCAACCAGAGACTGAGAGGTGATGGCTCCGGGCAGAAAAGACAGTAGCAAGAAAAAGCAGGTGATGTTCAAAAGAAGTTGTGCAATAAGCAGTTCAGGGGGTGACCACAATTTCAGGAGCTGGTTCAGCTGAATGGGGCTATATCCCATCCAACAGGCTATATCACAGAATCACAGAATGGTCAGGGTTGGAAGGGACCTCTGGAGATCATCCGGTCCAACCCCCCTGCCCAAGCAGGGTCACCTACAGCAGGTTGCACAGGACGGTGTCCAGGCGGGTTTTGAATGTCTCCAGAGTGGGAGCCTCCACCACCTCTCTGGGCAGCCTGTGCCAGTGCTCTGCCACCCTCAAAGGAAAGAAGTTCCTCCTCCTGTTTAGATGGAACTTCCTATGCTCAAGTTTGTGCCTGTTACCTCTTGTCCTGTCACTGGGCACCACTGAAAAAAGACTGTTCCCATCCCCCTGGCACCCTCCCTTCAAGTATTTATAAGCATTAATAAGATCCCCCCTTGGTCTTCTTTTCTCTAGTATAAAAAGACCCAAGTCCCTCAGTCTTTCCTCATAAGAGAGATGTTCCAATCCCCTAATCCTCTTTGTACCCCTTTGCTGGACCCTCTCCAGCAGTTCCCTGTCCTTCTTGAACTGGGGAGCCCAGAACTGGA
>NW_009646631.1:3039895-3056591 GCF_000708025.1 Charadrius vociferus
TGTCAGCCACTCCTCCCAGTTTTGTGTCATCAGCAAACTTGCTGATGGTACACTCTATCCCTTCATCCAGGTCATTGATGAATATATTGAACAGGACTGGACCCAGCACTGACCCCTGAGGGACACCACTCATTACTGACCTCCAGCTAAACTCTGCACCACTAACCACAACCCTCTGAGCTCTATCTGCCAGCCACTGTTCAACTCACCGCACTGTCCATTCATCTAACCCACCCTTCCTAAGCTTGCCTGTGAGGATGATGTGGGGCACAGTGTCAAAAGCCTTGCTGAAGTCAAGGTAGCCAACATCCACTGCCCTCCCCTCATCCACCCATCCAGTCATGCCATCACAGAATGCTATCAGATTAGTCAGTCATGACTTCCCCTTGGTGAATCCATGTTGACTACTTCTGATAACCTTCTTTTCTTCCAGATGCTTTGAGATGACACCCAGAACAAGCTGTTCCATCATCTTTCCTGGGATATATATGTATATTAGAGACAGACTGGGCACTCTTTTGTATCTTATTGTCTCCTGAGAAACCCCTAAGGTAATGAAATCTCTGCTGCTAAGACAATAAAATAGTTGAGCTGTTGGAGGCAGGGTGTGGGTTTGAAGGGGAGAAGCCTATCAGAGGGTTATCCAGGCTGCCTCAGGCCAGGAGTCTGTTTGGTTTGACACCTTCCATGTCATTGGGGCCAGTGTTCAACATGTGAGGGAAGTGCAACAAACAACAGAAAATTGAGGCAGGGCACCCTAGCCAGCAATCCTGAGGGGTTGTAATGGACCCCATCATGGCAGACAGCCTCTGTGTATAGTCCCATTAAACTCTGATATTCTTAATATCAGTTTAATGTCCAGTTCTATTTGAACTCACTAATAAATTCTGAGTCAATGAGGTCTGTAATTTAATCACATGTGGCAAGGGGGGGGGGGGGAGGAGGGGAGGAGGCATCTCTTTTATTGGTGTTGATATTTGCAAATTCTCTTTTTCATGGAATTTCACTTTGTTAGATCTGAAGCTGTGCCCAGTGCTTTCCCTGCTTTAATTTGGGTCTAATGGTTATAAATACAAATAGCAAAAACAGAGCAAACAAATGGAGCAACACACTGTATTTGCTCACAATATTTATGATACAACCAGTTAAAACATTTCTGAGGTAAACATTTATTTATCAAAGACATTCTGCAAACTGTATTTGAAAGGTTAAAAAAATCCCTATGTTTTCTCCCAAAAGCTTCTTTATACTTAGCTCCAACGTAGTCTGATCCTCTCTGGCTGTAGAACAGATTTCCCACTAGCAAATCTGAATGACTCTAAAAAGACTGTTACACATTTCTATTTTTTTTTTTAAAGTAGTTAATCTCAAGCTTAAAATTGCCTACAATCTGCTAAACAGCTTTCAAGACTGATATATAAGTAGAAGAAGGGATGGTCTCTAGAGAGCTAATCTTGCTGCTAGTAATCCTGTGGGTTTTCAGACAAATAGGATTGGAGATCAGGTTTTCTATGACAAATTATTAAGAAGTCTATATAAAGCTTAGATTAGGAACTAAAAAAAAAAGAAAGAAAAGAGGCTGAGAAAAGGTTTTAGTGAAACCTAAAATCTCACAAATCTCTCCTGTTTCATTAAAATCAGTACTCCTTATTTCAATGGAAGAATTTTTGTTTTATTTTGTTATAATTGCATGCAGTTTCCATGGTTGTACTTCAAATTGCAGGAAACTGCGTTCATACAGGAGAGATTCTGCATCTGATGATGTATGCATTATACCCAAACCAGTATACCAGCACAGCCTCCTGAAGCGTGAATTGGGCTGCATCTTCTTATTTCCATATTCAATCCCAAACACTAAATTGAAGCAAAAATGTCCATATACACTTCAGCAATAGAAGGGAAGTATGAAAAATGTTATACTTGAGTCAAAGAGAAGAAAAACTAATTTTTAAATCTCAAGTGAGCCCAGACTAGGATACTAACAACCTAGTAGAAAGTTATGAGAATATGCTGGGCCAAGAGGACAAGAAATTTCCCAAGAGTAACTATACTTTGACTTCACGCATAGGCTGGAGAAGTCAGAGTGGGAAGCAGGGCGAAGGCTTGAGAAAGTAAAAGCCGACACCAATATTAAACTACATGCTGAAGTTGTTCGGTTTTGCATGAAACAGTAGCTTATATTGTAGATGTATAAAATATAAACATTTTTCACAAGAAACAAAGTGGACGTGAGGTTGCAAAATGTTAATGAGGTCGGATCTTCAGCCAGCCTTTGACAGTCTAAGAAGAGAGGGGAAAAAAATATAACTGTTAGCTGCCAAGTCCTTAAATGACTGATTTTGGCATAGTCTTACTGATCATATGATGCACATTCTACCAGGGAAATCAGAGTTGTGTAAATTCTTGCAAAGTATTTTTAGACAGCTATGAAGAATTGTCTGGAAGCAAATCAGAGGAGGAGAGAATTGTCCTAAATTATAGAAATGTTTTAATTTCAGTGTTAAATATCTGAGAAAACTTACAGGAAAAATAACAAGTGTCTCTAAAAAGACTATAATAAATCACTGTGTATAAACTTTCCATTCAGTGTGTTGTTCTTGCCTAGGTTTGTCATTTAATTTCTACAGGTACTGTGAGAAATCACTTTGCCCGGAAGGCTTTCAGGGCTTCTATTACTTTCTGGAAACTTAAAATCCCTCTGTGACTCCATATGCCAAACTGCCATTCTGCTGTTAGAGCTGCAAGTTTGATGAATTTGCAGTGTTACATTGACAACTCCGAAGGTGTAGTTGCCTAAACAGGTATTCATAGATATTCTTCTAAAAGTGGCAGAATTTTTCTTACAGATCATTTAAATGACCGTACTGCAGGTTTTGCATCTGCAGGCAAAGAAGTTCTGATCTGACCAGTTTGATTCAAGCCAACGCACCTGAGGGTATTTATTTATATTTTCTCTATATCTGATACAATGGGTTCCTTTGAAAATGAACATTTCCAAACAAAACCTTGTTTTCCTCTGTAACAGTCATTTCCATCCTTCCCTCCCGGCATTTAATTTTTATAAACAGTACCAGGACATTCTTTTCCTGTGTTTTGGTAGTGTTTTGTTGCTGTCATAATGATTTCAAGACTAAAGGAGGCACCCTGACTATCAGGGCCAAATGCAAGACCTTGGCAGTAGAAGGGGTTACTGCTCTCTTGCTGGAGACCATCCCATCTCTGCTCTCAAAGGGTATTTGCACATCTCCCAAGCTGCACATGACATCATTGCTGAATTAAGAAGGAAAAAGTCATCCAGGTAAGATGACAGCTCTGAATTAACTTGCATCTTGGTGTTCAGTGCTGCTTTTTTTTTTTTTTTTACACAGCAGTCATTAGGGTGAATTTTGTGAGGTGATGCATTTTTCCTAAGTGATGATGTGATAGCTTCAGCTGAAGGTCTGTAGCCTCGTCTGTGAGATATTCAGCACTTTTAAGCCCTAAACTGCTCCTATAGATGGTGGTGAAATAATGTTATAAACTTTTTTTCCAGACCTGAAAGGTGAACTTTTAACATTCACTTAAATCATTAGGAGTGCAAGGTACTCAGCAGCTTGAAATCCGACCTCTGTTCCACCGTAAAGAATGGAAAAACTATTAAGAGATCGGGACAGTAGGCAGAGTGCGCAACTACAACTACAACAGGGGCAGAAAGAATGGAGATTGAAAGCTGTTGAAAGTCTAATTTGGGGAAAGGTCTGAATTAGAACTAACAAAGTACAGAAAAGTCTAATTAATTGAACATTAATTCCCATAGTCTTTATATAATCTATGAACAACAAATGGTATGAAATTGCTTTGTATAAAACATAGTCCTCCAACCAGGATTAAAGCAGGACTTTCCTTCCTCTCTCTGTATCATTAAAATCTTTACTAAAAATGGGGATGTTCTAGTCTTTACAGTTTCACCCTGTTGTTAATAGGAAGGATGACCAATATAAAAAAAAGTGGAGGAACTATCAGAAATGTGATCACAGTTCCAAGAACAGAGAGAAATCTCTTTAGTAAACTCGACAACAAAGACAGTTTATTCTCCTTATATCAAACAGCAGCGTTTGTCAGTGGCTTTGGTACAATGTATAATTACAAGACTCTCAGTGAATGAGCTGCTTTGTATTTATTACTGTCAGTGTAAAAATCCATCAGCTACAAAAAGTTTCCTGTAAGAATCAACCAAAACAACTTTGTAGACTCCACTCATAAAATAAATGTAAACAAAAATAGTGAAGAAATATATGTGAACTAAATTAAGCAAAAATTACAGCATCTCATCCAACTTCAGCGTGGGAGCTATCTTCATTTTATACCCTTAATGAATGTATTTGTGAAGCCTAATAAAATATCAATCAGTATTTTTACTCAGTGTTCCTTTCCACAGTGAGCTTGTTATGTCTTTTGCATTATGCAGGGAAAAGTATGACTGCGTAAATGTATTAGTGGAAGTGAGGATGCAAGTAATGATGTCAGGATGGTGAACCTGAACTGGACGAATGGGAATTGGAGAGCATCTCCCTGGTAAGCAAAAGTGGAAAAGAGACAATGACTCAGCTTAGGGTGGGAGATGTCTGATGGGGGTATGGGGAGAGTAAAGATGGGGAATCATCCAGGGTAGTAGCTAGAAAGGTAAGATCAGAGAAGGAAATACATCTGAACTGGAAGATGTTATGTATTCTAGGATGTTGGCTAATAATACTCAAGGACTCCATGGATATGAAGCCAAAATACCTCTTCTTTTAAGTCCAATGTTTACATACTACAGACTTGTCCTATTACTCCTAACCGTTTCCAGTACACAGACTCCCTGGCTTTCCTCTAATCCCATCGTATAGCAGTGCAAGATTGCTTCTCCAAGCTTCAAAAAGGTGCCAAATAATGAAACAAGAAAGGCCTGGCTGAGCTGAATAGATAGCAAGCCCGAAATTTTCAGATGCAGCAGCCTTAGAAATTATGCATTAATATTTTCCCTAGTAACAGAGTTTTGACTGAAAGAGGCGTCTTTATAAGAAACTGTTTTGGCTTATTTTATATTCAATATATTTTTTAATCAAAATGCTCCAGATGCTACTGTGTTCTCCTCATTCAAAAGCATCAACAGCCATATGCTACGGAACCAAAGGCTTAATTGCAAGGATGTATCTGGAATCCAATAGAGTCAGGGGAGACGAGGTGGAATGTCGTTAGTAATCAGTCAAGCAGACACGGGCAAGATGAATAAGTAGCAAAGAAATATGCTCAGCACTCGCTATTAAGCAAGTTTTCAAATACTACAAAAAAAGGAATTAAAGTCATGTCTTGCATACAGCTATACATTCACCCCTTATTTCTTTAAGTACAAACCAGTAATTGCTACAGGAGAGGTGAAATTAGGGAACACACAGTGAAGAAAACAAAATGCAAAGAAAACACATAAGGCTACATTTTGGTGATGCCTCAACACTGATCTTGTGAGGAACCAGCATCTGTCCAAGAACGGAGCTGAAATGGAGCCAGTGGGAAGGCAGCATCTGTGCATGGATAAAACTGATGCATAAAGATGAAAATGTATGAGGCTGTTGAAATAGAGTTTGTGGTTATTTATAACACGTAAGCAGTTTGACCAACACAGAGTAAGTAGCTGGGTCTGTGCCATATTACAAAGCATTGTTAGCCTGGGTCGCTGTTACTGGCAAATTTCACATGCTGCTATTTTAGATTCACTGAGGTTGAATAAAACTTATGTGCTACCTTCTGACTGTGCAGCATTATAGTCATTGTGATTAATCACTGTTGTTTTTCTGGGGTCTGTTTTCATCCTGACATTCCCATAATGTGTCTGGACATACTTTGAGAAGAAAAGTTGCATGTACTTGGATTTGTTTTGTATTTTTACATAGTCAAACGTATAATGCAAATTAAGTGAATTTTTAGCACTGCAAATTCCTGTAGTCCTCACAATCTCCAATACCAATTAAAAACTTATTTCAAAATTTACCTTATTTCCACTAGAGGTCAGTCAATAGATGGTAAACTGTTGTAGAAACGTATATTGTTAGCTTCTTTACCTGTGTAACCTGTGCAAACATGCCGAACAAGAAAATTATTGTATGTGAAAAACTTATGCATGAAAAGTTCTTTTAACCATATGCTGAATTTTTAGAAGCTTAACCGTCATTATTGTAAGGTGAAACGTCACTAAATGCTTAGCTATCGAACAGAAAATGTGCATGAAGAAGTGCTGTTCCATAGTTGCAGCACAATCTGGATAGGAAGACTCTGTTTATTGTGGCGTGTTTTGTAAATTATAGAAACTGATTGGAAATCTACATAAGCCTTTTACTAAGCTGAAAACTCAGTAAAACTACTGTTTTTTTTTAAAAAACAATCTGTCTTAACATGAAGCTTGGAAGTACAAAAGTACTTTAGTACAGCTCTGTGGAATTAAAGCTATTTGTCAGGTGAATGGTAATTCAAAAAAAGGTTGCACCGACCACATCTACCACTGTCCTCAATTGCAGCCTCCAAATCTGGGGTATTCCCCAGGTGTCTTGAAGTTGAAGAGAAGTGGCTGTTAAGTTGCTTTATTTATCATGGTTTTACTTATTACCATTTCTATAAGCAGCATATTCAAAATGTCACTCCTTTACATTGTTTCTGGATATTGAGTTTAGTTTATTTTTAATGTAATTGCATTGTTTATTGATATCTCTCATCTTAGATAAAGCCCTGCTCAATGAGGTCCTCAGCCGCAGATGCTCTTCTTTGCCTCCAGACATGATGCTAGTGGGTCTTCAATCTAGAAAGCAATTTTGTTGTCCAAGATGGTCTTGTGGGAACCATTAAAACTGGTCGGTATCTAGGCCAGTTGCTATGTTTTGCTCTCAGTGAGTATTTACCTAATATTTCAATTTAAATGCTTCCACTATAAAGATCCCCAGTTTCCACTGAGTGTCACCAATGATGATGACTTTAATCACACTCAAATACACTTCTTTTGTTGCCACCCCTCTGCTGCAACTACATCAAAGCTGAGACTCAAGCAATTTATCGTAAGGATTCACCACGACATTGTTCATGTGTAGACCAAGAACATCATAAATGTGAGCACCAGGACTGAACCTAAGATATTACATACATGCAAAAGTTATATGCTTTCACATCTCTGCTTGTTACTCAGATGAGAGTTCTACTTGGCGTTACTTGGATATAGCACTTAGATATTTAACCATCCAACTTCAAGAGAACTGAAGTGCAATGTTTCTGATTCAGGATTCATTAGCTGGCTTCTGCTGCAAATCATGTGATGAGTGATTATGAAAAACTTTGAAATACTTACAATATTTTAAAATTATTTTATAAAAGATAATTTTTATGCAGATCCTGGTAGCCCCAAATTGCAAGTCACTAACATCTTAACCAAGATTCATGGAGTAGGAGTGACATTAGCATTTGAATTGTTTCACTGTAATCAAATTTGACAGTTAACTATGAGACAAAAGAGCTCATCTCTGTGAAGCCCTTGGAGGAGCAGAACTAACATTTTCAAAAATTCTTATTTTCCTAAAACTATCTGTTGGATTGGACCTCTCAGTATTAAGCTAAAGTGTCATGCCCAGTTTTGAGCATAGGTCAGAGGATTTTGGAATTCAGTGGCAGTATTTTCAAAAGGAATTATGCCTTTTGCCCCGCTAACCATGCTTTTTCTGACACGTGACATTTGAAAATCTATTTCTGGGTGTTTTAGCAAGTGAGGAATAAGCTAGAGCTCTTGAATCCAGTTTAAAATACATTCTTTTCAGTGTTTCACAGCCATAGCCTATATAACAGAAATGTGCTTGGAGATAAACTTGTTAAGTTGGTATCTGATACCTCATAATGTTTGGGGTTTTTTTGTTCTTTGACTTTCAGTCTAAATTCCTCTCCTTCAACTTGAATCAGCTGAAGATTCGGCATGTGGCATCTATGTGAAAATGATGAAGCAAATATATCCATAATCTTGTTCATTTACAACAGCCAAGGATTTGGCAGTTATATCCTTCTGTTCCTTTTGGTATAACCTGCAGCAGAAGACCATCTTCAGAAACCTGGGAAGTTTCAGCTTTGTCACATCCCTTTTGTGCGGTTGCTGTGATAGATAGCTTTCCCCGAGAGAAAGCAGAAAGGGTGGTGGGAGGACAGCAGAACTGCACAAAGTGATGAACATGCATGGAGAATCAGTAGAAGGAACTTATTTTGCTTGTGTGTCAGAAGAGACGTGTGATGCGCTTAAGGGAAGCAGGTTTCGGGTGAAAGCTGCTGAACTTTCCACCTGATGCTCAGAGGTGTGCACTATGCCTAATGGCTACACTGGGAAATTTACCCTACAGCTCTTTAAACAGATGCTGACTACAACAAATGGAGAGTGATATTTTTTCATTACCATGTGAGGCAAGGGTAAATGAATTTGAATTTTCACTAAATTAAGCTTTTCTGAAGATGCTCATCACACTTTGTTCTCCTCTTGGGTGGATTTACTGAGGCGGCACAGAGCTTTGCAGACTCTAGTCTCCCTCACATCACTGCTATTGTGCTGCCTTGGAGCTGCTAAATAGCGTAGTGCCACAGCTGAGGTGTGTTGGCTCATTATCCCATCCACCTTAATAGCTGGGATGTTCACATCCCTCTTTCTCCTCACTGCCCTAGGTCCTCCCTACCAGGCTGAACCAACATACTCCTGCAGCAACTTTATATTAAGGGCTTTGTTCACTGTGAAATATTCCTACCAGCTAGCTAGACTGCTTTTATGCTGGTATGAGTAAGCCTGTATTAGTGATTCTAGATCTTCATCTGGGGTACAGTTCTAGTATAGCTTTGCCCACGGAACCAAACTGCAAATGTGTTATCTCCAACTGCATGTCCTGAAAGCAGGTAAGCCACAGAAGTTTTAACTGTTTCTAGGGATAGTGCCTTGCTGTGAATATCCTAAATGAGCAAGCCCACCTTTGTCTGGGTTTATAATTCCTGGTACGTTATGACCCTGTCCCTCAGCATGATGGAATCTTGAGGGCTCTTAAGATGTATTTCAGAAAATGCTATACATCATTCAGATTTAAATTTGCATAGCTCATATGACCTAAGGGCATATTTTATCATTTTATACCAGTTGTGCTTCAGTCTCTGCTATCTGAAGTTCTGGTCCAGCAAAAGTTAGTAAAGGAAATACTATGAAAATCCTTGTTCACTTACATCAACTGCTATTCAGAACCAGACAGGTCATTTATGCACTTTTATTTGAGGACATGTTAAAAATCACCTTGGGTGCATAAAGGATTAATATATATACAGGTGTATAGAGATGTATGTGTATATAACAAGATATTATAGCCTTATCTATTCGGTTACATAGGTTTGGGGGTTGAATTCAGTAGAAAGATGAGTATGGAAGGGAAAAAAGTAACTAATTGAAAAGAAAGTTGAAGATTCATAAGAAAAAAAAGTTATTTTGGAATAGATTTCAAGACTGGGCAGTGCATGCTTTTTGCATGTTAGCTTTAGTCTAAGTTCAAGACTCTCTACTGTGCCATGAAGGATGACATAGACAACACTAAGTCCAGCTGTCAGAGTGCCAGGTAAATCAAGACTCTGGGAAGCGTTTCTCACTGTATATCACATAAAAAATTGATATCAAGAAAATACTTTGGCATTTTTGGATTTACAGTGGCTAGTGAGTCTTTTGAGGGGGCAAAAAAGTTCAGTTTGAATGCCATTCCCTTTGCCAGAGTGTACAAGAGAGCAACATGAAGAGCAGAATACTTTAAAGGCTGATACAATATGACAGCTGCAAAATCCCATAAGAAAAAAAATCCACAGAGAAGCAGAGATGAGAACAGACTGGACATCCGATACCCTGTTCAGGGCTGGGAATCCAAACCTCGGCTGCTCAGCTAGAATCAACCTCAGTCTGCTACCCGATCTTGATTCCTCACATACCTGTGAGAGAGAAACTAAGAAGTGCTGAGAGTTTGGATAGCTGGACCCGCTCACATGTGATTGGGGGGAAAAAAAAGAAGAGATAATGTGGTGCTGTGAAAGGATGATTATTTTATGACAAGTGTACCACATTTCCTCCTGCCAAATACATGATGATGGCAGGATGCTAAAAAAACCCCAAACAAACACCGGCAACCCCAAAGGGTTTTGTCTCTCTTAGTCCTCCTGCATAACCAAGGAGCTGGAGGATATTGTATGATTAACAGCCCACTCTCACAGTCAAGTTACCACAACTCAGCAAGTTAAGTTGTCAGCGTGTGTCAGCTGAGCTGTGGCAATTGTTCATGTGTGCGGTTGGCACAAAAAGTGCCAAGCAATGTTACTTAACTCTCTTTCATTGCATCAAATTACTCCCAGTGTGCCATGGGTTAGGAGGGTGCACTGGGAGGGATTCACCGCTTTAAATTTAGATCTCTGTATTAGAGGGTCTACATCTGAGCTAGCTGTCTAAGTTCATGCTAAAGTCAATGGAAAGAAACAGGTGCTTCTGGAGCGCACTTCATCTTATCTTGGGATAGCTATTCAAAAGAGAACAGGTGAATCCCACTCTACTGAGGCTAAGAGGCATCTACGTGATTAGCCCAGATATAATTGTCTAAGGTTAAGTGAGATTAATCTTTGGAGAGCTACCATATCTCAGCTGATGACTTGATCATGAATCTGAGCATGAAGATACAGTGTTTGGTATAATCTTTTGCTGATCATAGTAAAGAGAAATTTATTCAGATTTTACCAAATATCAGTGAGAAAAATCAATCTAGATATTTTTAGAGCTTAGATGGGATTCTTCTGGTTTCTTAAACTCTCCAAGTAAACAGGCAGGTTGTTATCCTGGGCAGCATCAAAACAAGCGCGTGCAGCAGGTCGACGGAGGAGATTCTGCCCCTCTACTCCGCTCTCATGAGACCCCACCTGCAGTACAGCGTCCAGCTCTGGAGCCCCCAACATAAGAAGGACATGGACTTGTTGGAGCAAGTCCAGAGGAGGGCTATGAAGATGATCAGGGGGCTGAAGCGCCTCTCCTATGAAGACAGGCTGAGAGAGTTGGGGTTGTTCAGCCTGGAGAAGAGAAGGCTCTGGGGAGACCTTATAGCAGCCTTCCAGTACCTAAAGGGGAGCCTAGGGGAAAGATGGGGAAGGACTCTTTGTCAGCAAGTATAGCAGTAGGATGAGGAGTTTTTAAACTGAAAGAGGGGAGATTTAGATTAGATAGCGGGAAGGAATTCTTTACTGTGAGGGATGTGAAGCACTGGAACAGGCTGCCCAGGGAAGTTGTGGATGCCCCATCCCTGGAGGGGTTCAAGGCCAGGCTGGATGGGGCTTTGAGCAACCTAGTATAATGGGAGGTGTCCCTGCCCATGGCAGGGGGGTGGAACTAGATGATTTTTAACATCCCTTCCAACCTAAACCATTCTATGATATAGAGAAATCCACCAAACAGCATCTGCTGTATTTCCTAGCATTCTTTGCTTTTAGATACACGCTGATGCCTCTGTGACATTACTTTTTTATCTTGTTGCTTCTAATCCCGCAGAAACTGGATTAATTTTTGTTTTGCAATACAAATGGACCTGCCACCGCAATCCAGTGAGACTGCGAGCTCAAGCAGCACTAAAGGAAAAGTACAGCTATTCATCTGGTATGATGACTCAATATTTTCAACAATTTACTGTCAGAGAATAATTTACTGTGGTTTTACTTCATCCAGTGTTTTTGAAAGCATACCAGTCCTGGTCCTCCTATGTGGTTTGGCAGTTTTGCTCTTGTAGTAAACTTGCAAAATATCTGGAGATCTGGTTTTATGGCCCTATCTTAATTACCTTTGCCCAAGAGTGACTCTTACAGGACAAGGAGAACCCCTGCTCCAGCACACTATCTTCTCTGTGTTGTGGTGGGAGTGGGACAGAGCTTTGGGGAAAAAGATCATGGGTATTTGAAAAGGTATCTGAGAGTATTAATAATAAAATATAGGGTAGCCTTCAGGTTCCTCTAGATTATATGTGGTGAGCTGAATGCTATTAGACATACCAGGTGAAGCTGCCTTTAATAATAGCATTCCACCCTAACCTAGCTCAGTCTCAACCTCATCCTCTTTTAATGAGTCATGTAAGTATTACAAATAACTTTAACTGTAATGTTGGTTAAGCAGTTGCCACTTCATCCATATCTCCCCTTAGGCTATCTAGTCCAGTCAAGTATCCTACCTTGTGCTGGTATGAGATTGATTATAAAAAAAACCCAAACAAACAAACAAAAAAAACCAACAAAACAACCAACCATAAACATCTGGGGAATCTTTTTTTCCAAATGAATCTGCCTCTCAGTGTAGCTGCCCAAGCACTCGCTCCAGCATAGCAAAAAAGATGGGGAAGGGGGAGAGCTGCTGCACACTTGAGTAGCCTCGGGACTGACAAAAAAATTGTCTTGTTTTCCCCTCTAGCAATCTACAAACACTGGGGAAAGAGAAAAATTCACCCTCATTCCTAACAAAATGAAGTTTAAATTCAGGATTATGATGCTGACAAGTTGCAAAAGCTTTAACTGCATTTCTTCCTCAAACTCTGCATTTTCTGTCAGTGCAGCACTTTTTATGGCTTATTTTTCTTTTACAGCCTTTGCACCATTTCCTTCACTTATGGTGTCTATTAGCTAATTAGTTATAAGAAACCTAAATCTAAGCTTAGTCTCGCAAGAGGCTCAGTTTCTGTCAGGAAAACCCTGATAACTGGCTTGCAGCACGTTTTCCTCTATGTTCACTGATACCCCTCATGGCTCTGGAGAGGTTGGTTGCACTCTGGCCTTCACACAGAAATATGAATGATCACGTTTTACTTCCCTCTTCTTGGGACGTGCTGTAGCTTCTCTAGCAGCCTCCTGTGTGTACAGCTGGGTAAAATAATGCATGTATTGAAGTGAACAGGATTTCAGTCTTTGACTTAGCCATGTCACAACTTGGCTCCAGATTAGTCCTGATTACTGGTAGTCCTGTGAAATAATATGATATATCCTGTGTATCTTAACTGTGTTTTATAAATTACATGTAAGTGTGCTTCAGTCCTTTGTGAAGAGTTCAACAAATTCTGGAACATCACTAATACTCAATTCACCTGTTAAGTTCACAGAGGAGACATTGGGGTGTGCTCAAAACCAGTGGCGCTCATGATATCACTGACTGCTGCTATAGGCACAGGGGAAAACAACACTAATTCCGCTAGATTTTAGAGCGAGTTGCTTAGGGCCCTAGCCTGTGTTCCTTCACTTTGTCTGGACATCTGCAGTGAGGTCAGGTAAATACGCAAGGATTTGTCATTCCTTTTTTGCGATGTTTCCCATCTCTTCTGTGCTCTGGCAGGCAACAGGGTGATGGAGGATCTGATGCTCGACAGGTACCAATCATTTTGCAAGTATTGGTGTGTCTCACTGTGATTAGCGCCGGCTTGTTCCAAGTGTTATTCTATCTCATCTTATACACATCGTCATGCTGCTTTTAATTACAAAATAGTAGAAATTCTTTTGTGGAATACAGTATAAAAGATGCAGGGTTTAATATCCTAGCTGACTTCTTCCTCTGAACTGGTAGTTTGAGGAGCAAGATACCACAGCTTATACCGGCTTTTCAAAGCTTTCTTCTTCTAAAAGCTGGTTGGTTTTTTTTTCTGTTTTTCTGCTTTGAGTAAAAGATAAATTATAATTTCTTAATTAGCTTCATCATTTAACATGACATGTTTGCTGATTATAAATGTAAAAGGAGGTTATTTGCATTTCTATGACACATACCAGGAATACACTGCCATTGAGTATGCACCTGCCATGTTGTTTTTACTGTTTTGTGATAGATGAAATATAACATGGGGAATAGATGCCCTTCTTACACAGGGCATTTTCAAGGTTAAAAAAAAACCAACAAACACCAGAAAGCAAGGAGAAGGTATTCGGTATTAGAATACTCCCTGGTCTTACAGTAGATGCTTTTCTACACAAAGAATACTTCCAGTATTGGGATCTAACCTAATTGATTTCTAGAGAGATTTGTTAGCATTACACTCTGGCTCTGCAGATAAGACTTTTAGAAAGTATATGTTGTTAGTGGAAGAAGCGGCTAAAATGACTGTGATAAGCCTGTTTCCACGCTGTCTGAGAGGGTGTTATATGAGACGCTGGCCCTAAATGTTTATGCTTGCACAGATGATTGCCTTAAAATCCCAGCACCTGTGATCTCTATAATGTTCAATCTATTTGTGCAGCTGTTCCTCTGAGACCGTTACATGCAGTAATTGATTAGTTCAGCAGTCCTTCAACATCATTGCAGCGTTATGAAAGCTGGTGAATTCACATGCTACACTTCAGCAGCGTACAGCCTCTTCCCCTCAGTTTGCACGATATTTCTCAGGTACCAATATCTTGCTGTAGAAGCCCTACTTTTCCAAAATGGCTAGAACACTTAAAAATATTGAGCTTAACATTAAAAGAAAAAAGCACCTGTCTCCATCGCTTCCTTTCAGTCAAATAGTCTTTCTATCGCATTTGATGAAACATTGATGAAGATAATAGTCTTAAAAAGAGGACCAGGAGGTGGAGAGCATGGAGGAAGTTCAGGGGAGAACAAGCAACCACGATACCTTGTCTTTATTCCTTGTCTGAAGGGAAAATGTCATGCTTGAAATAAAGTGATGATGATAGAGTTTAACTGTACTCACAGAATTAATATAATATTATTGTTTCTGAGGGGCTGGTATAGAGCAACGAAAAACTGCTCTTAATCTTCTCCTGTGTTATTTAGTTGTCAGACTTCATTTAATTCACCCACATGTAGTATGAAAATATTCTTTCTCACAAAATAATGTTTAAAACAATACTATCACATAGTCTGTGAAATTATAAAGGAAAATAATGCAGTCCATGGTCACTTCCCCATCTGATGTACACAATTAAATCTATTTTTCAGACTAACATTTTTCAATCAAAGCAACCGATAATCAAGCTGCCTGAAAAGCACTGCAAGAGTTAATAGATTTTATATACATAAAGAATTATATCACTATGCTTGCACAGCCCTACCAGTCTCTTAGATGGATGTCACATTGGTTCCTGCTTGATAGTTCTTCAAGTTCTCCAGAGTAAGAGTTGACTTAGGACTAAACCAGTCTTACACCTGACGAATCAGGTGGGGTCTGATACAGGACACTTTATAAATATGAGAAGAACTGAGCCTCATTCTTTTAAGATGTCTGTCTGTCTTCCTTCAGCTCACAGGTCTACTTTGGGCTTCTTAAATGCGTGCCTGCTTTTTTTTTTTTTTTTTTAGTGGTAACAATTAATTGCAGATACAAATCTCATCATTTATATTACTTATCGGGTCATAGTTCTGCAAAATGCTGGACATGAGGCATGCAGTGGTATCTTCATGCTGAAGATGATCATGCACCCAAATGTTTTGTTACATCAATTATTTATAAAATCAGATTCGACATCATTTATATTCATGTTCAGGATGCATACCCAGATAAGGGATTAACCAAGTGATGTTTAGGAAAGTATCTTGATTTAGATCAACTGAATAAAATTGCACATGTAGATGCAGATGCAAAACAAGGTCAGTGGCTTGTTTTTTTGTAAATCTGGGCTTGGGTGCTGAGAGATTGAAACCCAAATAGTCACAATTTAAATGGGAAAAAAAAAAAGGGGGGGGGAAAAACCTGCGAAAATACATCACTGATATAACAAGTAAAAATCAGTGTAAGACCAATACAGAAAAGGTGGAATTGCTTCAAGTTTTTAATTGAAATTCTTTTTGATACTAGAATAAAATTTCTATTGCTTTGTCTCATGACCACTCCTGGACACTTGATAAATAGTTCACTGAGCTTTTGAAAATCTATGTTACAAAAAGTGAATCTCAATCTCCCTCAATCTCATTTCTGAGTCTTAGATTACACTTTGGTTACCTTGTCAAGATTTTCTCTATATCTGCAAGGACTATAAAGTTTGATAGGAGCTCTATGCTTTTGGTTTTTTAAGTGAAAACTAGTATTCTCATAAAATCTTATGAATGATGAGCTGAGGTCTTAAAGGCATTGAATATCTTGAAGGTCCCTATAAAGACCATAAGATCATAACTGGCAAGAGTTGTGATAGACATCTGGGACTGCCTTTGAAATCAATATGTGAAAATCTGTGAGAAAAATACAGATGTATTGGAAACTCTCCTAAAATAGGTGAAACACAGAATCTGAGAAATAAAGAGCTGGAAGATATCTCATGCTTTGATATTTCATCATCTTGTTCTGAGGTAGGAGAGGTCACACTGAAATGTTCTTTAGCAGATATTTGCCTGACAAGTTCCAGCTTAATTTTCACCACCTTTGTAGGTACTCTTGTAGAATTTTGCTGTCCTTTTTATTAACTAGAAAGTTGCTCTAAACTCCAGTCTAGCCTCTAACCTTTCCCTGCTGTGAAACAAACCAATTATTCTTTGTTTCACCCCAATAACCTTGGAGAATAATTAACCACTATGCTCTTTTTAACCACTTTCGATATATGTGAAAACTGCTATGGCTGCTGTATCACCTTACTATCCTCTATGTAATTACAAATTGATCATTTAACATTTGCTCTAGCATCTTTCAGGCTATGCAACAAGCTGATATATGAG
>NW_009646631.1:3056645-3082275 GCF_000708025.1 Charadrius vociferus
GACTTCTCAAGGATAATGACTCAGAAGAGACTCCTTTGGCTTTAGGGTACATTTCAGCATGCCCCACTGGCTTTAATACAGTCAATTTATCCATCCTCTAACATGCCCTTTAACTGTTCTGCCCTGCTTTCTACCCACCTGCTAATATTAATTGTGTTAAGTGGCTCGTCACAAATTTCGTGAACACTAATGCAAAAGGGCAACTCAGCCGTCTCCTTGTCATCCATTCCATGCTGGCTGCCTGCTCCAGTGACAAAGGAGCTAGATGGACTGCCTGGGTGGTCTTGCTGCCTCTGCAGCAGCCCATGGCTTCTGCTCTCCTTTCCTTCACCTCTGCAGGAGTGCTGCTGCCTCACCTCCTCACCACAACACCAGGTCCTTCGCTGGTGCCGAGTGCTGTTGCTCACAACATATTTCATCCAAAATGCATTCTGCCTTTAGCATCACAGGCATTTCCTCCCTATTTGTCAGGCTTGAATAAAAAAATAGCTGCCCACCTAGTTGTTTCTTCTAACTTAAAATACTTAAATAAGTAAATCTGGGGACCTGGGCCATCTGTGTCCTGCTATGTTACCTTTCCTGCAGCTCTCAAGTTAGAGCCTTTCCTTATTAAGGTTGTTAAGCAAACCTGCCTCTTGTTATCTGTTAGATAGCTGTTAGAAAAGTGACAACATAAATTTTGAAGATATAAACATTAGATTTATGTCCTGTCAGATCCAACATTTTGAATAGACTATCCTGAAGATAATATAAAGGCTGACACCATTCTCCTAGAACACAAATGAAAGTGTCACACAGGCATCTTTCAAAATGTAGGCCTTCCAGAAAGATACTGCAAAATTTTGGTGATCTGCTCATTAGAGAAACTGACATCCTGCTAAGAAAATACAAGTAAATTCCCTGATTTCAGACTAAAAAAGCAAAAGCAACTGTCTTGCTTGCAGAGTGATCATTTTCAAGCATTATAATAAAATGATTTTTTTTTTTACTTCTGCGGAGAAGAAATAAAATGGGTCTCTAAATTCTTAATCTGTTATTCTGAAAGTAACATCTTTATGGAGGGGATATGTTATCCGAGCAAAACACGTGTTTAAGATCTTCCAGTACTGCTCGGAATACATTTCAGTCACTGGTTTCGGAAGCCTGAAGTTTTCTTGTGCCTTTGCCAGGGAGGTTTTCTTCTTTCCTTCCAGAAACAACCCAAACCCAAATGTTCTATTATTGGTTTAGCTTCAGGTCAGATGCGTGAACACAGTAGATTCTTGTTCACTCTCAGTTAGATTTATGTCAGGTCTTTTTTTGACTGGTGTGTGATAGAGAGATCAACTGAGGAAATGAGTAGATGTGCTATAGAGATAGCAAATCAGAACATAAATCACATATTTAGAACAGTGGAGGGAGAGCAGAATTTAAATAACTAAAAATTCAAACTGTAAGCCTGGGTGAAGGTGCATGGCAAATTAATGAATTTTTGTCTTTTTTTTTTACTGCTGAAGTGGGACTATGAGGCAGAAGGGAATATAGTAACAGAATGGAAGAAAAGATAAGAAAAACCTGACATTCAGCTTCCCCTGTCCTTTAAGGGGGTGGTGAATCCTTTTGCTCTTCTCAGGTGTCCCTGTGTGGTGAGTCTCTCCCCTCTTTCACTTAACCTAGACCTGTACCTGGACAGTTGTGATTTGTAGCCTCTTTCCTCATCTCCAAGACACTTGCATGTATTGGATTACCTCATTCAGCTGTCTTTCAAGCATTCAAGTAAATTAATTTAACTTAAAATTAATATCTTGCCAAAAGAAAATGTTTTATAAATGCTCATTGCCTTTGTGGGACCTATCTGAAATATTAGTCTAAATGATAGTGTTTTATTATCTTTCCATAACATTTTACTGCTCGTGAAATAAAAATCAGTTTAAATGTAGTTCACTGTTGTCTGCCCGGAGATAATGAATATCTCTGAAATAAATCCAAACACATTAGCAGCCCATTCAACAGACTTCATACTCCCATCTAGAAATCTTATTAATTTCTATGTGTTGGAATATTTTGCATTCTCCTTTGTTGATTGAGCTATTATTTTATACATTAATGCAGATAGAAGTGTCAGCACTATAATATTTACCCAAGGAATTCCAGATACGCTGATTAAGCCAAAGCAAACTGTATGTCCTTTATGACCCTGTTAGACTGACTCAATTTTTTTAAGTGAAACTAGCTAGTTGCCTTATTATTATTATTAAACTAAAAGGCTTCAAATGAAGAGCAAAAGTTAAAACCTCCCCACTTGAAAGCTTGCTGCACATGCTCGCTTCTTTTGCCTCCCCTCCTCTGGTAGCTCTGTGGTCAGTGTGTTTTCAATCAAGTCGCCTCACTGCCATGGATCTTAGTTTCATCCTCCTTCTTGGGCTGCGTTCTTCCTGGGGGAGGGAAGGATGCTGCTTTAGACCTACAGCATCCAGCAGGGATCTTAGGGTACAACCGTGACAGAGATCATCATGAACAAAACCCTCTTCATTTAATAGAATTCTGCTCTTCCTTTGAAGTAGTTTTATTTGTAATGGGGTTATTAACTGCATGTCTTGCACTCATTTTCATCAACAGGTTGTTTTCAAATGGATTTGCCTATTTACTATTCATTACTAACAGTAACAGTGTTGCATGGGTATAAAATGTGTTTAATGGAATAGAAAGCAGGATTTTAAATGTTCATCAGCCCTTTTGCCATTTACTTATGTGCAAGAGCCCAATGTGCCATTTCTACATCATGATAGTAAGCGTACTTTGAATAGTGATGTTTGTCAGTTCTTACTAAGTTTTGCTACCTTTAGATTTTTTTTTTTTGCTTCTATTTACTAAGTTTAATTTTTGAATGTGTATAACCCAATGCTGTCGTGTGCTAACACACACTCACAGTAGCCTTGTTTGTGCACATTTAGAAACAATGTTCTCCAGTTGTCAGAAAAGCTGTGTGGTCTCTTTGTAGTGGTATGTATATTTATTCTGTAATTAATATCTATTTCTTCAGCATTTTTCCTGATTTGAAGGATAATTTAAAGGCATAACTATCCACAGCCAGGGAGAAAGTCTTTTTTTTACACAGTATTAAATTGTTTATAAACCAATAGCACACAGGTACCTTGATATGAAAATCTTACATGTGGTTATTTTACACTTAAAAAATGCAACATAAACAGGTACACCAAAAATGGTTACAGCAAACAACCCGATCAAATTTAAGTCACTAAGTTTCCCATGTCATTCTGGTCAGCTGGTGACCAGCAGCACCCAGGAGGCAGCTACTCAGGGCATCCCTTTTCCCCCTCTCCTGCCCCGGGGCTGTGCCTGGGCTGATGGGATCACTTTCAGGTTGTCAGACCAACTTTAGGAACACACCATGATACTTCCATCCATTGAGAAAAGCTGCCCACTGCCTCACTGAAAGTGCTTCATGGGCTCCCAACTTTTGTACAGTGTGGGAACATGTTGGCACCCGGATGGTGGAGTAAGTGCCATTTTACCTCTCCAGGGTGCATCCTACACTATAGTAACTGTGAAAAAGGTATTTCTCAGGTCTGCCATACATTTTGGGTACATTTTGATGGCAGCAAAGAAAAGGTACTGATGTACCATTGATAACAATGTCCTTAGGACACATTTTCTACATTTCTTTAACAGAAAGAGAACACTTCCGTAAAAACAACAGAATAACGCTCTCTGCGTCTGACCTTCTTATCTGCTGAATTCAGCAACCTTTCATGTTTCAGGAAAACCTGAAATAGCTGTCATGGTCTCTGAAAGCACCCAACCTATGGGCTCAAGCCATGTAGTTGACCAGCACTCAGGACCATTTGATTTAATGTATTTGCAGCTCAGAAATGTGAAGAGAGAGATGTTTTTAGTTTAGTAGTCTGGAAAAGCCTTAATTAACTCCACTCATCCTAAAATACCTTCCACTTTTTGAATGGGAGGAGGACAAAGGGATACCAAGTAGTCTCAAAACACCCAGTTGCCAGAAACGTTTCAGTGCAGATGGTGCTGTGAAAGCTGAACTATTCCAGAGATTCAGAGTGGCTGATGGCAGTACCTGCGCATGAGTGAGCAAAGGCAGCTGCCCCCTCTCTGCCCTGGCTGGGCACAAACCACGCGGCCCAGGTGACCACAGCAGGGAAGCTGTGCCCAGTTAACCAGGTCCTTGAATTTAGTCCATCCTGTTGTGTCACCCTATTCATGCAAGTGAATTGCATTTAAAGAGTAGTATGGAAACTTGGAGTCAGTAACTGGCTATCTGAAAAATGATGCGAAGCCATTATCTCTGAATCTTGCTAAACAATAGAAACATAATTCTCTAATGCATTTACATGATCTGTACTATAGCCGCTGAAGACCCCATCAGCTTTCTTAAATTGGTAAAAAAGGGACTGTGGACCAATCTATCTTTTTCCTTTTCCTTTTAATTGTATTCTGATGTCATTTCTTGGTCAGTAATTTCTGTGCCCTCTCTTAGCTCCTGCAGAGCCAATCTCTTAAAGATTTAAAAGAGTCCTCAGAATTTTGCTGACACTGTATGCATTTCTCTTATAACATCTAGTGGGATTTTTAGCACACAGAATATTCACTCTTGAAGTTAGAGTGTCAACAGCGCTTTATAAACGAGGCTCTAAGCCAGTTTGGATACAGTATGGGAGCTGGCTCTGATTGTATCACAGTCAGTTCAGAGATTCATTTTTCTCTTTGCTGTTGGTTCAAAGAAAATGCGGCTCCTAATAAGAGAGACAAAAATTCTGCTTTTAAAAACTGTCCCAGTGGTCCATATGCAAGAAGTTTGCCATTGATGGTTTTACAAAGAAACATCTCTAATTGCTGTGTTACACATCTTAAATGAAACTAAAATTTTTCCAGAAGTAAACCAGCCTGACAAAGCTAATTTATTTTTACTCAGTTGCCTGTGAAATTTACGTTCTTTTAGGAAGCAATGTTTTCAAAAATAACTTTCAACTTTGTTGGTCTAAAATGATGCTACTGCATTTTTATTCAGTTATTTTACAGCTTCAGAATATTTTTCCTATATCTGAGGCTCCACACTCACGAATCGATATGGTAAAATATTTTTGTGAATTATTCAAGGGGTCCTTAAATGTTGCCTAGCACTCACAGTAATTTATCCCATCTTTGTGCTCTTCTCGGCATACTGTTTCCAGGTAACTTATACTCTTTTCTCATTGCTGGTTTTGAGATGTCATTCCTTGATTTTTTTACTCTCAAATAAATGGTCAGGTAACTTTTATGAATGTATTGATAAGCAGGGTATTCTTTGTTTGCTGGTAGGTATCCAGTTGAAGCTGGAAATGGGTGTATTTTATCTGGTTAAATTTCTAGACAGTCTCATTTCCTTGTCAGTGCGTTTTCACCTGTGCCTACAAGACTTGCATATAAGTCATAGGTATAGAAGGGCAGACACTAAAAATCACTCACACCCATCTATAAAGCACTGAACAGAAAGTATTTTTAAATAAAATAAATTTACAGGAAACACTGAAGTGTAAGCAGAAGATAAAGATGTAATTCCAGGCTATGGAGGCAATAGTAGGAGAGCACCTAGAGACCACAGCCTTCAGTCCTATGGCTCTTTCTCAAGGAAGGCATTCTTAGAATACCTGGGGTATGATTATGTTTCCGTCCTTGACTTATGATATTGTGGACAAAACCCTTCATCTTCCCTTGCTTTGAAACTCTGAAATAGTACCTGTCTCTCTTTATGAGGTGCTTAGTGTTCCTAGGGGGAAGGGGTCGTGGATAAATCACCTCTTTATGTCCTTTCACCCGTGCTTGTCACACAACTTACAAGCAAGCTTTATGAGGACCTTCTCTTTTTATTCTTGAGGTATGCTAGAAAAGGTTACTGGGCAATACAAATGCTTGCCTAAACTGTTGTTTGTTCTGCAGGATGCATTTTCAGTTGAAAACAGTTTCCTGAGAATTTGTTTTTGATTAAAAGAATACCAAGTGAGAAACTGGGCAGAACTGCAGCTACAGTCTTGAAGAACAGCAAGAAACCCACACAACAAGAACCCCATCAGATCACATTTGACAGTTATATCCTGCAGTCTACTGTCTTTCCATGGCACGAAAAGTCAAGCAAATTTTGTATTTTGTACCCCCCAAAAAAATAACTACATTTATTGTAAGTCATGCATTTAGCAATTCTCTGCTGGCTTTTCATGACATCAAAACAGGAATATTTTGGGCTTGTTTTTAGGGCTTGTAATTCCACTGGCTCGAGACAGAGAATGTGAGCTCTAAGGTGACTCTATAAATATCTGAGTTTTGTAAGTTTTGTGGTGTCTTAAACAGCTCAGTAAGGAGCTCAGAGGAAGCAAGCACATAGCAAAGAAATGTCTGACTAAAGAAAAAGACTGCTCGCAGGGAAGACAGTCATGAGAAACAAGGAGGGGTTGTGATTAATCCCATGCACAGCTCAAAGGAAGGCAGGCTATCTTGGAGAATCCTTTTTCCTATATAAGTAAAATTTCTGTCTCACTATGGTAAAGAAAGCCATAACTGGGAAAGCAACAAAGCCTATTCTCTAGCAAGAAAAGTACAGACCCTTTTCAGCACTGACCAGGTGGTGTGTGGAGGAAGGGGCTGGTGGAAAATTGTCACCCGGAACACTCGAGGCAGAGTCTGCTCAAAGCTTGTTCCTGTCTTTATTTCTCAAAGTGAAAAACATACCTTTTGAAGCTCATTTCTCTGCTCTCCAGTACAAATTATGTTGCATATAATAGGTATAGTTATAGTCATGCAAGACAGAAAGGAAAGGATCATGACTTTGCTGCATGTAAGTCAGTTACAGTTACGATTATGCTATGTGGAAAGGAAAGGATAAAGACTTTTTTTTTTCAGACAAGGACGATTTTACAGTACCTGAAAAGAGAGTGATCCCAAACCAGAGCACAGACAGAGGACATGAAAGCAAACTCCAACGTGACAGCAGAATTTAACAGGGAGAGCCCCCTGCAGCACAGTGCTGGGAAACCTGACTGGATTTGCTCCAGCTTCTAGCGGCACTCCGTCTCCTGACTCCCTGGTGGGAGGCACCTGAGACCTACATCAAACACATACACAGTTTATTTTTATAGGCTCTACGACTCCATTAGCAGAATTCATACAAAAATTGTTACCAGAATCATTACAATAGCTCAGTCCCCATATAAAATAATAAAATAAGTCCCAAAACAACAAAACAGAAAAAGTGCCAACCTAGTGTTCCTGAGGTCTGCATATCTGGGTAAAAATGACAGGCAAGAAGAAACCATTAAGCCTGCAAAGTGGTAAATTATTTTATCTGGTCTTCCCTTTTCCTGTAATGGATGGTGAAACTGTTTGGTTTACATCTCTGCAGTTCGCAAGTGTGTGGTGATCTGTGCAGCAAAACAAGCTGCATTTCTGTGACTGTTCCTCTGTGGGGCCCTTCATGACCTTGTTATATTCCCATGCTGGGGACCAACGTGTGGAAAAAACATAGGATGTGCCAGTAATCAGTGGTCTGACAGTAGAGCTGTTATTTAGGAATACTTAATCTATGCTTTTACTGTATTCCATAAAATACATCTCTTTTGATAAAAATCAAGCTAGGCGCAACTTTGTCAGCTTTAGCTATAAGAATAATTGAAAGAAAAAAATATTGCAACTCCAGGAAAACAACCTTTAAATAGAATTCTTTTCTAATTTAGTGTCTGATAAATGCTGCTAGGGAAGAAGGATAAAATTGATTTTTCTCAAAATTTTTAGTGCAATATTTCTTTTCAGCTGAGATTAACTGTAAAAGGCTACTCAAGGTTAATATGTTTGAAGCTGTGAGGACACATAATAATCCATCAATTAATCTCAGTATCCAACAGCTGTCATGTGAAAAACAGTTCATACAGCTAAACAAAACAGCAGATTCATTGGCTCTTTAAACATTAATGCAAAGAGTTAGCTTAATGGCATCCTATCAGGCTCATGGGCGCCCTACCATCCATGGTTTGCCTGCAGGGCCTACTTCATCAATTTTTTCAGAGATTAAGATGAAAAGAAGACAGTTGTTATTCAAACAGAATTGTTCCCTGCCTGAGCTACTCGCTAGCTCTCGCAGTGTCACAGCAAATTATTTGTATGAGTTCAGTATATTAAGTGAAATCGATAGAATCACATTCAGTAATGCTCATTTGCTCTCATGGCCTGGGGTCGTTTGTCTGCTGATGTGTGTTAAATCTCTGAAGTGCTCTGGGGTCCACCCAGAGAAAAACAGAGATGCTCTGTAAATGAAGCCCATCTGCTTCCCTCCATCGCCAAATGTATAGGGAGAATCAAATTCAGAGGAGTATGTTCCATAAGATGCAGGTTCACTCTGCAGAGTCGCCTAGCTTTGCTCCAAAACAGCAAAAGAAAAATAAACATAAACTGGCCCACAAAGGCAGAAGTGGTGGATGACTGATTCTGTTTGAGATGCTGTTAATTTCTCACCATATCATTTATGATTATTCCACAAAACCAGAAAGGACAACACGGGCTAGTGGACATCAATAGGCCAGTAATCACAGTGCTGCTCTTGAACTCGCTGTGGACAGGAAAGGTCTTGTACAAAAGCATTGCTTTTTGTTCTTTTAGTTTAAAAAAAAAAAAAAAACCCAAACCAAAAAGCCAAAAAGCCAAAAACATTATGGGAAAAGTCTGCATGTTTAAAGAAAAGATAGTGAATATGTTGGTAAAAAGACATGAATTTGTTTTGTTGACCAGAGCAACATAACTTAATTTTTCTGGATGAAAATTTACTTGGCCCCAATATTCTCCTCAGAGGATTGGGAGAACCTTATCAAATGTTCAAAATAAAAGCAAGTTGAGAGTTTAAGATCTAGCATTAGGTGACAACAGCAACGACTACTTAAGTGAACATTTCATTTACCAAAAGCAAACAAGTTCTAAAGAAAAATGTCAAGCCTATGCAAACCGAGACCCTGTGGTTTCTTCCAGGATGGTCCTTCCCTTACCCTTTGGGCTCTGGCCTATTAATGGTGCTCAAAATTTCTTAGCGATGGTTATGGTACCTTTATAAAAGGTTTCTGTAGACAGTAGTATTTTGGTATTTTGGTTCACAACTCATGTTGTTCTTAAAATTCAGTACCATCAGGATAAGCAAGACATTTTAAAATAATACCTAACTCTTCGTTCCTTAAAGAAGACGAGTGCCTATGGATGTTAGGTTTCTTTAATGGGTTCTTAATGTGACTCTATTTTAAAGAAATGGCTGGTATGCCAATGTTATTTTCTTGCTCTAGTAAGTAATGAAGCTTGGCTGGAAGAAAGGAAACGCAGTTCTAGTAAAAAAAAATAATCTGTTTACAGTGAAATTAGGCCTGATCCGCATTGCTTCATGACAGTTAAACAAAGTGTTTGCTTTCTTAGCACTGATTCAAAGTTTAAAACTCCTTGGTCTCTGGCATAGGAAGGAGAGGACTTTCTGCCACTTTAGTGTTGGGAAATAAACTATTGCCAAGCTCAAACCACCAGTCCTCTCTACTTCGCAGCCATTTTATGTGTGGTGTAACAGAAGTGGCACCTCACCTTTGCAGTTCTGTATTTCAGCACTTTGATACTTCCTTGAACGAAAAATATGGTTCTTCAGATAAACATGTTTATCTTCAGTTAAACATGGGATCCATTTCTTTAAAGGTATTGTAAACACATCCTTGTTTACAGTGGAACAATTTTGAGCACAAGCTTGTATTCGACACCGGGGAAAAGACACCCGAGTTTGTAGCCAATAGCTACAAATCAATCGGGAAATGTTTGAAAGTCTCTTTTTTTCTAATCCAGTTGATTTCACTGTTTGTTTTAGAAGAGCTGACTTGTTCTGAGGCAGTTTTTGTGTCCTTACAAAACCTTGCTTCACCTATCTCCCTGCACCCATGCCCCTGCCCTTTATGATCAGAATTATTTCTGTTCCTAGGATGTGTGCCAAGAAAACTAAACAAACTATTGGAAATCTTGATGGCATCAGTAAGTGGAATGTCACCAGATCAGCTTTCATGATTTGTTTATTGCTCACTATAATTTGGCTATAAGAATAATACCAATTTTTAAATGTTAATGAAACAAACAGCCAAACTTTGGGTGATTTTTTTTTTCCCATTTGCTTCTAGCCAGCACTTAGACCTGTGGGAGAGTTGCTTGGAGCCTTAACCTTTACGTTCAGCTTCTTCAATTATTCATAATACAATAACCCTGCAAAGACTAAAACAATGGGATTCCCCCTGCTTGTGGAAAACAAATCTTCCAGCTATATTTAATATTTAAAGCACTCACAAGCTATTACTCAATGGAACTAGCAGTGGGAAACCACCATTCAGACACCTACGCTGATCAATAAAATATCAGAAACAGAATGTATAAGCATGGGTCATTATCAGTTGTTCTTTATGAAGCTATAAATTAACTCAGCCTTCAGAAGGCAGTTGTTGCCAGCAGAGCTGAGTCACATTATCCATGCATTAGTCAAAATGGGGTGGCCACTTTATTTAGCTGCTTTAAAAATCCTTCTTTGTGGCAAGGCTTTAAGTGAAAGGATCTCACTGAAATGTCATGGATTATTTGCTCTTTAAAGAAGACCTATGTCATAAATTTAAGAGAACAACACAGGCTGTATATCACATAATATTTATGGATAAGACAGCTGATTGCAATTCCTGCTTCTAGAAGCACTCCTCCTAATAGATTGCAAAGCCATCATGGTCTGCTTGTATGTGCAGAGCCTCTATCCCCATTTTCAGCTTCTGTTCTGCATGTGAAAAATATACTTGTACATGTATGATTGGCCTTGTTGGCACAAAATCTCTGTCAAAGCTGTTAAAACTGTTCACACTAATCTTTCCTTCTTTTGAGAAGTCAGATGCTGTAAGTAATATTTATAGAATTACTAATTATGATTACATTGTTAAAAGAAAGAGGAAATTCTTAACAGTAGACAAAGAGTTGAGAGGACATTGCATTGTCCAATGTTTTATCCAAGTCCAATAAAGAAAAAATGAGTATGTTAAGGTGGAAAGAGCAAGGCAAGCAACAGGGTAACTGCTAGAGTAGGACAAGAAAGGGCTGGATGAAACGACGATTCATCAGGAGGAGTAAAGATTGCCAGAGTTAGAGCTTCAAAAAACTATGTATTCTTGTGTGTTGGCCCTAAACAAATAGCACGGAGCAGCTTCTGCTGGCTTAGGAGAAGAGTCCTCCCTTTGATACCTGGCCTCTCACAGGGATACCATGTGCTGTGTTAACCATTTTGCATTGTCGAGGTCTTAGAGACAGATTGCCATCGTAGCCTGGGTAATGAGCCAGAGAGGATCCAGGCTCCAGTGAGCTCTGAAAGCATTAACTAGTTGCTTACACTAACAATATATTTGTTGTCTGTAGTGGAACTGGTGTGGGGAGGCGTGAGGAAGGCAGTTTTTACTGTCCTATAAGACTGAAAAGAACCAAACCAAGATGTATTTGTATAAAAAAAATCTGAAAATAAGAATTATTTGAGTTCTGTTGTCTAGCTAAGGAAAAACAGAGTTACAAACCCTTCTTTCCTTTGTTCATTGTAAAATGACTTCTGGGAGATTTTAGTCAGTCTCTGAATTATGACATTGTACTTTAAAGATAATGACAGAAGCAACACGTGAAAGCATAGGTCTTGCAGGCTGGTCCCCCAAAAGACTCCTAGAATAACTGGAGATCCTAAATTGATTGGACATCCATCAAATCCCTGCAGCTGGGTCTGAATAATATTTTCTGTGCAGTGATAGTAGTGGAGTTGGTTTTGGTTTTGGCTGTAAATGGTCACAGAAAAGAACCACTTTGGTGCCATAGCTGTCAGGTGGCCTATCAAAACGCGTGTGGTGGAGATAACAATTAATTGTCAGCACCAGAGCTACCTGAGTATTCAATCCTATCATCACTACCACCACGGAAGGGCAAGCATGGGAATGGCCAATGCAAAGGACAGGGAGAACACGGGACATACTCTTTAACAATTTTTAATTTAACAAGTGACTGGCAGTACCTATTGATGGTGAAAACAACTTCTGCCTTTACATCCTGCCGGGGGAGGGATTGTATGGCAAGAAGAGTAGAGCTTTATTGAAGTAAAGGTGAATGTCTGAAGTCAGCAGCAGGGAAGGCCAGCTTTAAATCTCTCTTTGATGGGCTATAAATCCTAGTTCTCCTCCTATCTGGGTTGAACAATGTTACAGAAATATCTTTTTCAGACAGGTGTGGGTTTTTCTTCAGGTGCAAAAGCTGTAAAATTCAGGAGGCCAAAGGAAAACTATTTGAACTTCTCATCTAGCAAGTGTGTTACTGAAGTCTGTGATATTGGCAAAGTGCTGCTAACTGTTCTCATTGCCAAATCAGAAGAGTAAGGTGAAAAAACTGCTCCATAAATTAAAATCAATACAAGGGAAAAAAGATTTCTTTCCCGAAATATGGCAATGCTTTTGTACACAGTTTGCCAGTAGTCAAGCAACACTTTCTCATATACAGCAAATAATACAGGTGCTATAAATCTTTATCTCTCAAGATCCTCAGATAACAAATTAACCCAAAACTGGTTTACATGGCAAACATCTCATACTGGTGTCATCAACCAGAAGAGAATCTAAGAGGAAAGGCCTTGGAAAACATGATGATAACATACTGGAAGATAAGAACAAAGGCAGCAATATCTAAAGATGCTCTTCTCATGTAATTTAATTCAGGTGACACGAGTCGTTTGTACTCATCATTTAGTATTAGAAACCTTAGACCCATCCTAACAGCACACTACAGGAATTCTCTCCTTGTGAGCCATTTGCTACCTGGTGTAATACAGATATGAGGGTCAAGAAGGAATATGAGATACCTTATCCCCATCATTTTCCAAAAAAAACCATAAAGACCAGCTGTGGAAGCCTTATCTTTCAGCAGAAGCTGCTATGACTGATGGTGTCAGAGAAGACTTTGGCACTCTCATTCACAAATATCAAGACGTCAGCTGTCATTAACTCTTACTAGTATTGTTAAATGAAGTTCTGCAAACAGATGAAAGGGAATGAAGGCAGCTGCATCAAAGATGATATAATGTTCAGGAAATTCTGAACTAGTCAATTAAAAAGACGAAAGAAAGCTATATAATCCTAGATCAAAAGTAACAAATTGAGACCTCTAGATATAATTAGCTAAGTTGTGTTGGGATTTCTTTAACAACTGCCATGGCATCTTCTTATAGCATCAGAAAGTTGCCTTCTTTTGACTCCTTTTAATATGCTTTCTCTTCTCTAGACTTGCTAATTAACAGCAAAATTGCAAAGGAAGTGGAGGAGGAAGACTGGTTTGCATTCAGTAGCAGAAAAGTAAGTAAAATTGTCATATATGCATTCAGCGACATAGATATAATTCTTTTTTAAGTACTACTTTAATTTCTGGACAAGGCCTTGCTGTTTCTCTCTTGGACGTAAAATTGTATCAGCAAAACAGGTTTTAAATATGGTTTTCTTTTCTCGTAATCCAGGACTTACCAACTAGAAGTCTACATATATTTCAAGGAGATCATGGGCATTGTATAACTCCTGACCTTTCATGGTCTCCATTTTAGAAAACATGTCTTCAATTCTAGCAGTTGTAGATGAAACCTTGGAGACACAGTTCAAGTGTAAGCATACACAGCCTTGCCACCTGCCACTGCAACCAGCCTTCAGGTGGGGAGCGGTACCCACAGCTGAGATCACCTTATGTGGAGCTCAGAGGGAGTTTTTGTAGGTGAGTATAAAAGTCTCTTTTATATAGTAGAAGGCAGTGAACAGAGGAAACTGATTTCTTGGCTGTGAACACGCCCCGAGCACCACCAGAACCACCCTATCTTTCCATGTTACTACAGAGAAGAGAGATACGCTTTGCTTTAAACTTTTCATAGTTGGAGGCGGCATGCCAGACCTCTTGCCTCAGGGAAAGCTGAAAAAAGGGCTATCTGCTGTCTAATCTCCACCCATTCCTGGCAGTGGTGATGCCCTGAGCAGTGCCTCTTTGACTTGAAATTCCCTTTCCTGATTCCTAAGCAGAGCTGGAGTTCAGCCTCTCTGCACGTTCTCCTACAACGGGATTTTCCATTCAGTACCTCTCTTTCTATTGCCTAGGACTAAGAAATCCATGGTACGAAAGATCCGAAGTTCACTTACTTCCAATGTCTGTAGACACAATGTGATTTAGTTTGGCATGATAAAATAAGATCTGCCCTATGGTTTGAGTGTTCACATGGGTGTTTGTAGGAAGGTGTTACTAGGCATACCAGTTGGTCACTAGCTGAACCAGAAGGCTAGGAAGTTATCCTGGATGCTTCCCTCATGCTAGTAGTGCTTCTAAGGAGAACTCAGAGCAGTGTTTCCTACAATAAGGATTATACTGATGAAAGCAATTACTTGGTTTTCAGGAGTCTCCAACTGTACTCGAAATGTCCCTGATCGGTACAGCCTACAATCATTTGCTGAAATCACAAATGTACTATAATAAGTATCTTTCATCATTCTGCATGAACAATTTTAAATAGAAAGTTTAATTCCACCTCAACTACCTCTTCTCTGCTTAAGCACTATAGAGCCAAGAATTTAGGCTACTATACTCCATTATCATACTATCACTTGTTTTATATATCTCATTCTCTGAATATATTTTTCTGCAACAAATGAGAAATACCGAAGCCCCAAGAATCTGAGCGAGAGCTGTTTTTTAAATTCAGAAAAAAACAGAAAGGCCCATTAATAAACCCCCTTCAATTTGTAGCAACAGTACCATGAGCAGTTTCCATGGAAACATCATTTGCAGGAGCAGGAAGTGTTCGTTTTACAATTAAATTATAGGAGGTAGTTAAATTTTTGATCAAACACACATTAGAGCATGGAGAATTCCCAGCCAAGTGCCTCGCTCTGTTAAAAATAGGAGAAGTACTGCAGTATCCATGCAGTGCTGTCTGGAATAATGTGTGGAGAGAGGGTGAATCCGCAGAAAGTGAAAAAGCATCTGCAGTTCCCACCAGTTTTGGTTCCCATATGGCAAGGATTGAGCAGTGGCTGGATTTGGCTGGTGCCTGCAGTCTGACCTCAGATGCGCTCTGTGGCTCATTAGCCATCAGGACAAATGTAGGATGTGATGACTGCAGCGTTTTACAATTATCTGAGTATCAGGTAGATAATGTTGGAAATAAGTCCCAGTCCTGAGGGTCTGCCTACACTGTGGTTACCGCTACGCCATCTTTACTTAACACAGCTTGTGTGGATTTGCCAGTATTGTTTACAATTAGCTGGCTCCACTAGGTGTTGTAGTTCAGCCACATGGAACATTGCATAATATAATTAGATGCCTTGAAAGTTAATTAATTTAGGCAATTATTCTATGGAGAGCACTCTATATTGCTGCAAGTAGACTGCTAGTGAAACTGTAGTTAGCTATTTTATGTTGAAATCTGGCCTATATGTCCTAGAACAGAATATATATGCCCTAGTACAGTATATATATGCCCTCCTGGGGGGAGAAAGCATCAGGCAGCAAGAGAAGCTGTAAGAAGCTGGGCTGAAGGGAAGAAGCTCAGCAATGAGAAAAAGCGCTAAATGGAAGGACACTGTGGATATGTTGCTAAAAAGGAGCATGTGTAAAGGCTCTTGGCCCAAGGTGGAAAAGGTCCAGATAGCAGAAGGGATCAAGTATGAGGTTCCTTTAGTTGGGGAACAAGCAAGTGGAGGATGATCACCCAAGTGTAGAGAGTCTGGTCCAAGAAAAAAAAGGACAAGTGGAGGAGGTGGCATCCGGCTGAACATGTAAAAACTAAAGGCAAGACCCTGTTGGAGTAGAAGGGGCAAGATCTGATGACAGATTTACAGAGACCCTGTCAGAAATATGTGTGTGCCCACAGCAGGTGTCAAGGAAGGTTCTGATATTTACCTTTCAAGAAGGAGCCTGTGTTCTGATTAGTATTTGGATCAGTGTCCTTGGGATTTTGTATTTTTCTCAGAAAACTTACATCACTAGCTAAGCCAATGATAGGAAGTTTGCATATTTCTGCTTTTTTTTTTTTTTAAAGAAATATAAGAAATGTGGAATTGCTGTTATTAGATTTGGAATCCCAAATTCCAGATACAGTAGGAAGTCTTTACTTATCTGGAAGTTTTAATGGTCTTCACGATAACAGATTGCAAGGGATGAGTTGCTAATCTTCAGAAACCATGACTCTGACTTGCCACCTTCCAAACCGTAAGATTAAAAAAAAAAAGAATCATACAGTGTTTCTTAAAATGCTGTTTTCACAGCCTTTATGATCGTTTTTCTGAGGAGATGAGCACTAGGATTTCTGTTTCTCTGAAATAAAATTTGAGAATTTTGGATGTATTTGACCTTTAAAGAAGGCACTAACTATCATAAGACTCATGATAATCATGGAAGCTTGAGGTGCAAAAGTTAAAGCCTACAATTTAAAAGGATTAAGAACCTAAAAAAATTTTATGGCAGAGCATTAGTGAACCTGACTTAAAGTCAACTTGATTCTCCAGTGGTGCAAATTCTTCGTATGTATTTGTGGCTCTACAACATGCTGGTCTGAAAGGAAATTGGATTGAGTAATTTTTTATGTGCATTGCTACATATTAGTGAGCCCACAAGCTGGGAAGTGCCGAGAAGAAATCCACTTACCTTTGGGGTTAAAGTGAGACTGTGATTATGCTGAGTCCAGCTACTCGGAATACCAGAAATAAGCCGTAATTGTGTCTCCAGAGACTGTACTGCAGCTTTAGTATCTCCTCTCGTTTTCCACTGTAAACTGTAAGCACTACAATTTTTAGTATCAAATGCAACAGTTTGCCTCAGCAGTATGCCTAGGTATCACTAACTGCTTTGTAAAATGACCTCCCAGCAGTCGCATGTAAGTGAGATAAAAATCCTGTGAAAAATGTGAATGGTCATTAGGATTGCATCTCAGAAAGCCATCTTTCTAATATGACCTAATGAGCGTAAGCCTCATGGTTTCCTACTGGTTCACTGGGCATCAAGTGCAGATGCTTTATATCCAAATTTATTTGCAAGTAGAAAACCGAATTCACTTATGAAATCACTTCTAACTTTTAGAAAAAGTACCCCCTGTCATTGAAACAACTCTAGAAAACACACTCTTCTGAAGACAGGGAGATGCAAGCTTCAGACACAGGCATTTTTGAACACACGAACCCATCAACACAGTAAGTTTGCAGTACCACAGAAAGATTTCTACGCTCAGTGCAGAGCTGGCTGTAAGGATAGGGCCAGGTCATACTCCACAGCTCTGCAAAATGCTCTGTCACGCTCGGCACAGAGCCACGCTCTTTGGGGGGCAGGAAAGCCCATTCAGGCTCATCGTTCTTTTCCTGTTCCGTGAGCTGCTTCAGAGGAACTTATTTTCTAGGTTAAGCTATGATTGCTCCAGGGTGGGTCTTCAGAGACATTGCTTTCCATGTGGATTTTCTTTTCTTTTTCTTCTCTTGATTTGTGGAATTGTGGATGGAAGGGAAATTGAATGGATTGTGACCCTTCCTTAGTCTTTTGCAGCTCTATAGGTAACATGCTGAGAGGAAATTACTTTGTAAATAACAATATTTCAGAACAAGAACAGTTGCCTTAATAGACATTGTGATCCCCCAAGAATATGTTATTACTGTTAGTAGCTGTTAGGGGACACTGAGCAAACATTTACCACAGTCTGAAATGAATAAGGCAGAACTTAGGGTAAACAAATCTCCAATTTATCTCATTAAGAGAAAGAAATACTTCAGTAATCAAAAGAGTCCAGCTTAAGCGATGTGTCATATTGCTACTATACTGGAAAGGCACTGCAGGGAGGACAGGAGAAGTGCTGGAAAAACAAGGAAAAGGCGAAGGATCAGTTTTACCATTTTCCTTGCTCTTTCTGCAAATAGGATGGAGAAGAAAAAGAATTTTCTAGATATGTAAGAGAAAAGCAGTGTATGGATTTACTGACTGCGGAAGGGGAGAAACATTGGTTTTGCTTTGTAAAGGGGTTCCAGTGTTAAAATTCTCAGGCTGAGGTTGGGGATGAGGAGCTGGAGTCCTGTGGGGTTTCACACCCTGCTGCAGCCCCCAGAGCAGGGACCTGCAGAGCTCATGTAGAAGGACTTCAGATAAACATATAGGCTGTTAGGAAGGAGTCTTTCTACTTGCCTTACAGCTTTTTGGGTGCATCAACGGGTATGTGAAGTAACTAAGACTGAGCTTCCCCAGGTGTATTTCCACTTTCCAAAAGATGTCTGATTTTTGTCACAGCTTGCACATTTGATTGACAAATTAGAAGCATCAGATCACTGTCAGATACTCATAAATCATTTGATTTGGTGCTGTGCAGTGCATGAAAGGTACAGTGTTTCAGTAATCTTTTGCTGCAAAGGAAAGTTGGTGATTGAAACCGGAACAGATGACTACCCAGTGCATGCATTTTTGGGGTGAAGGGCAAAATGTAAATAGTTTCAATGAGAACCTGAAGCTGAATCAGACATATTCATGCTGAGTGTGGAATTACATTGCTTTTAATATTTTCTTACCCATGAACACCTCCTGCAGGGTTTGAATTTTTAACTGAATTCTATAGCTCGCTTATGAAACCCTATGGCCAATCATTTTTCATTCTGTTCCACATAAGTTATGAGAATAAAAGGATGAAACGGGTAAATTTTTTTAATTATTATTTGCCTAGAATGAAAGCACAATTCTTTCCTAAATCCTGTTTATGTTGTAAAAAGTACATTACCTGATGAAAATTTATAGATTTTAAAAAATTTCTGTTATCTGCAGGAATGGTCACCTTCCATAATAGTAAATCTGAACAGTGGTAATTTTGGAAAATCGTCAGAGGTTTATTCTTTAATCTATAGTGATAAGGACTTCATATATCTAGGAGGATGAAAAATGCTGAAGGGAGCACATGCTGCTTTAAATGTATATGTTGCACTGAATAGAAATTTCTGCCTTTGACGGCACACTTCTTTTTCTAAGATTCCTCTGATATATTTCAAAACTTCTTTAATAAATGTCCATACTAGCTACTACTGGGCAGGAATATATTGAACAAGTTCCTCCAATCATGTAAAAATTGAAACATTGAAAAAGGCAGAGGGGGAAATTAAATTTCATATTACAACCTAAGAAAATACCTTTGAAACCTGTTTAGCACAGTTGCCTTCAATTCAGTGACAAGCACTAGGTCATCAGCCTAATTTCTGTTTTGGAGATATCTGAGTCACAAGACTTACTTGAACAAAACAGCAAATTATTTATTTCAGCATCAACAGCTGCCTTTAATATTCTGATAGTGGCTGAAAATGGAGTTTCTGCACATAATTCCTTGGAGTTTGACATCAGGAACGGTAACTAAGTAACAGAATAGGCAGAGTAGGCAGCAGAAAGGCATGTAAAGGGTTACGGGGAGGGGTTAAAGATGTCTCTAGTCGCATCGCTTGGACAATATAGTCTGGAAAATGTTTCTGAAAATATTTCCTGAAACTTTTTTATGTGGGATATCTGTTCTGCAAACTGAATTTCACCCGTGGTGAGGAGTTTTTGAGATTGGCTGATTTTAATTAGTAACTTACTGTTAATCAAAATCATGGTTCTGGCTACTTCAGGCCATGGGAACTTGTACTTGGGAAGACCTGCTTCTTAGGCCCATAAACAATTATAATTAATTTCTGGTGGTTTCTTATCAGTGGAAGGGAGAAGAGTTCTCTAAAATATAATCTATAGAAACACTTTAAAAAGCTTTCTACATATAAGCAGATATTTGTGTAATAGAGTCTATGTGGAAGGTCTCCTTAGGAGGAAGATCTGCTTCTCAAGAGTGCTGATTGATGTCAAGTGCTTCTCATTAAGAATCCATGAAAGGGCTGCTCCCCTTTATGGTTATCCTGCAGGAACCTAAAGGATAACCTAATGGAATAGACCAAGCCTGGCAAAAAAAAAGAGGAGACATTGGAGGTTGCAAGAAAACAATTTTGAAGAAATTGATGGCCTCCTACAAGTGGCAATTGTCTCTGATGGATATGTTTAAAAGTCCTCTTTTCGTAGAAATCAAACAAGTTACTTGTCCAGTGCCAATTTCCTACTGAGTGGGCAGAGCAAGCCTCACAATGAACATTTTATTGAATACCAAAAATAATACAGAGTAGCCTCATAATTCATAGTCATTGAAGCATCTGTCTAGATACAGTGTTATTTTTCTTCTGTTTGCATTAGTACAGTCTCTCTAAATCCATACCAGATGTCACTGTGCAATTGCTGAAAATCTCCACCTCCAGACAGGGACTGCAGAGGCTGTTTAAGTTTTTCCTAGTTTTGGCGGGAACATATATAATGCTCCTGTGGTTTAACTTACACCTTTCTTCTGGTTGTTGGAAATCCAGCAGTGAATAAATGGATTTGATCTTGCTAAACTGCAAGACAGTTATAACATAGAGCAAGATTATAAAATCTTAATCTTGTTCAGAGAAGGGAAGGACGTGTGACTGTGTGCATGATGTTACCCAACAACCTGGCAGGTCCCTCCGCCAGAAAAAGGGGGAACATTAGGGTGGGAACATTCCTCTTTCCACGGCTGTTTGGCCATTATTTCTTGAAAAAAAAAAGGTGCTGGCTGCTCAACTGAATTGAGGCAAGTTGACAAAAAAGGAACTTAAGAAAGGACGATTTGGGGTCTTTCAGTTTTATTAGAAATTGTACGCTCATTCACCAACCTGACTGGTTCTTATGAGTCTGTGGTCCTCTCACAGGTGTCCAAGTCTGCAGGGCAATCTTGGGGAACAGCCTTTCTGGAACAGAAACGTTTCCTCTGTTTGGCTTTCACTGCATAGAAGTTGAATGTGCGTCTCCTGGACAACAAACTAAATGGTAATGTGCCAAAACTCTTTCCCATCAGGAAATGTTCAAAGATAACCAGCCCAGAGGATGACAGAGGGGAGAAAATCAAAGAGAAAGGACAGGACAGAAACTGCAAAGGGGAGCACAATTTGAAGAAGAGGACTGAAATCCAAGAGGCCCCAAGAAGCACCTCAAAAGACATGTAGTTTCACTGAGTCTTGAGCAGTAAAATTAAGGTGGAAAAATAAGAAGAAATTCAGGGAACGGAAGAGAGGATATGCACAGAAAATTAAAAGAAAGGGGCTAGATGGCAATTTAAACAAAATCTGTAGAGAATAAACTAGCAAGGAAAACAGCCTGGAAATAAGAAAGAGGATAGAGCATACGAGAGCTGGGTGGGCAGAGAGCTGGAAAGGGACAGGTGGCAGATGGGTAGCTTGGCCGAGACAACATGGGTGCGTTTACACTAGTCTGCCTCCTGGTAAGTGAGCTGAAGGTCTTCATCAGACTTCCCTGAGATATGCAAATCTTGGGTTTCACTGAAGCCGGCAGATGTCTCCCAGAGATATTATTGATATCCGAGGCTTTTTGAAGCTCTGCTTCTCTGGAGTTTGGCCCCAAAAAAAAGCTGTTTGAGTTTTTTTGCTGTCACCTTAGTGCCCTTATATCTGGCTTTCACATAATGACTTTATAATATTAACTATCTGATGACAGCTCATTGTACATTATTATACAAAGATTTTATTGATGGTGGTTAGGAATATTCACATTATTCACAGGTAGCAAGAGCATAGCTGTGTTGGGCAAAGAATTCTAAGTAAGCGTTGATAAAGTGATATGTCCTCATGAATTTTGCTACACCGTATTTCAGAGACGTTTGTACAACCTCAGGGAGTTTTAGTTCTACCAGTAATGTGACATATAATTTCTCTTCTCTATCTAGACAATGTATTCTTGCATTATTTAATCCTGGGATTTTTTTATTAAGAGAGTTTAAAATGTGTTTGGAAAATCTTTTATGTACTTGAGGTCAAATAGTTAAACCATCATGTATCTCTGCACACTCATATTCTAAAGACATCAGACAGATATTTTTCACCCAGGAAAAAAGCAGGATGACTTCATATTAAAGCTACAACTATGCTTTTATTAGCTTGTATTCTTTAAAATAAACTTTTTAAAAAAACGCTGAAGCCTGGCAAAAGGAATTGATCTGTATGTGTAATAGTTTCTACTATTAAAAAAAAAACCCAAACAACAAAACCCTGCCAAGATACAACTAATTGTTCTGCATGTACAGTATTTTTTCCTATAATAGCTTTGTAAAGCATGCTTAGCACATTAATGTTGGCTCTGATTTTGATCTCAGCGTGGAAATTGGCCAGTGCTCCGTTCATTCTAAGAGAAGCATCTTTCTAAGTAATTAGATTCTTTCTTTAGGACATTTTTCATACTTCATATGCATCCAGCCTATTGTAGAAAGTACTTCATCGTCCCTTGCTTTTCAGTGGTGAATGATTAGAAAATCAGCTCTTATTAAAATCGTAGGTAGTAGAAACAGGACTCTGCAGCATGGGAAAGCCTGGTTCTTTCAGCCAGCGTAGCATTAACTTCAGCATCAATATGTGACAGTTTAACTGGCCAGGATCCAGCCTCAGGTGATAGCTCACATTTTATAGGATTAGCATATTTATCTTGTATTCGGTTACTAATGAAGGAAGGAAATTGGAGTTCTTAAATAAGCAATGTTTCAAGCTAAAATGCTCTAAACATACACAACTAAATATGGCTCTTTTTTGAGATCAGTCAGCTATAGTGATTTCCACTACCAACCTTATAACCAAGCTACTTGTTAGGTTACAAGTCTCAGCTGAACCATGGTATTCAACAGTCTGAAATGTGAACAATATAGCTTAGCGACAGTTTACACTCATAACACAAAATACAACCTAGGTCTCAAAAATATGAGAATGTGGGATTAACAAAATATTTGCCATTTGAAAAGATGTAGGAATATCCTGTGATTTTTCCCTTAAGTGTATAAAGCTTTAGTATGTACTCCAAGCTCTAGGTTCAAATGCAGAAAAACACATCAACAGAAACTAGGCGTTAGACCAAATTTGTCTTACTGTGTTTAATATTGTAGTGAAAATATTGTGAATGATTCATTATGTGAAGATTTATAAAGGGTTAAAACACATCTTGGCTTAAACCATGCATTGTGCTTCAGAAGCTTAGTCTGTCATCTTTTTTCTCCAAGATAAGGGCTGTGATCAGCAAATAATTACTTCCACTATACTTATTATAGTACCCACATATTTCAGGCTGCTTTATTCTTCTTATCAAAGTGGACATGTCGCTGAGGAGGTAAGAAGGAGATAACAGATGTCTGCATCCTGCAGTGTGGAAAATCACTTCGGGCTTCATCTTGTTTTGTGCAAAGGCAAACGATGCAATATCTTCATCTCTGGGAAAGACGAAATATCACTGTTGCGTGCTGTGATGCTTAGAGAGCAAAGGTATCACTCAAGTGTCTCTGTATTTACTGGGATTCATGGCCTCGTAAAATGAGATAATATGATGGAATATTTTGCAAGTCATTAAACGTGTTCCCAAGGACGTGAAGCTGCTTCCTGCTTCCCGTTATTCTTGATGTTAGTCATCTGCAGTAAATATTTTACCTATAACTACCCAAACAAAGCATGAGAACCAGTCTCTGACAGAGGAGAGTCATTACTGGCCCAGCATTAGGCAGCGCTGTGGGCTTTCCCTGCGCAGGCTGATGCAGAAAGGTGAGTTTTGGTGGGAACTGCTCTACCACAAGATAAGCACGTTTGGCCAGGCATAGGGGTCTGGATGGCGGTGGTGAAGTGGCTGCCCTGGCACGCAGCTGCAAGTTGGCAGACAGATGTGAGGAGGGCTGCCTGGTTTGCCTGAGCTATGCAGGTTATTAGCTTCTTGCTTTTCACAATGACTCAATTATGACAGAGATTGCTTTCAAATAATTAGCGCCAAATTTCCTCCTTGTAACAACAGAAATTTAATCTAAGCAAGAGCCAGTGGCCTCACTTCCTCTCTCCCTGAAATTCACTGCTGGGCTTGGAGAAGGTGCTCTTCTCCTCAAATGCTTACTGAAACTGGAGACTTTGCTGCTGTGCTCTGTAAGCAATACTGAATATTGGCTCCTCCACCAAGGCTCTTGTCTCACCAAACGCATGATGAAGATTGCAGGTTTTCTCTCTTTTTTTTTTTTTTTTGTCAGCACATATATAACACTTATTGAGTTAATTGCTGAGTGTGTGTTGTTTCCTTCACTCGCTTGAAGGTCACAGGATTTCTAAGAAATTCTATGAGTGAGTACTGACCTCTGCTCAAGCTTCAAATCTTGTGGGGCTGTAGTTCAAATGCACGAGCTTTTATGTCCAATACATTGCAAAGACAGATCTTGACTCCCATTTGGAGCTTATTCTGACTGGCCCAACTTGCAACTCTTTGCAGCGGTATTTTTTCCTCTATTTGCTGTACATTGCACTCCAGGTTTTCAGCTATTCACGTATGAAAAATTAGTCACCTGCTCTTAGGGGAACAGAGACAAAAAAGTGGAGGGTAAGACAAATAAGTCCCTTACCAACATGACAGGCAGTGATGCCTGCTGGTACCTGCAGATGGTGCAGAGCACTGAGCCGCACTGGTGCGGCCTGACACTTGGGATGGGTTAGGAGTCAGGCCTCCAAAATGCCTTCTGTGGGCAGAGAGGAGACTGAAACTGCCTATCTCGGTTTCCTGAGAGGACCTGCAGAGACCTCAGCTTGTCCTTGGTGTCTCCATTGCGATAGCTATGAAGCCCCACAGGAGGACATACAGGTTGAACGTATCTCGGCAGTGGCTCTGAAGCTCACCTAACAGCCACCCACCCATATTTTCCATCTTTTCTTTCTTTATTCTCGCAAGTATTTTTCCTGAATACATTTGTAAAAAGATTCAATATAGTCCTTTAAATCTAGGAGACCCTCTCTTTCCTTGTGCATTACCAAAGGCGGGAATGAGAAGGTGGCTTTCCTTGCCCTGTACTCTTCTATTCCTCACCCTTTTTTCTTGTTTTATTATTATGATGGGTGTTCAGACTATCTCAAGATTAAAATTAGTCCACCTCAGCTTTTCCAGCTAGCTTTAATTATGGTTTTAATCAGTGTTTGCAACACATGCAGCCATCAAAGTCTTATTTATATGCATAGAAGCCATTCTGATTCATTACCAAGGCAGACTTGAGGTTATCATCTACTGTAGTCAGACTTAAACTTTTGACACAGGCTATTATTTTACTAAACATTTAAATTATTAAATGAAAGAATAATATGACAACATGACAAGTAAAGTCCCTAGAAAATTACTTTTTGCTGCTTAATACAGTTTTAAATAAGCAAATAACTCTTAACCAAATCTTTTATCCCAAAACCCTAAGTTCAGCACCTCATCAACAGAGACATTCATAACACCTGCGGAATTTGTGGCACCATTTAAACCATTTCTAATGCCTGTTATTTCTCTTTCAGGTAGGCAAGGATTAAAAACCATCAGGTTTTGAGTACCACAATGGCTAATCAGATGTGAAGATAAATCATGCCTGAACATACTTTACTATCACTATTGCTGAGCACAGGGCTCAGAAATAGGATCAGTAGTTGATTAAATGGGGATTTTT
>NW_009646631.1:3082312-3110261 GCF_000708025.1 Charadrius vociferus
GCTGAAATTACTTCTTTTTAACAGTAATCTTTCAGAAGATGTTTTTGCAGTGAAAATGAAAAGCTAATAGAGGTTGTTTTTAAACAGTTGCAGTAAAGAGAGCACGCTTAAGGGAATTGTCTTCTGGGTTACTTTTTTAAAGAAGATGGTATTATCAAGCTTTTTTTGGTTTTGTTTTTGTTCTCTTTTGAGTAGAGATACCATTAGACAGATGGGTGTTCCCATGGTTTATGGCAGTCTACTAAATTACTTTTAATATCTTGAATATAAACTGCAATAACATCCGCTTAAAAGTGCCTCAAGGTTAACAAATGTTTAAGAGCTTGTGCCAGTTCAGACGGTTTTGTATTGGGCCTTCAGAGCAAGGAATGAATTCTAAGAGCATGTGTCAGCTACCAAGAAATGCAAAAAAAAAGGGTAATTATTTGGTTTGCCAGTACTCTTTGACAGAAACCCTGCAGCTTAACAGTGCAAATAATTCCATGAAAAGAAAACTGCACAACAGAAGAAAATTAACTCATTCACAAAGAAGATTATTTAGCGTTCAGTTCAAACAAAGGCTTCTGCTACTTGTCTAAGTCTGGAATAGAGCTGACACTGTTACCATAATATATGTAAAGCAGCAATGTAACATATTCAGTGATTTCTCAATCCTCCAGGCTTCACTAGAGTTTAAAATGGTGGGGTTTTATGATTGATAATCTGATATAGATTTTCAGGGCTTAGCTTCTCCTGTGATAAATAGAGTTCCACTGTTGGAAAAATGTTTAAACAACAACCAAAAAAAAAAAGTGTCAAACTCCATATATCCTTCTATCAAGACAGAGGAGATACAAATAGCTAATACACTGTTGGTACACTATAAATTCAATGTCATGTAACAACGTAGTGGGCCAAAGAAGTCTATTTAAACCATCTCAACAAAGCTTTCTTATCAGAGTAATCCCTTCTTGCTTCTACTCATTAAATTCAAGGTCAATTGAAGTCTTCCGGGAGAGTCTTTCATCTATTTTATATGCTTTGGGAAAAAAACATGACACATAAATGGCGCCATAGCTTCTAACAGAGCTAAGAGGTGACTGAGAGGCCTTAAAATACAGTCAATAACAGATAGAAATACATAAACAAGAAAATAAGAATTGTACAATGGCCTGGAAATATGTATCGTAGTTGATTACTGTCAGCACTGTGTGCTGCTGTGTTGTACAGAGCACTCTGTAAGGAATGCAAGGATCTATCATGTGAACTATAAAATCAGTTTATAGTTTCAGTTAAATTAATTTATAGCCGCAATCAATCCTGTTAATTGGTTGGCGTGGAATATAAAGAACAGCAACACCCCTGCACTTGAGAGTTACAATATTATAGGCGATTTAATTTTAGTATGACAGTAAGTATAAAATTATTCACTGACCATGAAGATAAATTTATAACAATATGGGGTTCCTTAGTCAAATAGATCTCCAAAGTGTGTTACCAATTTATCATTTTGACTGTACAGACAATGAAGCATGCAGCACACTCATGTAAATATAGCATAAACCTAGATTTGTCGGTGTTCAAATCACACATTTTTTTCAGGCCTAATATTACAATTATTTGCCTGAGCATGTAATTTTATACCCCGATGGTAGTTCCATTAATTCATGTAGAATCAATGTTTTTAAAGTACGGGGATTGAACTACCGCAAATAAGTGTAACACAAGTTCTGCTGAGATTTTAGTTGAAATTCTGTGAGGTACACAAATTATTTAGGAGCCTTAATTTATTTTAAGATATACTTTGCATATCGTGACATAAGCAGAATTAGATGCTTAGATTACATCCAGGATGGATATGATGACTCTTCCCATCTAACATTTGCCTGATACTGGCAGAAACTTTAAAATCCACAGACGGCCACAGAGTGGCCCGGCTTCACCAGCCATGACAGGGCTGAGCAAGCGCTTGCGTCCTGCTGGAACCCAGAAATGAGGCTTTCCTCCAGCATGTGGGCAGAGGAGAACCGCTGCTCCTCTGAGACCAGAGAGCACCTGGCAGGCTCTCTGGGAAGCACACGCCTGTCAGAGAAGTCCGGGAGAGTGCCACCCTAGCTGCGTTTTCCTGTGTGTGTGGCAGGTACGAGGTGCACAGAAGTCGCGTGTTCGGTTTTATTACCACAGAGGGGCACATGCAGGAAAGCTGGTCTGTAGAAGACAATTTCAATAAAGTTTCACGTTAGTTGAAGGTCAGGTATCCATTGCCAATGGGAAACATGAAGCTCATACACTTTTTCTCCTAAACTAAAAGGCAAGTTATAGTCATACTATTAAAAAAAAAAATAATCCACACACACAAAACCAAACGCTGGAGATTTGGCTTTGTATCTGAATGATGCTTGGCAGTTCCAGTTCTGCACCCTGAGCACTTAACGTCAGTTTTCAGTTGACAAGAAAAGGATTAGATTAAGGAAGCAGAGAATTAAAACTGAGCTGCATTAACAGTTGATTACTTTCACCATGTAAATCAGCTTGGCTTTATTCAGTAACACTTTTGACTGACTTTTACCATTGCCGCTGCATTAATTTTGGATATTGTTACTTCCTAGAAAGTAATTATCCTGCCTACATATTTTCTCAATTCAATGAACAGATAAAAATCAAAACTGCTAAGAATAAATTTAGGCATCTGATGGAACAAAATGCTCAAATATTGTTTTTGTATAAGGGTTTCTAAATGTCGAAGCATTCCTTTACAAGCAAATAATCTGTAATTGTTTGACAGGTCTTGTGAAAAGATGTTTGTTTAAGCCATAACCCATCATTTCGAGTAGAGTGTAGTTATCCCAAAGGCTGCTGTCTCTATTGTGCTTCCACAGCTATAGGTCTATACAACTGTAGAGATATTCAGAATAAAAATCTTAATAAAGATCCATCAGCATGAAGCAAGTCCCTTTTGGTATAGGAGCGTGGATGACGAGATGACATGGACGGTGTGGGCTGTGGAGAGCTGCAGCTGACTGCGGTTCTGCCTCCGTTCTGCCACGTAGCAATTCATAAATTTTGGCTTCAACTCAGGATATCAAAACAATATTTCAATGTCTCTAAGTTATGTGCATATTTCCCAGCATTGTTGTAGTTTGTGCTCAAAGACTTATAAGCAGAAGAATAAATCTTGCCTTCTCAGATATCCTGTAAATACAGAGTGTTAGCAGAAAATGAGATTCCCCATCAGAGTAAAGAAAGTGAGTGGATGTGACTTCTTGTGGTACTGTGGCACCGTAAAACATTGAATTTATCTCAGTGCTGCTGTCAGAAAAATAGATCTTTTAACCATTATTTCACGCAGTTAATGCTAGGGTATGATGCACGCACCTATGTTATGGGAGACCCCCACGGGTGAGTATACAACCAGCACAGTAACTCACCCTCTGGAAGCATGGAAGGGTGCAAGGAGTTATTTGTACCAGTTGGTTTTGCAAAGTCCAAGTTTAATGATTACAGTAGGTTTCAGAAGGGCAGCTGGCAGAGAGATAGGGGAATGGCAAAAACCTCAGGGAATGAGGAGTTTGACCGTTGATTGCATAGTCCTTAATCACAAAGTGTTTCTGTTGTGGTCTTTGGATGTCTTTACAATGATAGACTGGGGGTTCTCTCTATTCCTTCTCCCTTACAGGGGCCCAAGGTTTGACCACAGGGAGAAATATAACAGACTTTCCCCTATCATTAGTTTATAACAAGAAAAATTATGCCAAAATTTATAAGAGCATCCCTATGGTGCCGCTTTGTCTCTCAGCCATCTTTAGAGTCATCAGAAAAATTCCCTAAAATATGGGCGCATAACCTTCAAGCCCTTACTGTGAAACCATGAGTTACTGTGAGTAAAATTCCCCTTTTTCCTTCAGTTTCCTCTTTTTATCAGAGAAAGACTCAGAAAAAAATAACACAAATACAGCAGGTGGAGGACATAATTTTCCCCACCAGCTTCTCACCTGTTTTGCATCTCCCTTGAATAAAACCCCAACTTACAAATAGGAGTGATCTGGCTGGCAAGGTGGGAATGAAGTTGTCCTAGAAGTGAGTGGTGTGACTTGTACTTGGAAATGGTGTCCTGTCTCCTGCTGGACCAGCCTTTGTTGAAATCAGCTACTGGATGTTGGCAAAAAGTGAGTAACGCTCTACGGCAGTACAACACCAGCACAAAACCAGGCAGGGGAAGTAAGGGGCTCCAGGTGCTGTTCTTGAGCAGTGATTGTTTGATGGATGAGGGCTAAAATGAGGTCTCTGTTACTTTTAGCCTATGTTTTGATGCCTGGGAATGGCCATTTTCACTGCATATCTGAAGTAGGTGGCAAGTAGAAAATTAGGTAAAAGGCAGTTGTGCATTATTGTTCACAATTCATACTGTGATGTTATTAATAATGCAATGTGGGGTATAGAAACACAAACAGAATTATGAATAATGTTGTGGAAATTACTGAGGAAAAGAGAGATTCAAGCCAGTTTTCAAAAAAACTTGACAGGCTGTGACTTGGGACTTCCAGACTTTGGTCTGTCAAACTGAAAGGGTTTTTGAATGCATTTTTCCAGGGGGTTCACCCTTGTTCTTTCTCTATACTCTGTGGGAGGAGGTGTTTACCTGCTTTGGTTTATTCCCTTACACGCATAAATTGTTTTTTAAAAATAGTGATGTTGGTGTGCTCTGCCTGATCGTGGAGTGGGCCTGCCTTGCATAGGGGTGATTAAATTCTCACCTCTGATTAACCAAGAATAAACTTTTGGTTAAAAAAATAAAATCTTGAAAGAGAGCAGCAGAGAGAATTCATAGAGATGGGCATACATTGCTTTTTTTGTGAGGACTTTTAAGAAGCTTATTGCAAATTAAAATTGGTAATAATATTACTTTAAGAATCTTGCACTGCAATACAAATATCTCAGACCTGTCTTGCATCCATAAATTAACTTTCTGAACATGAAACTGTTAGACATAATTCTAGAGCAAACAGAAATAAAACTTAAACTGAGGCTTTAAAAATGAGAGTACTAAATGTTATATTGACACACCCTCTTACTATAAGGTAAACATTTTCTGTCTCACAATTAACACAGATGTTGATTCTATAAAAAAAAACCTATTTTTTAAAGATTTCTTAAGATACTCTTTCAGCATTCTGGAAGCATAGTTTAACCTTGAAGGATAGTTGTTCGCAGTGCCCGGGGCTAAACCTCCAGTAGCACTCAGCATTTAATATCTCTGCAATGTCACTGTCTGCTTTTTAAATGTTACAGTTTAAGAAATAGTCAAAGCCTCAAATATGTCCTAAAATTACTACAGGATTATACTTAATACTGGACACCTGCACTTTATGCAGCCATTTTGAGAAGCCACATTTCTGAGAATAAAGTGTAGCAGTGAGTACTCTGGAATTTTACTTTCAAGACTGTGGTTCATATCTCTGTTACATTATGAAAATTAATGCTGGTTTGGGGCATAAAAATTGTGAAACACAGAGAGGGTTTTCCTCCTGGGCTTGCATGCTGTGGGTTGCAGAGTGGGTTCTTCTCAAAGGCTGGCTGTGAAATGCCTGTGCTCTCACGTCTCTGTGATGCTGACTGCAATAAGGGGGAAAAATGCTGCTTTCCTGCTGTTTGCGCTTGCAGAGCGTGTCCACAGCTTGTTGGAAGCGGGCGGAGGGAAGGACACAGAGTTTGGCTGGGAGGAAACATGGGGCCACCACTTGCCAGCTCTCAGGGTCTGAATTTCCACACCGCTTTCTTTGAAAGTGTCTCTGGATGCATTGAGAGATTGATGTTTTATTTACATTTAGATTTGATTAGATCATTATGATCAGAATAAGACACTTCACTGATTCAATTTCAGGCTTCTGCTTTCAACTATGAACATGATTTTCGTGGCAAATGTATTGTAGGAGCTTGTAATTTGGCTAAGAAGTACAAATTGGTTTTGTTTCTGTTAGGTATAGGCTGAACACAGCCCTCCATATCAGTCTCGCTGGCTTTTGAATTGGGTCTGTACTGTGAAAGGGGCAAAGAAAAAAACCCGAACAACTCAAATTAGCTTTGCATTAGTTTGATTTATTTTTTTTAAGTTATGTTTGAAAAGAAAGCCCTTTTGTCATGGCAACTTTTGGACCACTTCAGATGACAATCAATAAAAATGTATCCATTCACACGCTTTTATACTCAGAGCTCTTTCAGCTGTATGAATTCAAGCTCTTTTCAAGTGAATAAATGCTAAGCATGCAGCATCTCAACCTTAGCAAGCAACTATGTATGTAACTTTGAAGAAAATAAAATGTTTCAGGATCCTGTTCTGCTGAAGGTATAAAAAAATTTAAAAGTGTGAACTCCACTCAAAAATTTAAATACAGTTTTGAATAAAGAAATACAGTTTATTACCAGGCTTACAGAGAGTTGATCAGTATCTCCACAGGCAATTATTCTTCAACACCATTTTATTTTTACTTACAAATAATGAAAAATTATCTCAGTGACTACCTATTAAAGTTATAAGCAAATATATAATAAATAGATACATGTTTTAAATAGTTACTTCCTTGGAATAATATATAATGGAAATAATCAGGCACTCCAGTGATTAATTATCACATAATTTACTATTTCTAGATTCTATGATACGGCTGTCATTTAGAAGAGATATCTCAGGATAATTGACTTTTGATTACACGGTACAGTAATTCTCATGGACATCTTGTTGTTATGTCAAACTGCCATGGGGGTATTTGGGACCTTGAAGGCAGGAGTCTGGTGACCCCAACACCCTTCCCAGCTCCTGAGCACTGTTCTACAGACCTGACTGTATCGTTCACTTGAAGACTTGTGACTTTTTTGCCAGCCTTGAGAATATTACTTTCACTTCTATAATCTCTACTAGTTCTTTTATCAGAAGTTGGAAATAATTTGCTATTCATGGTGGGTTTGCATAGTGTAGGGTTTTCCTTTACTTTTTTTTTAAATTGGCTATTTAAAACAGTATCTTTGATCATTAGATCAAAGTCTGCTAAGAGGTAAAATCACACATTAGTATTTGTTGGCCAGATACTTAATCAATGTAAACTACCTTACAAATTTTGTGGTAATGTAACAGCTGTCAAAGTATCTGTCTTGCTGTATTTAGTTTTTTTCCTAACTAAATTACTGGCTATTTCAATAGAGGTACTTATTCTATTTCTGAATTGCTTTCTACTGGTAATTTTATAGTCTCAGAAAGTGGTTTCATGCTTGACTATTGTTAAAGTATTGTGTCAATGCAGGATTTCTATGTACTATCCCAGGGATGCTGCCTTCCTTTTACTATGCGAGTTTTCTGTAGTGATCTAAAGTTTAACATTAGAACTGCCAGTTCTGAGGCCTCTGTTCATTTCTACTCTATGTGTTACTTTGTCCTGTGTTGCATTTGTTGTCAGTATTTGATGTTGTCAGTATTTGATTTACTTTAACTTAGTTAATAATGTCAGTGACCAAATAGCTGATCTACAGCACTCTTCCTTAGAAAACTTTGAGTTCCTTTCACCAGAAGCAGCACTTGGTTCGTATAGGGGCAAAGGAGAAATCAAACCTTTCTGATATCCTCTGTTCTGTTTATCAGACTGGTAACAACTCAGAGATTGTCCAGTGCAATGTAAAACAAATAGTCTTAGCCTCAGGAATGCAAGAACACAAATGGATTATTTTACAGATTGCTCTTCTCTCTAATGTGCAAAACCTGTACTTCTTACGGTCTAACGAAAGTAAAGCTTTCAGTGATTGTGAAATGATCTGTGAACTTTGGGTATTTTTCTTTAAGCCAGCTGGCACTTCTAAGTTTTAGCCCTTGTGAGATATCATCCATCACCATATATAATCCTGTGCCTGCCAGCCTCTGTGGCAGATGTGCTCCTGTCCTTACTGTGGGCCCTCAGCAGCCGGGGGGAGATGCCGCGTGCGAGTTGGTGCGGCACTTGCCGTATAAGGTCATGTCGTTAGAAGCTCCTTGCTTGCGTGTGCATACAATATAAAATCTTGTAGTCTCCTGCTTAAATTATAATTCTCTATAGAGAAAAGTACAACTGTGATGATATTCAAGTGGTAGGATCATGCATGATGAGGGATTGTGAAGCAATTTGTTCTGGTTGTGCCTTTTTCTTTTTTTTTGAGCTTCCAAAATAGTTGTCTGCCACTGAATTTGCAATGTTGTCTTTCTCTGGTATGCAGAATACTACTTGTTTTCTGACAGCGCATACATACCAAGTCTCAAGTCAGGGTGGGATGTTAGAGATCTAATTACTGTATAAACTGGGCTGCTTTGGGTCCGAAGTGTTACAGTCCATTGAACAGAGGAAGATTTACTACCCCATTTTGTAGAACAAAGATCAAGGTGAGCTCATCTAAAACCTCTTCTCAAAAATAAACCAGACCCGTAGGTCCCAGATTTTCAACTGTATTTGTGTTCCTACTGAAAACTCTACCCTTTAGAGGACTTTGTCATCTTCTAACATCTGCTGTTGAGCTCTACAAATGCTCGCAGGACCTGAGCACAGCACTCCTGCAAAAAAATATGACATTGCCTGAAGCAGGGTCTCAAAGTCACCCTGAAGTCCCCACAGCACTGAAGTGGACTCAAAATAGCGACTCCCCCACTTTCCTTGCCAGGAGGGCCAAGTCATTTAGCTATGCTGTGAGTGCATCTGCCTCTACTACCCCTGCGTATGCCTCTCTCCCTGTAGGAACCCCTGTCAGGTCATCCTATTAGGACTATTTCACTTTAGCCTGCTTACTGGTTTATTAGTACCGACGGAAGCTCTGTGGCGCGTGGATGTGACAGCCACCTGCGGCAGCGGAGCTGAGTAGTCTGGCGATGGGGCTGCTTATGGGCCATAGCTGTCACATCCGGTCCTGAATCGCTGAGTAGCATCCAACCCCAGATGACTGTGTGCGTTACGGTACTGGGTGCCCTGGATAATGTGCAATCTCCTTTTTTTCATAGGTGGGTTTGAGATATCTAACTCCAAAAGATGATTTCCAGAGTAGCATCCCAAGCTGAGGGGGGCATCTGCCTGAATGGAGAGGAAGTTTTACCACTGAATCATTCCTTGAAATATTGAATTTCCTTTTCAGCCCACTCTGTCCTTATTCATGTTTATGAAAATGATTGTTCAACCACTGCAATGTCACCTGATAAGGGTAATGAATGTTATTGAAATTAGGTCTGCGTGCCTCCTGTGTGCCATGTCAAACTTAACGGCAAGTTCAAGTTGCTTTTTATAAATGTGATAGCCAGGTTGGCAAAAGTTCAGGTCGATGGTGTGTGGTTTTATACACAAAATGTGAATAAATTCATATTCAATAAATGTGAGTTCACTCAAAAGGAGACAATTTAAAGTGACAGGTGAAAATGCTTTTATATATTCTTAGAGTCAGTGTTTGGGACTTGTTTTCTTTTACTGTGACAGCCTTTCTTTCACTAAATAGGGAGCTTTTTTTAAAAAAAAAAAAAAGTCAATAGCTCTGCTAGGCACTTCTATTTAATGAACAAGTAATTAGAGCAAGGACCTTGAGATAGTGAGTGACTTCTAGAGCTACTTGTAGAATAGCTTGACATGAAATAGACTTCTGGAGGTCATCTAGTTCAGCCTACTCCTCAAAGTAGGACCAACATCAAAGTTGGACCATAGGTTTAAATTATATATTATGAATTAATTTTGTTAAATATGTACTACATGTGCATGTGATACATATTATATGGCATGCACGTATACTCCTTAGCATTAATAACGTGAAATTATGTGCGTATGACTATGAAAGTATCCCATACTTCAGTCCATTCAAAATCCATTTTGACTCCTCTGCTGCTGGCCTCTCTTCCCTCTCTTGCAGAGACCGGAGCCCAACCTCTGCACAGCAGCTGGAGGGGGGTGAAACTTCCCTGTCGGTACTGCCACAGCCTGAGCAGTCGCCCAGAGACGGGCAGTCAGATCCAGTTCCCTGCTTGGCCAGAGCCCACACAGTTTTGGCATCCCTCTAAATTGTTTACAGCACAGTGTCACAGCTTCAAGATTTGTTGCTCCTCAGAGCGTGAGGGAACATAAACTTGCAGTCTCGCACAAACAGTGGTTGTACTTTTTAGTCCCCCAACCACTCAAAGGACTGGCACATTTTGTTTTTTTTTAAGAGTTATGAGATAAAAAAGTCAAGAACTGTCCTGACAGATGCACTAAGGGAGCAGGATACAGACTGACAATTTCTGATGCTTTCCTCTTTTTGGGTCATTGAGTCCAAGTGTCCCCTGGAGACCATCACCACTCTGTCACAAGACCGGCTGTGTGCCTGCCCTGAGCCCACCCCACAGGGGCAGGTTAGCTACCAGAGGAGCGGAGAGCAAGCTTCTAATGGATGTGCAGCATGCGTACTGCACTTTGATTGCTCCTGGTCTATAGGAAATGGGCCAGAAACAGCCCCCTTGGTTTTAGCAAGGAAATTTCCTTCTGCTCAGGGAAGGTTTTCTAGCTTCTAGCACCATTTTTTAAAGGTGGATATTGCTGTTTTGTGACTACTTTGTAAGTGGTTGCTGTTCTCTGAACAATGTCCGTACTGAACACTGTTTAACCCTTCATGGCTCAGCACAGGAGAGCCAGGTTGAGAGGAGGCTCTGTTGAATTTTTGTTTTTCATTAACTGCAAACTCTAGACTACTGTGCTTTTGGTGATCATGACCATATAACCAATCACAGCTTGTGGGTGATGATGGAGAGGACTGGAAACTATCAGAATTGATTTGGAGAGCTCCCCTGTGGAAAGAAAGGCAGCACTACATGTTTTGGCAGCTGCAATGCCATCAGCAGTGCTCCTCCTAATGTGTTACACAGCTAAATAGCCACCCAAATACTTAGTTCTGCAAAATGATCTGGCCACTGACCAAACGGGGGTTTCAGGAAGGTTTCTCTCTCCTGGAGAATGACCATTTTGTCTCATGAGTGAGCAAACAACATGCAGAACTGTAGGAAAGCCCTTCTGGGCTGCCCTCAGAAAGTTCCCCAGTTACAAACTGGGAGTCAGTCCCTGGGCTCTGCCAGTTGAGGTGGTGATTCTTGTGATGCTTAACTACAACTGTGTAGCCTCACTTCACAGTATCTCCAGTAACAGAGGGGTGCTCTAGGTTCGACTTCATTCATATTCATATGTTTTTTTTTCTCATGGAGGAAAAGGAAAGAACGATTTATGCCTGATGGTAAAGTTGGTTTTGCAAGGAAAATGCTTCAGTTTGGTTCTTTCAGGAAAGACACTATTCTTTTTTGAAAGATGAGAGCATTCCCTTCACAGCTGCATCTCAGCTTCATAGTATGTATTTAGAACACATGAATTAAGCAGATAACTCCATCAATCATATCCTTATTTAGTAGCACCCAACCACTACAATGCTTGTAAAGAGGAACAGCAACAAGGAACTGCTGGTTTGGTTTTATTCTAGATGCTGTACGCACCAAACAGGATGTGGAATTACCATGTAATTTTTTTTTTCTGAAGACAAAGACTCACTTTGGTAAATACTCCCCACTAACTGTAATGTATTTGCAGAGCGATAAGAGTACATTAGTGTCTGCTATATCAGCTTGATCAGTCACTTTAGCTGGTTTCTCAGCTGGCACAAATTACTGTATTGGAGCCAGGCAAGTTATGCCAGCTGTGGTGGTGATGTAGCTCAGTATATGTAAATATATCTGCAAATGCTTCATTTGAGAGGACTGGGGGAAAGGTGCACCAATTACTCTGTTGTTCATGATACTAGCAAGATCTGAGTAATATGGTGCTCCTGTATTTCTCATTCAGGGTATGAATCTGATTGTAGTAATGTAAACTGGGCATAAATTACTCTTTAAACATAATGGTCCCATTTAGCCTTTACCTTGAGCATATGAAGTGACTGCACAGACGCCAGGCCGTAAAGAAACATCTGACACTTCATGTTTATCTGTGGAGCATCTAGTGTGCTGTTAGAGTTACACAAATAATAAGGAAAAACAAAGACCAGAAGGTAAGTGAGTGTGAGGCTGAACTGCAAGCACTCCAGATACCTCATCTGAAAGACAGCGAGGTTTGAGCGTAGAAGGGTAAATAGGGCTTCGAGATGCAATTCAAATAAAGTTTTTCTGAGAGTCACAGGGAAAACTCTAACTTCTAGAGGATTTCATGGTCACTATACATCAAAAACTATGATCTCTTTATAGTGACAACGGGCTGGAAAAATAGCTTTTAGCACAGGCATGCGTCTCTTGGGTTATTTGCTGGTAAGTAGAAGTAGTAGTGAGATTGCAAATGTTGTAAAAACCTCAGAACTGTACTGCCCACTGTGAAACTAGAGAACAGAGGTCATTTTAAACAAACTCAGTATCGCCTGCCTTTCCAGGGAGCTAGTTGTTTACTGTAATGGTTTTACTACATGCCTTCTGTTAGGAGAGGAGGAACATACCCAAGTATAAGATTGAAGGAATGTTTTTCACGTCTCGGTTAGCATAACTGTTTCTGAGAAGCTGTCCTTCTTTAGGAATTGAGGCAATTGGAGAAGTTGTGGTGTCTGAGGGGACAAATGGTGGGAGCATCAGGATCAGGTCAGAGCAAAGCTTCACCTAGAAAAATGTCCTCTCTTTGGACCTCTCCCTCTTGTTCCTTTAGCCTGGCACAGCCCTGCAGCCTCTCAAACGTGCTCTGCTGTGTCCTGGGGCAGGTGCACACTCTATCAGCACAGCCCACCTGGCCACACTGCACTGCATGAACTTCTTTCAGCATAATGAAGACCAGAGAACGTTCATGGTATGCGTGTATATTGCAGAACAGACAATAATAGAAGAATGCCTGGAAAGCTGTAACTCTTGTGGGACCCCACAGATGGCCTTTTCTGCTAATAAAGCTAACAGATAATTAGAACCTCAGGTTGCCTAACTTTTAATCAATTATTTAGTCAAGTGATGACCTTCTGCTTCTCCCAGCTTCATTTTTTGAGCCTTTGATGAGGGACCAATGCCTCTTGAAAAATAAAATGAGATTGCATCAACTTTGTCTCCTTTGTATACACAACTATCAACATCTTCAGAAACCCTGAGAGATGTGTGTCATAACTTCAGTCAAAATCTCTGTTGACTGTTCTTCAATATACCATTTTTCATATGTCCACAAATTCTGTTCTTACAGTTCAAACCACTTAACACAGTACAAAAGACCAGAGTGTGGGGTGTGGGGTTTTTTTGGTGGTTGCCTTTTGGTTTTTTAATTCCATCCCATTTGCCATCTGTTTTTGTACCTGGCATTTTTAAGTAAGAAATCATACACCACACTTGCTACTTAATCTATTTCACGCTTTGGTTCCTTCTGAGCTCTTGGATAAATATCCTCTGGTTCTGATGAACCTGTTTTATAGCCTTCTCTGAACTTGCTTTGAATGCAGAACTGTTGAGGTATCATCCATTAAAACAAAAAAGGGTGTGTTTGTGTGGCAGGGGGTAAGCACATTTTTGGTGGGAGAATTTTCTAAACTCTTCTGCACTCGCTATGTATAAAAATTCATTTAATTTATCTGCTCTGGCCTTATCTTCTACGAATGCTTCTTTTGAGCCTTGACCATTTATTGTTGTACAGTCTTTCTAGCAGGCTTTTGGCTTTTGATGGTTTTGTAAAAGGATTTATTATTATATTTTTATGCCTTTTTTTAGTTGTTTCTTAAGCTTTTTGGCCTGTCTTCTTGTGTTTTTACATTTAACCTGCCAGAGTTCATTCTCCTCATTTGAACATGACGTCAACTTTTTAAAGGTCACCTTCTCCCTTCTGAAATCTCATCTAAAACACATGTTACTGATCAAAGCAATGACACAGTAAATTAAAGGTGAAGCCACTGCTGGTCAGTGAAGGTTATTAATGAGAGATCCAGACAGGATGGGAGAGCTGTGGGGTGGTCAGTAACAGAGCCCCTACAGGACTTAAAAAGCAGTCCAAAACCTTTTTTGCCTCTCTGTGTCAGCTCCTGCCTGGATGTGCGAACAAGCTGCTGTTGCTTGTTGTTGCCCTGAACACGGTGGTGTAAAAAAATGAGAATTTGTGAGTGAGCAGAAGTCCCCCTTTTTTCAGTTTTTCTTTCTAATGGAAATTTTCCATTTGGGAAAATATTAAAACTGTTGAGTGACATCTGTACTGTATTTAGAGAAATACCATACATTGCAAGTGTAACACAATGGAGTGAAGAAATGCTGGTTTTGCAATACAATAATACTATATCAAGAAGCAAATGTAAATAAACAAATTTTATCTTGTATTATTAATTATTGAGTACAATAACGAGAGTATTGTTGCTCAGCATGCTGAAAAGTTTAAAGCAGAGCACACACATTAAAAAAAAGTAGTACAAATAGTTTCAGTTCTGAAGATTATAGAGGAAAAATTCCATTTTTTTTTTCTTTATTCCAAAATCTATTAAGAATAGGTAAAAATAAAGTAGGTTTATTTCATGGAACAGAGCTTGGCTAAGCTGCATACAAGAGACTTTTCTCTCTGGACAAAACTTGATGTGAAATGTCACCTGTACCTACAGCACACTTCACTCCACTTAGGAACGTGTAGAATAACATCAAGACTTTTAAGTATTTTGAAAATTTGGAAAGACATACTCAGATATGCTTAGTGCAGATGGAACATTGGTTGACTTAAAAAAAAATAAAAATGTAATTGGCAATACATCTTTACAAGCAGATTTTAAGAGCTTGGTCTGTTACAGCCAAGTATTTCAGCAAATTATTTTTCTGTGAACGCCAATTGGCATAGAAATATTCCATAGCTGTGCTGCATTCAGGGGTTTTATCCCCACTTTTAATTCCCTTCTCTATCACAGCTTCAGGTTGGCCTATAAAATTCACTTCAGTGTATTGTTAGGTGTGATGGGATTTACATAGACTTGAAAATCCACTTACAATAGCGCTTGGGTGATAATGAAGTTAGGTGACTTTTTTCCAATTGCCTTCATTTATTGTTTGAGAACTAGCACAAGTCTTTTTTATGGATCACAAATGAAAGTAGATAAAACTTTCTGGAACTGCAGTAGTGGCATAAAGTGGTAGCTCTACTGTCATATAAAACACTGTACACCTACATTAATTTTCCACCACTATGAAGCCATTGGTTTTATGGCACTGCTCCTCACAGTTCCTTGTAGAATCATAAGCCTGGTAGTCTCTCATACTTGTTGTTTTGAATACTTTGAATAGAATAGTGACTTCTTTTTTATTGGTTTGGTGGTAAGAGGAACAAAACAAGGAAAAAATGCCATTGGGCAGCTTGTAATGCAAAATCATAGAATGGTTTAGGTTGAAAAGGACCTTGAAGATCATTGAGTTCCAACCCCCCTGCCATGGGCAGGGACACCTCCCACTACACCAGGTTGCCCAAGGCCCCATCCAGCCTGGCCTTGAACACCTCCAGGGATGGGGCCTCAACAACCTCTCAGGGCAACCTGTTCCAGTGCCTTACCACTCTCAAAGTTTAAAAAAAAAAAAAAAATAAATAAAATCATTCTTTTGTTCTTGTTCAGGACCTAGTTCTCCACTAAATATGTGGTGTCAACTCACCCATCCACAGGGGAGAAACTGTATCAACCATTAAGGAGCTGTAGGTGCTTACAGTGTGGGCTGGTAGCTCTGTTCTGCAAACCCCACAGTGTATAGCAGTGCTGTGGTTAATATGGTAGGGAATTAGTACAACAAAATTCAGTGTGAGACCCTATGGAAGGAGTCTTCACTTTAAACAGAACTGATATCACTCCCTTGCACTCATAGATTTCGTTCATTACCAAGACATACAAGACATGTTTGGCCAGGACAAGGGATGATGGCTATGACATCCTTATCTCTCTCCTTTCTTTTGTGTTTGGCAGCAATCAACTGAATTTTGAATGTGTGCTTTATGGCTCCTAGGTGTGGATGGTGTCTGGATTTCTTTCATCTCATTATTTTGCTTCAGCCCTTATAAGTCTCAGGCAAAATCTTTGCTTTTCGTGGTTCTTTTTTTGCCTTACATGTTCTTCATCATCTTGTCCCCTAATCATTATTCTGGCTTATTCCTATCTGGTCATTCAAATGAAATCACAAACATAGCGCTTTGTAGCAACTAATGCATATCACTGTCTTTCACGCTCACATTTCCATTTGTGCTTTTTTTTTTCATACCAATTTTGATATCTGTTACAAATCCCTACCATCTAGCGCTAGGCATCAGCTATTTCTCAGAGAATAGGCAGAAATGGAGAAACATGGGACCACCCAAGCCTTTCCAAAGAAGGGGTACAGAGGAACTAAGGGTTAAAAAAAAATAATTTAAAAAAATCTAAATCAATTAAGGATTTCTACATACTGAAGCAGGAATTTCTTGAAGGGCTACCACTCTGAACCTATCTTCTCTATGACAGTACCAACAGTTCAGCTTTTCTATCAGAAACATGTTCATGTTTCTACATGCTGTTTTTTATCTTGTTTTCTTTATAGCCATTCAGATCAGGGCTGGGATCATTTTCATGTCACACGGATAGCTTAACTCCACATCTTCTCCCCCATGACTTCACTATCTCTCCAGCCCATTGTAAAAATGCTGTGTCTTCCAAAATGCTATTGTTAAATTTAAATTCCTTTGAACTCTTGACTTTCTGTCTCTTACAACATCTCTGACAAGATTCTCTGTCTCTTCTGCCTAGACCCTTGTCTCTCCTAACACAATTTGTGAAGTAACATTTTGTAGCAGCACAAGGAAATAATAGTTTTTCCAAGTACAATTAAATGGCACTTTTAAACATATTTCAAACTATATAGAGCCAAAACCTCCACTAGAACTAAATTTCAGACCTTACTGGCTCCAGCTCAGTTTACTTTTGTTTCATAGCTCTTACCAAAGAGTTTCAGAAGCTGTCTGCTTGAAGCCCCAGTTTGACCTGTCTACTGAGCTTGCTGGCTGGGTTCCCCTAAGAGTGATTGTAGGCGATGGTTAAGAATTAATCAAAAATTTGCAAAGAAAAAAAATTCAAACAATCCAGAATGAAAATGAATAAAAATCTGTACAAAAAGTTCCATGTGTAGTCCCTGAGGAATTTAGGATTCAGATCCCATAACAAGTTATTTAATCATCAAGTGAGATTTAAATATTTAAAAATCAAATGGAACGTCTATCATGCCTTCTTCCTTAGCTAAACAATTCTTGTTTTGTGAAAGTAATTGCAAGACACTAAAGTGTGTTTATTATACATTCCCAAGGCAGAGAGTTAAAATCATAGCACTTATACAGGGCAATTTCTCCTAGGATCCAGTTTAAGAAACTGATTCTTTTAAAGGATATAGACATGAGACCAGCATGTGTGTGACCACATGCATGGTTTCGGTGTGTTCTGACCAGAAAAGCACCCAGAAAACACCAGCTTGGACCTGAGAATCTTAACCTGGAGCTTTCTGTCTCTTAACATGAGCTTTTTAAGAGGATTTTTTTTTTTCTCCCAACCTGTGACAAGGGAACACACTTGGAACAGAAGGCATCTGCTGTTTCATTTACTTTAACACATATCAAGCTTACTTGAACGAATGATTTATATTTCTATCACTCTTCTTTAAACCTGAAACACAGCTGAGTTCATCCTTACATTGCATGCAATTCTTTAATTAGTATTTTACACTCTATTGCCAAACAGTTGTGGAAGGTATGGATTATCTTGATTAACGCAATTGAGATAATGGTATATAGATACTGTCATTTTTAGTTACATAGCTCAGCTGGGGCATTAACATTTGTAGCTTTACATTGTCAAATACCCACAACTTCCCCCCATTCCTACCATAAGGTAGGAAAACTCATGACTGTACAGTTACTAGAGCTTAACAAAGGTACTCCTTCCAGGACAAGAGTGATTTACTGTCTTTATAATTAACACGCTACCCCCTGCGCTACTTGTTGGCCATGTGCACAGTCAGACTATTTCTTAGCACAGCTACCATATGTTGGTTTGACCACAGGAAATATTTCAGCTCTTGGCTGTGTCAGATTTGGGCATGGCTATGTAAGAGACCTCATAAGAGCTATGTGTGGCCAATGCTCTAGGCTACGCTAAGCAAAGCATCCTAAACATTTCCACTGAAAAAAGCCCATCAAGCCAGCAGGGGAGTACAGATAGAAATACAGAATTCCTGTACTCCAAAAGCTGCTAGGTTATGTTGTTCTGGGTTTACAAAATTGCATAAACCCAACAGAAGTTCATACAGCAGCCCATGGGGTGGCTCTGCTCGCATCCCTCTCTATACATCACCAGAAGATATTTTCCCACTGACTTTCTCCTGCAGCAGAAATCCTGTTACAGTCAGATGGTTCTTTTCCCAAACTCAAATAAAAACCAAGGCAACAGAACCCATTAATTTTTAAGCTGGTTACCTACTGAGCCAGCTCAGTAGACAGTGTATAAAAGCCACCCTGGCATGAAGAAGAGCAGGGATGAGCACTTGAGGGTTGAGTAGACTTAGGTATGGGGACCCAGCTCTTTCTTTAGGAAAACAAGCTTATTTTGGACAAAAGGAGCACAGCCTTAGAAATGGTGGTTTTAATGCTTCAGTGTGGCAGTGCTGTTCCAGTATTCTTTCACCTTTCTTATGAGGAAAGGCTGAGGGACTTGGGTCTCTTTAGTCTAGAGAAAAGAAGATTGAGGGGGGATCTTATTAATACATACAAATACTTAATGGGAGGATGCCAGGGGGATGGGAGTAGTCTTTTTTCAGTGGCGCCCAGTGATAGGACGAGGGGTAATGGGCATAAACTTGAACATAGGAAGTTCCATCTTAACATGAGAAGGAACTTCTTTACTTTGAGGGTAGTGGAGCACTGGAACAGGCTGCCCAGAGAGGTGGTGGAGGCTCCCACTCTGGAGACATTCAAAACCCGCCTGGACGCTGTCCTGTGTAACGTGCTGTAGGTGACCCTGCTCTGGCAGGAGGGTTGGACTAGATGATCTCCAGAGGTCCCTTCCAACCCTAACAATTCTGTGAATTCTGTGAATTCTGTGAATTCTTTGCTCTTCTGTTTAGGCTTCCTGAAAAACTTGATAAGCAAACATTCATGTGTATAATTGTTGATAAGCATTCAGATGGCATGACTGTCAGGATAATGTTCCAGTCAGTTTACTGGCTACCTGTAAGTGAGTGCTTATAACCTCAATTTAAAGTACACAGGCAGAAGTCTGCAATTTTTCAGCTGGCAGGTCTTCACTTGGTGCCCATCAGGTCTTTATGCCTTGAATCCCTACGGGCAATGCAAGGATGTCAGTAGTGCCACCTTGCACACGTACTGTGGAGAGTGTCAGCTGCAGGTCGGCAGGAACTTGCATATCTTGACACACGAAACAAAATGGAAACTAATCAGTCTCAACAGTCAGTTCATTGATGCTCTGAGCAGTAAGGAGGTGAAATTTGCCGAGTTGTTACAGACTTAGCTGTAATGCCTTCAGTCAGAAACTAGTAACTAGGAAACCAAATCAGTGGTGGAGAGTCTCAGCAAACTCCACCTGAGAAAAGCATTTAAGCATACTGAAATCTCAGGTAGGGAAGAGAGATGCTTGTGATTAGGATAATAGTAGTCTTGTTGCTCTTATTCTATGCTATTTCTCCATATTTGGTCCTTGATTGTCTTCCCACACAAGGCAGTAAACAAAATAACATGGGAAAACAAATACTCTCAGACTTGCAACAATGCAGCTTGTCAGGTAATAACACTTCTTCTGCAATAGAGCAATGATGGCAGAACAAAATAGTAAAAACTGTAAAAAATGTGATACTGTATCTAAATTATGTTTCATGTATTTAAATAGCCAACACATGCAGGGGAGATTATACAACAATGTAAACTTATGCCTTAGATCATTAGTAGAAATGCTAAATCTTAACTCTTCTTGGTTGTGAGGAAGCTGGGAACTTTGGGGTTAAATCTGATTTAAAACTGTTTTTCTGGAGGAGTTCAGCAAGCAGATTTTCTGTTTCCAAAATACCCAACATTCTCAGGATAATTTGGAATCAGAAGATTGTATTTCTCCCTCAACTATAAAGAAGCATCCAAACTCTTCTTAGTAAATTGCTTTTTAAAACAAAAATCCAAATTCTCTTAAAATCTGGAAACCTAAGATGCTTAGTTTGTCCTTAGTGCTAACAGACCTCAGTGTCACTGAATACTTTTGGGTTATTCTATAAGATGAGAAACTGTAGTTGGAAAGAGTTCTGACGGCTGTCTTTGCTTCCCGTTGGCAATCCAGTAGGCTCCAAATGGGAGAAGTTGAGCTGTGAGCCCTGTGATCGCTATTTCTCTCAGCCTTTTCCCCAGCATTCAATTCTCCGGGGAAACTATTAGTTAATCATCCTGAGATCTCCTTTTTTGCGAGCCAAGAATCCTCAGAGTGGAAACCTGCACCTGGCTATTCACTTGAATGCTGGGGGAGGGAGAACCCGTCCTCCCACTGGTTGTTCTGTATCCTGGACACATCATCCTCTTGTGATATATTCCCTCTGACAGATGTGACCATCAAAAAGGCTGATTTGACTGAGCTGACTTGTCTTCATCCCAGAGTTATCAATCCACAACTAGAGCTCCAACTTGGCCCATCCAAGGCTGTAATACCTGAGCACTTTTATCTATTTCCCTAGCTATTTTATTAGGCTTCATTAAAGAATATTCCTTCCCTTATCCTTGCTGCTGTTACTGCCTGTAACTTTGAAAAATCTGTTCTGCTAGCAAAAGTACAACTTAACTCCTAGTGCTCATGAGTAAGGGATTCAAAGAGTATATAGCAAATACAGATATTTAAAAAAAAATACTGTGATGGAGCACATTAGTCCAGATAGTCTATAATTCAGTGACTGCATGTTGTGGCGATATTTCACCTTGTGGGTCAAAAGTTCTCAGGAATACCTATCTAATGTTCTCCCACCAAATTAACTTGGCTGCTGCAGAACGGCGGCTGCGTGGCTTCCTTCCCCTGGGAGGCTCTTGGAAGCGCCTGCCAGATGAGATAGCGAGCCTCGGCTCTGACCTGCTCTGGCAGGTTTTTAAAGAATGGCTTTTACAATGCTGGATTGCCTTATTTATTACTGCTAGTGCAAATTCAAGGGGTTTTTGCTCTGTCTAAAATGCTGATGTTCAAAATAAAAGTTGAGACTGCGTAGATGAAGGTGGGAGACTGCAGTGCTGGAATGCTATATTTATACCTACAGATATCCACTGCTGGTGCCGCATGCGTTGGGGAACTTTGAAATACAACACAGAGGTGGGAGCTGGTTTCATGCTTGGAGCGCCAAGGGGCACAAAGGTCTCTGGGGGAAAATGTTGCTGTGTTCCATCTCATCTAAGCAGTGCTTTCGTAGATATTAATTTGCTGTTCTTGCCGCTTTCTCTCCCCACTCCCTGCCCAAAAAAAAAAAAAAAAGTAAAAGCTGTCTTGTTCTAGATGATTTCTTTACTCTGTGGGGAGGGAAGAAATTTCCTTGATTTATTTAAAGAAAACCGCCCGGCATGCCCGTGTGCTCAGGTTTCCATCTCACTGTGGAGGCGAATTACCGGTCATCAATCCGGGTGACTGACGGAGGAGAGTTTTCTGCTTACGCTTGCACGCGCTGCGCTTTTTCCCAGTCCCAAAGCAGTTTAACTGCCCAGTAGAGATGTGGGTTGATTTAGGGGCACTCCTCCAAAAGTAGGAGAGAATTAGGTTTCCACAGAACCGGGCTCAAAGCTGCTATTTTATATTGTTGAAAATGTCCTCCTTAACAAATGCCAGTGAAATAGCTCGAGCTCCTCCATGTAGGGGAGGAAAATAACTTATAGCCAATAGCTAACAACTGTGATTCTTTCGCTTCTCAGCGCTTCCATTATCCAAATTTACTTGCCAAATAACTGCTATGAATAATGCTTGGTCTGTAGATTTTCCAGTAATTTCCAGTAATAAAAACACTCAAATTTTGACCATTTATTAAATACAGAGGTTGCGTGGTATTCACATTCTCCAGTTACACATAACTTTTAGAAATAGGCTGACAGTTGAAGGGTTTCTGATTACAAAATTTATCTTGCCCAGCTCTTCTGCTTTAAAATAAATGTGTAACATTTGCTCCCTCTCTAGTTTGTAGTCAGGAACATTCCCGATTTGCCACTGCCTTCGCGGGCTCTCTAAGTGGTATCAGCGTTGCTGAGCAAAAAGCTTTAAACATTCTGAAAGTTTATTCTTAAAAAGTGTTTAACTACATTTGATCATCTTACTTCAAATGAAAGATATTATCGGCAGATGTAAGCTGGTAGATAATTAAGCAAGAGGAAAAGAATGCTGAAGTGATAATTAGGTATTTTGCTTGGAGTAGAAAATCAAAATTGACATGTGCGAAGAGAAATTAGAGAATTTCTGCTTCATGCTGACCCAGCACATTGACGCAAACACCCTTGCGTCAGCCCTTTGATTGCCTTCAAGTATTTCCAAGTTCTCCTACAAAACTGCAGCAGCTATGGAAGAAGGGAGCTGGACCTGGGTGGCTGCTGCTGTGTAGGCGGCAGAGGATGCAGCCTCTGTCCAGCCGGGAGCACAGATCTGCCCGGGCAGCTCCAAGGTGCCTCTTCTCCCATCACCTGCCTTTCCTTAATGTCCTTAAGCAAAAGGTCTTCTCCTCACGTAAAGCTGCATAACACCGAAGTAATTTAAATTACTTTAGGCCACTTGAGGCTTAAAAAACCTAAATGTTAAAGAATTATTTCAAGCACGCAATTGTAAGTCAACCTAAAACCTGAAATGCACATCAGACAGAGAACACATTTTATCTAAAGTCTGTAGTTTTAAAAGAAAATGAAATCAGGTCTGGTTCTACATGGCTGAACTTCTATGTGATAAGACAGGCTTTCTTCGGTGCACAGCAAACTCTCTAGTCTGTGTACGCTAGCGATTAAAATATCTACAGTATGATAAAATGTGATCTCATATCCTATTTGAGTGGCCAAGTTAAATTAGAGGCAATTAGGACTAATTTGGCTTCTTCCTGAGATCATAAATGTGCAGATGAAAGCTCTGATTAGAGAGCAGGGAGTGTAGCTTTATTTGATTTTTGGCTTTGAATGGCTAATGCGTTCTTACCTTTGAAGATCTGAATTACTAAAATGACAGCAAAATAATAAAAACATCAAAGATAAATTGATTTTAAAGATTAAATGGATGAATTAAAGTGAAGAGGTACAGATTTTCTAAGCAACTGGCAAGAACTATCGGTATTTCAAAATACCTCAATATCAAACCTTTTGTAATTATGCTTTGAGGCATAAAATGCATGAAACAGAAGAAGATTCCTAAATTTTCAGGTCTTGCTCTTGTAACCTGAGGAAGCAAAATAACTTTCCATTTCTAACAGGGGTCATTGTAAACCAATGGGAAATTCCTTCTAATCCTATGTCCCTGAGATGAATTGTATTTTATCTCAAAGAACACTTTCAGTCTCGTTTTTTCAGCTCTAGACTTTCAAGCATTGGTTCAGCAAACAAAGTAGAGACATAACCTCCGGTCCCATTTTGAACACAATTTTACACTTAGGGATGGCCTATTAAAGTCATTGTTTCTATTCTTCTAATGCAAATTATTCACCTGTTCCTAAATATACAATATATGTGTGTGTATACATATATATGATACAGTGCCTGAGTTCTGTAGCCAGAACACAATGAGAATTTGTACGTGTCATCTAACCGGAGACCAGAAAAATAATGTAATATTTATAAATAAGTCTGGCTCTTCACTATGGAAAAAGCCTGTCATAGAAAAAAACACTTTAAAAGTGCAGTATCTGAGTTAAAAGGCAACTTTCTGCCTACCAAGCAGGTTCATTGTGTAAGGTGAAGGCATTTTTCTGTATTGTTTTTTTAAAAGCAGATTTACTAAAATGGCCCAACCCTTAGGTCTCCAGGCACTCAGATGAACTGCTGGTATTTCTCAAATAGGTTTGACTTGTGTCTTGCAAATTATAAACCTGTCTGTTGCCTCTGCACAAGAGAACTGATGAAGAGATAGAATTTAAAAAAATGGGAAGATAGTCTGGCTTTGAATGCCATTGACATCGAGCTAAAGAATGTGGTTTTGTTTAGAGAAATCAAGAAGTAAATGTCATTTATTTTCAAAAAGAAAAATGGTTTAACAGCCCAAGCATTGGTTTAACAGGCAGGTCATTATGAGACTGCACCAGTGCACTATATGGAGCGGTGCCACATCTTTAGAAGGCATCAGTTTGATCTGAATGATCCTTTATTATTACAATAGGGCTGAAGGTGGTCACGCTGGTGCCAGTTCTTCTCTAGAGGTTCTTATTTGTTGGCCAGAGATCTGTCTCAGCCTAAGTAGGCTCAAACCACTTATTAAACTTTCTTTTTGCATATTATCATCTCATCTGGGTTGAGAACAGCCTCCACTTACGCTATTGAATTCAGGCCATTGTGAAGAAAAGAATGCAAGTTTAGAACTGAAAGACGGGTACCTAAACCAGTTATTTTACTTGTAGGCAAATTCTAAAATCCAATATTGTTAAACACAATTGGCCTAGGTCCCCTCTTCAGAAGGCAATCTAGCATCCTTAATCCCAGTCCTCCTAGCTTTGGGAAAAGGCTTATCTTCTGAAAACACAGGTATAAAGACATATCTTTATACTTTTTTTATCATCTCCGTCTGGCCAAGCTTTCGTGATGGTTTATCTGAGCTGGTTCAGACAGTGTCTGCACATGGAGCCTCTAGAATTGTTGTTTTGAGATTTTTTTTGTTCCGTTTAAGAGTAAAATTTGTGTTAACTGTATGTCAGACACACATAAGTAGTGGGTTGTGCTTCTAGATTGTTATTGAATGCTACCAGATTGCACCTTGATTGGGAATTTCCCGAAGTATTCAGCTTTGTTATAAAATTTTCTGCAACGTTGTTACTGCCTGACCGGCCAGCTAGGAACACCAAAGCCTGTGTTACTGACTGGTATTTTGGCAGGTTGCTTTTCTTGGTCACAACACATTTATGTTATGTGAGAAATAATTCATGAGCAGAAAAAGGACAAATGTGGCAACCGAATGAAAGTATTTGTTTGCCACCCTAATCTTTCTCAAGATCCGGTATCCCCCCACCTCCTGGGCCAGCAGCATCTGCCCTGCAGCATTTTTTCATGCTAGTTTAAAAAGGAGTAATGAGTAAAGGAACATAGCCAAACCCTGAATAGATATGGAGGAAGAGGAGATGAGTGTGGTGTGTGTGTTACAGACAGAGCAGAAATGAGGTGCCTTTGAGAGGTTTGAGGATTTTTTCCTTTGAGGTGCAATTTAATCTGTGTCATGTTACCTGCATAGCAGCGAGTGCCTCCTAAGGGTTAAACACAAGGTCCAGAAAACACATAAGACAATTTAAAGTTCTGTTGACGTCAGTACAAAACTTAGATTAATTTATCCCTGAGCTGGATAGTAAGTAGAAATAAGGGAACATTAGAGCTCAGTTAATTCCTTTTTTTGACCTCAAACTTATCCATTTGACACCAAAAGCATATAAGGCAAGAGTAATTTTTCTCTTAAAAATGGACCCCGGATGGTCTGACTGTCCAATCTTTGCAGTGCCTTTGAGAAGCTCATACAGAAACTAGGGGTTACTTAAGATGCTTCTTTGCTTCATTCAGCTCCGGGGAGAGCCCTAATGCAAAAATAATGTGAACGCTCCCACTGGTTTGTCGCCTGTTGTTTTCTGGGGGATGTAAGGAGCTCTGTGTGTGTGTGTGTGTACATGCAGCAGATGTGTAGCCTACTAGTTTTGAACTGTGTGTATGAATTGCAAATATGTCTTCTGAGAGTGAGGAAACTTGGAAAGAATGAGGTCATTGTGCATAATAAATCCCCCATATGCTTCTCTTCTGCCCTACAGCCCACAAGAGAAACATTTCAGAGAGGGTTACTTTATAATTTACATTCCTATTGTCAAAACTGGGAAATGAAGCACAGATACGGTATGAGGAATGGCTTGTTCATTTTAAGTGGAAGGAAAAAAAGAAAAAGAGATATAACTGCCTGGAAAACAAATTTGAGGTTCATTAAATCAGCCATATTTAAAGGGGGTGAGACCAGATGTAAGGACAAAGGAAAACTTATATACGATATATTTTTTTACTGCTATACATAGCATCTGTGCGGTATCACAGGTGTTAAATTAGCCACAGGAGGGCTCTCCTGTTCTTTACTTGAAATATATTAGGAACTGTGAAAACTGCAGGGGGAAAAAACAAATTGGTTCACAAGGCATACTCTGCTTGCAAGTAAATATCATTTAAAATGTGGTGTTAGCACAGCAACTGCATGCTTCACTCCTTCATACGAAAATAGTCATTAAAATACTGTCACAAGATCAGCAAGTTCTCGGTCAAGTGGGAAGGGGGGAGGACTCTAAGCTGTAAAGAATTTCTTGTATGGCTGGGTGCTGAGCAGGGACTGGTGTTTAGTCATGAGAGGATGGTAATTACATACGGACATTTGTACCTCTGGCCCCTTGCCCGCACAAGGATTAACCGCACGCTGACATCTGGAGTTATATGGCCTCCCAGGGCTGCGCTGTGGCTAAGCAACAGCCTGTTATAGGAAGTCTGAGGAAGAGCTCTGCGTGTTGGCAGCTCCTGCAGGATTTCTGCTTACGAGAGGCAGAAGGTCCCCAGGGGTGCCGATAGCAACTTACCGAAGTATCTGATTGCCTCGCCGTCCTGCAGTTAGTCTCGCAACAGCCTTAGGAAGTGGGCAAGAAATAACGGCCTCATTTAACCAGCAGAGAACTGAGCAGGCAGATTCAAAGAGGAATTAACACACTCAAGTCCAGAGTCATGATCCAAATCTTTTGCCTGTTCCCTCCCAGCAGCAGCTTTGTCCTGACACCACCTAAATTCACCCGAGGCCTCCATGTTCCGTCTGCAATTCCAGAAATGCTGTAGGCTGTGCAAATATCCCTGGTGGCCTCCGCCTGAAAAGCTAGGCTCTGTAAGCTTAAACGGAGTGGCATCCCTGACTTCCCAAAGGGATTTTCAGGTCTGAGATCATCCATACTGCTTAATTGTTAGCATTTTCCCTGTCTCGAGTTTGGCCTCTGATAGTCTGCTGCTTCTCAAAGAAGATACAGAAAGGGTATGGGGGATAGCATGTGTCAGAAACTTTTCTAGTAAGCAGTTTGGAGGCTCCCAGTTTTGCACTGGAGAGAATTCAGTGGACACAAGCCAAGTTGTGCACTTGACCTTAGAGCAAGGTTTTGGAGCTGCTCTGTTTAGCTGTATAGAAATAGATATTTAGATTCACACAAGTATAGGAGTATAGGGGACAAAAGGAAAACTAGGGAAAATGTGGGCCTGCTGTTGAACAAGACAGGTGCCATGGTGACAGATGATGCAGAGAAGACGGAGTTGCTTAATGCCTTCTTTGTTTCTGTCTTCACTGCTTGGGTCAGCCCTCAGGAGTCCCAGACTTTGTGGGTAACAGAGAAAGTCTGGAGGAAGCAAGACTTTCCCTTCGTTGATGAGGAACAAGTTAGAGATCAGTTAGATAAACTGGATATCCACAAGTCCATGGGTCCTGATGGGATGCATCCTCGAGTGCTGAGGGACCTGGCAGAAGCCATTGCTGGGCCACTCTCCAGCATCTTTGAAAGGTCCTGGAGAACAGGTGAGGTGCCTGAGGACTGGAGTATAGCCAATGTCACTCCAGTCTTCAAAAAGGGCAAGAAGGATGACCCGAGAAACTACAGGCCGGTCAGCCTCACCTCCATCCCTGGAAAGATGATGGAACAGCTTGTTCTGGGTGTCATCTCAAAGCATCTGGAAGAAAAGAAGGTCATCAGAAGTAGTCAACATGGATTCACCAGGGGGAAGTCATGTCTGACTAATCTGATAGC
>NW_009646631.1:3110283-3169203 GCF_000708025.1 Charadrius vociferus
GCTTAGGAAGGGTGGGTTAGATGAATGGACAGTGCTGTGGGTTGAACAGTGGCTGGCAGATAGAGCTCAGAGGGTTGTGGTTAGTGGTGCAGAGTTTAGTTGCAGGTCAGTAACGAGTGGTGTCCCTCAGGGGTCAGTGCGGGGTCCAGTCCCGTTCAATGTATTTATCCATGACCTGGATGAAGAGATAGAGTGTACCATTAGCAAGTTTGCTGATGACACAAAACTGGGAGGGGGGGCTGACACGCCAGAAGGCTGTGCCGCCATCCAGCATGACCTGGACAGGCTGGAGAGTTGGGCGGAGAGGAACCTCATGAAATTCAACAAGGGCAAGTGGAGGGTACTGCACCTGGGGAGGAATAACCGCATCCATCAGTCCAGGTTGGGGGCTGACCTGCTGGAGAGCAGCTCTGTGGAAAGGGACCTGGGAGTCCTGGTGAACAACAGGATGGCCATGAGCCAGCAATGTGCCCTGGTGGCCAAGAAGGCGAATGGCATCCTGGGGTGCATCAAGAAGAGTGTGGCCAGCAGGTCGAGGGAGGTCATCCTTCCCCTGAATCATAATTCACAACCACCACGAAAAGCTGGGATGAACACAAGCTTTCACACTTAGATGGATCTAATCAATTGCAAAACAACTAGCCGGGCATAGGTGTCCCATGAATGACACTGGATCACAAGCTGAACATGAGTCCACCTTCATGTCAACATGATCAAGTTCTCAAGGAAAAGGCCTGGGAGTATTAACCTAAAAGATCCTGCCTACTGCTGTGTCCTGTTTCAGGAACAGTAATGCCCCTTGCAGTCAAGGCTGGAGTGTGGGCATGGGATAAATATCTGAAGGATGATGAGAAAATGTGACCTAAGAAAGAAGTGGGATCACTTCTTCTAAGGAAAAGACTAAGGAGTACTATGCTAATAGTCTTCAAAAAGGACTGGAGAAGCCTATTCTCCATATTTGTATCAGGGAGGACAAGAAATTATTGACCGGAGGTGAAACAAGAGCTAACTGAACTTCCAAAAGACTTTTTAGTGCTAAGGATACTAAAGAATTGGAATAAATGGCTTTGACAGGATCAGGATCTCCATCACAGGAAGTCTTTAAGAGACAGTCAGGAATGTTGTGGGAGAGTAGCAGACTCTGTAACTTGCCAAGCTTTTTTTCAGCTTTATTTTCCTACAGTTTTGTGCGTAAGCAGCTGATGCAGAAGGAAATCAATGCTTGCACGGCACACCACAAACAGCAGGTGATCTGAGCACCAAATGGCTTGCAGTTTCATGAACCTCAGGTTTACCCAGGCAGCTAGAACACCACACAGCACTAAAAAGAAAAGCAGCAAACTATGTTAAACTAAGCAAGAATTTCAGGTGCTTTTATTGCAATACTCTAAATACTAGATTAAATGTCAAAATTAGGCTCCGGTGAATGGAATGTTAGAAAACAGCCATTCCTCATAATATCCACAAACCTCCTCACATTATTAAAACTTGTAGTCAAGTGTGTTTAGAGAAGACTATGTCCAGAAACTCTAAATGTTTTAATTGACAGAGTATGGCAAGTGGCAATGACTATTTTGATCCAGCAGCCTAAAACTGCACCAGAGGAATACTTAGGAGCAAATGTTATTACTTAGGTCATGAAGTTGGAAGAGCAGCAGCAAAGGAAACATATTATATTCCTACTCCTTTCCAATAAGACAGGGAACATTTCTATTCTCTCCTTCCCCATCCATTCCTCAAGCCTGATTACTTTGGAAGAGTAATAACAGCGCTGAAGTGGGTGAACCTCAACTGAAAAACTGGGATGTAGGAAAATAACATAACGAAAGACAAACTGAAAATGAATGTGTTGGAAAAGGTGCAGAATCGGCATTGAATATTTAGTGCAACAATAAATACAATAGAAAGTCTCATTAAGGCAAACCTGAAACTGAAAAGGTAGAGAAGAAAAGTGGTTTAAAGCTTTGGCTAATGCAAAGAAAACAGTTATGGAAAGTGAGGACTTTGAAGTGCTGATGCTTCAAACATACAAGCGCTGACAAGGAAAGAGGGAAAGGCTCACTAATCCAACTTTGACTGACAAGTGAAAATTATGCTACCTGACAAGGAGAGTGAATGAAAAGATCTAGAGTCTGCATCTTTTTGATCCAGATGCTTTCTGATGGCAAGATTACCAGAAGAAAAGTCCTTCAGCAATATTTGGAAACCATTGAGGCAGTTTGCATTTAACACGCTAGCCTCTTAAGAATAAATGGGCTCTTTTTCTGGGAAAAGGCATTTTAAGAAGATGCCAATGTTACAGATTCTGATCTTTAGGGAATTAACTGTTGAAGTGTACTGTAACATAAGGAACTTACAGCAAAGGTAATTCTCATTCTGGTTAGCAGAGCAAAGACGTGGAAGAAGGAGAATAGCAAGGGTGGGAAGGACAAGCCAGGGCTTAGGTAAATGGCTAGAAACCAGAGGCAATGACTTACTATGTTAATGACTTGTACCATTAAAAGACCTAAAAGCTTTGAAGCTAAACTGTATTGAGTAGTTCTTCAAAGTGAAATCTAAATCCCTAGATGAGCACCTAGCATTCCTGTGTAAAACAAGAGAAACCAGAATTCTCCAAAAGATAGGGATACAAGAAAGCCACTGAGCAGGAAGCTCCCCGAAGCTATCCAACAGCCAACATAATGAAACTCAGGACTGCATATGAGCTTCTCACCTCTCCAGAGGTTTCATATCCAACAGTCACTCTTTTCCCTAGTCGGGACAAGAACTTCCAGTAAGTCTTCTAAGGAGGTAAAAGCCTAGGAGAGCTGTTTAGGAAAAGTCATCATCATTGCTGTTCAAATTCAGCTGAGGCAGAAACATAATTCATTTTTTTTACAGCTTTTAACAAAGCACAGCCAATTGGGACTTTAAGATAATCCCCAAAGGACTGCTGTAACCTCTGCCTACGCAAACAGATTCCATCTTACTTATCTTTAAGTCCTGAATTTTATGTTCTTCTCCATGTGGTAAAAGTTTCAATAATAAATGCTATGTCAAGAACAAAAGTCAGCAAGAACAAAACTTAGCCTGGCGTAAGGGTATTTCTGTAGGAAGAGAAAGCTGAGACTGATGGAAGTGAATTCAATTCTCCCATATGCACAGGCAAGCATTCTTAGTAGCCACTGGGCTACCATGAAAGATTAAAATTGTAGTCCACAACTGCTCCCGTTCAAATCTTGAGCAGAAAATGTGCAATTGCTGTTTCACAGAATCACAGAATGGTCAGGGTTGGAAGGAACCTCTGGAGATCATCTAGTCCAACCGCCCTGACAGAGCAGGGTCATCTACAGCAGGTTGCCCAGGGACGGCGTCCAGGCAGGTTTTGAATGTCTCCAGAGTGGGAGACTCCACCACTTCTCTGGGCAGCCTGTTCCAGTGCTCTGCCACCCTCACAGGAAAGAAGTTCCTCCTTATGTTAAGATGGAATTTCCATGTTCAAGTTTGTGCCTGTTACCTCTTGTCCTGTCACTGGGCACCACTGAAAAAAGACTGTTTCCATCCCCCTGGCACCCTCCCTTTAAGTATTTATAAGCATTAATAACATTCCCCCCTCAGTCTTCTTTTCCCTAGACTAAAAAGACTCAAGTCCCTCAGCCTTTCCTCATAAGAGGAATCCCCTAATCATCTTTGTAGCCCTTTACTGGGCTCTCTCCAGCAGTTCCCTGTCCTTCGTGAACTGGGGAGCCCAGAACAGGACACAATACTCCAGATGCGGCCTCACCAGGGCAGAGTAGAGAGGAACGATGACCTCTCTCGACCTGCTGGCCACACTCTTCTTGATGCACCCCAGTATGCCATTCGCCTTCTTGGCCACCAGGGCACATTGCTGGCTCATGGTCATCCTGTTGTCCACCAGGACTCCCAGGTCCCTTTCCACAGAGCTGCTCTCCAGCAGGTCAGCCCCCAACCTGGACTGATGGATGCGGTTATTCCTCCCCAGGTGCAGTACCCTCCACTTGCCCTTGTTGAATTTCACGAGGTTCCTCTCCGCCCAACTCTCCAGCCTGTCCAGGTCATGCTGTATGGTGGCACAGCCTTCTGGTGTGTCAGCCACCCCTCCCAGTTTTGTGTCATCAGCAAACTTGCTGACAGTACACTCTATCCCTGTTTTGTCTTTCAACATCTTCCTAGTCCTTCCTGGCTTTGTCATCTACAGATTTGTTATCCATTTTGTATCTACTTCTTCCTATTGACTGTATGGTGAACCTAGCTCAGCTATAGCTGTCTGAATTGGAGATTCCTAGAGTCAGGTAAGGTAATTCTCACCTGAAAGATGGACAGTTAAATTTAACCCACATAGGAGTAACTGAGGACATAGTCATTACTGAATGAGTCAATGTAATACATATATGCCAAACCACCCCCTCCCAAAACAATCAGGCAAAAAAGCAACACATCAAAGCCAGTTGATTTTTTGTATTTGGTCAAGTGGAGGCAAACACTTGGATAGACCTGAGAAGATGCACTGTGTTTCTTTACATAAGAACCAGCAGTCTTGCTAAGGGCTGGGACAAGGGGGATGGACTGAGAAGATATTAAAAACCATTACACAGACCACGTAGGTTGCCAAGGGGAGACTTTCATGTCCCTCAGCAATGGCAGTGCAACAACCGCTACTCTCAGGTTCTTGTAGGTGCAGTGGTAGTACTTCAGCCTGCACTGGTTCAGTGAAAAAGTAACCTCTCCTCCCTGTGTTTCATTTTTCCAAATATGACATGAAGTTTCAGATTTCCTGCATAAATATTACATGGGCCTCAGAAATTATTTATAACCACTGCATTTGAATTCAGAACCAGCTGTAGAAATAAATGTCCAGTACTTCAGGGGCAGTTTTACTTGTAGCAAATATGGATTAAATATGCATTTTTTCCAGTTTATCATCTCCCAAAAAAACATAAGGAAAAAAGTGACAAATGAAATTATTAAGGTCCAAGCATGATATCAAAGTGCCTGAGGTCTGATTTCTTGTAACTCTGTATAAGTAATCTAAAGGATGGGTACCAAAATAAAGACTCTCACTAGACCTCCATTTATAAATAGTGATTTTTTTTTAATCTTATATTAATATAGGCGTTTGTAAAGATGATACACTGAGTAATTTGGAAAGAAAGAAGTAACCTGCAAAATTCCTGTCTTCGAGCTGAGCCTGACATTCTTTTGACTAAACCAGTCCCTTGAAAAGGGGTAAGGAATAAGCTCAGGAAAAATAGGAAAACATATATTTGTCTGTATATTTAAATTGACTACAGTTCTGTCAAGATCAGCAAGTAGCATGCCAAACTGGGAGCAAGAGAGCCGTGGTGCTGCAGAAACTTTACATTGTCCTTTTTTTTTTTTTTTTTCTTTCAAACTGTGGCAAAGTTGATATGTTAGTGGGGAGAGCACGGGGAAAAAGAGAACAATAGAAACCACAAGGTATTGTTTTGGGCTTTGGGGCTGTACAGGGCAATGAGAAGCAAAGCTTTATGCAGACTGCTGAAATAGTTTTAGATGGTGCCTGGAAAATACTGTATATATTCTGGTTGTTATTATTCAAATGTAGCTTTATGGTTTTTCTGAGTCTTCAGAGAAAAAGATTCAGGAAAAAAATTGATAGTTTTGGCTCTTTGTTTCCCATACACAACTGAGAGGGACTGTTTGCTCTAAGTTTTCTTGAAGAGGACTTATTGCAGGACATTTTTTAATTCTATTGGGGTAGGGTTGTTTACAAAAATTAAAAATGAAAAATACTGTTGTCGAAGCGTTACCTATTATTTAAAGCCGCAAGCCCATTTCTGTTCTTTTCAAGAGTCAGATTCCAAGTACATTCATTTCTGGGCACAACATTAATGGTTGGTGCCAACCTGAAGGTTTCTGGGGGGAAACGATAAATTTGAAACTGCCCTGGAAAAAAGCACCAATACTCCAAGTAAGAAAAATGATCTCACAGTTTGGAGAAGGAGAAGCATGAAAAGTTGAATTCCAAGGTAGTTCTAATCTTTACATTTTAAAGTTTTGCATGGCTGAGGTAGTATACAGTGCACTTTGAGTAGCTTCAAACTGTCCGCTTACAAAATACGTATGTTTCAAAATGCTGTGCTGTATATGCTGTCCTGTGCTGTGTCTTTTAAGTAGCCATCTCAAATGCAGGTTCAGCACTTATGTAGCAACTGAGAATCTCTGTTCTGCCACCTGATGATACCTCTGGCCTCAGTCTGGAAAAGTGTTCTCACCACATCGAACCAGAGGCTCAGTGCCCTTCAGGAGAGATGGGAAAAACCCAGAGATGGCCCAGAGGGGAAAAATAACAATAGCCAGGTTTGTGGAAAACACAGCTTCTAAAAGGAGACTGTATACATTGTTATTATTTAATCTAGATAAGAGAAAAATAAAACCAGATTAATTGTAAGAGTCCTCTGTAAAGAGAGAGAGAGAGAATTAGTCACAGAAGAATTCAGTTTGGGTGGGTCCTCAAGAGGTCTCTAGTCAGACCACTCCTTCGAAGCAAGGTCAATATTGAATTCAGACCAGGATGCTCAGCATTTGAACAGTCAGGTCTTGAAAACCTCCAAGGAGGGGTAGTCTGCAACCTCTTCCAGTCAATAATGAGCCTCATAGTGAAAATTTTGTCCTGATGTCCAGCCAGAAACTCCCTTGTTCTAATGTATGACCACTGTCTTTAATTTATAACCCCTGTCCCCTGCCATGCACCTCAGTATAGAGCTCCACTCCATCTTCTCAGTAACTATCCCATAGGTCTTCAAAGGCTGCTATTAAGTCCCTTTTAAGCCTTAACTAGCTATTCTCCCCATCCAAGATACTTACAACAACAACAAAAAAAAAATACCAGGTTGCCAGCAGAAGGCTTAAGTTCAGCAGAAGCCCCAGTAGGGAACACAGAGAGGCCTGAGGATGGGGATGTCAGTAACCTCCTCTGTCATTGGAGGTTGTTAAGAATAAATGAGAAAAATGTATGGTTACCCACCCATGGGGTTGAAATGCCAGGGGATGAACTTGGTGATCTCTTAAGGTGCCTTCTGTTGCTTTGATTCTGTGCTAGAAGAACATGTGAATACAAGCTCCAGTGCCAGCTTAGAACCACAGAGCGATGTACGTGTCAAGACTGAGCCCTAGGTGCATAATAAATCTCAGCACTTATTAATATTTTAGGAAGTTATGAATGACTTAAAATCACCAGAGAAAGACAGTTATAATGGAAATAATGTTGTAGCCTGAATTATTGCAGTGTTAGCAGATGTCCATTCTGCTTATGTCCAGTCACCTGAGATAAAGTGAATATGGTGCAGGTTTTTTTAAAGGTCAAGGAATATGTCGTACCAATCATAGACCTTTAAAAAATCTCTATTACCAGTCAATCTTAATTCTTTGTATTTAATAATTTCAATGTAATTTTATTTTTCCGTACATATAAATATCTATGTGGAAGAGATTGCTAGTGATATTCCTATAGATACAGTATTACTATAGATACTATAGGTGTGGCAACCAGGACTTCGAAAGGTTGTCAAGCACAGTGTTATTAAAACAAGAAAGAGAAGTTAGATTTGTTTGATGTCATGCTCTTCCAAAGCATGCAGGAATGCAAAGTCTCCCCTGGAAACCAGGGAACCAAATTGCTCAGACCTCTCTCTTTACCAGTTAGGTTTTTTAAGGTGTATGCACAAAAGCACTTGAAGGACTCCAAATTAGCGGCCACTCCTGGAAATTTTACCTTTCAGTTACTCTGTAGGAGGACACTTGACAAAGACAGACAAGGATTAAGGGGTAAGCCAGCCCGGAGCAGTCTAACACATCGCCCATCCCACTCCTCATCAGGTAGCCTGTGCCTATGTCTGAAGCAGCACGAATGCCATGTGCAGCAAAAAATAAGCCAGGCATAGCTTTGTGTGTCTTCAGACAGCAGGGACCCCTTTCTGACCCGTTCAGCGTGAAACATTGTTCTTGCACTCTATTTTTGAAATCCTTCATCGTTCTTTTCACCATCTCCATTGTACTCTTACAAAGAAACGTGTTTGCTTCAGTGAGGTTTTGATGCCCAGCGAAAGAACACCCACCTATTCTCTGTGTTCGCTTCTGCTCCACTGCCACAACCCCCTGATTGCCGAGGGAGCATTTCACTTCCATTATAGTTTAAATAAAATGATAGGCTGGCTACATAGGGAATCCATTAGCCTTAAGCAGTCTAGTCACTGTTAATTACAGGCTTTAGACTTCGGAAAGCTGGGTCAAAATTCTCCATTTTTCAATGGAAAGCTATGTCACTTAAATGCTGTCTTCTGTGCACCGTTCTTTCACAGTTCTGCTGCTCAAAAACTCAGCAGCGACTCTTCTGTGGTAAGTGAACATCTTCTTTTTCAGTCTGCGCCCAGCACAGGACCTAGAGCAAAAACCTCATTAAGCAGAGTTCACTCTGCAGGCGAGTCATTTGTTTAAGAGTTTGCTGGTGTGAAGTGGAAAACACCTTGTAAAGTTGAAGCTTGTAATGTTATCTAAAAGACAGAGCTGTGAAGGAGAAAGTGAGGTGGCGGAGGCAGTTGGGAAATGATGTTTATTTCAGTGTTTGAGGGTTTCTCCAGAGCGCAGCCTGACTTTGGGAGGGGAGACTAGAAAGGATGTTTATTGAAAATGTAAGCCTTTCAAATGGAAATGGAAATTTTATGTAAAACTGTTTAGTCAACTGTCATTTTGTGTTAAGCTTAAAAAAAACCACAACCAACCACAAACAATGTTTTGCTTTTTTTTAATCATTTCTACCATGCAGGTGAAGGAAATAGGCTGTAAAAACCTTAATACTGCAAGTTTACCTTTCCGTGGTCTGTTTTGAATGCACTGGCTGAGGCCTCAGTCCTCCCGTTTGCTCACAGAAGGTCCAGAACCCCCAGAAGAGGGGGGGAGTAGCAGAGTGCATGGCCTCTGCCACGTACCCTTCTTCCAGAACTGCTTTGCCAGGGGGGCTGTGTTGGTACAGAGGCTGTATCCTCTCGGCTGGGTGTGTTTGGGCAGGGAAAGTCTTCCCGACTGCCGCTGCGGTAAGAGCGGCTCCCAGGGCAGCCTCGGCGTGGGCAGCTCGGGAAGCGCCGTCGGGAGGGGCACAGGCTGCTGTCTGCCTCCTGTCCCCATTCCTCCGGAGGTATGAAGCCATCGCAGAGGGGAAGAGAAGAAAATGAAGCACAGGACAAACACAATCCCACTTTCTCCTAAGGAAATGTAAAGGGAGAATTGCTCAAGCAGTCTGGAAGCTTTCCCCCCTCCGCCCAGTTTTGCTGTTCATTCCCATGTAGCAGTATCCAAAATCACAAATGGTTCAATGTGATAAGAGAAGTTGTCCTTTCCTGGCAGTATATTAAAGTGTCTTAACTGATAGGAGCAAACAGTAGGAGGATTTGCTGAAGGGCACAATGGGTTCAAATGGAATCCAGAGTACTGAAGCCATCAGAATTTTGATGGGTTGATTCTGCGTGGAACATCAACTGCACAGCTCCAGCACAGAAGAATGAGAGTCACTGTCATGACGTCTTGTCACCTGTTTCTCACGTATTTAATTTTTTTCCTTTCTAATAAATCAACAATTTTGTTAGATAATAAAATGAGAATTCCTTTACCCAGGAGACAGTTAAGTGGCAAAATTAAGGCATTTGGGTCAGAGATCTCTTATATTGTCTCAACACAGGTTGGTTCAAAATAGTGAGTTTAGCTCCCTTTTATACTTCAATTCCTCTTAGACTATTATTTGATCATGAAAATTCATAATAGTGATAGAGGAGAGAGTTTCAGGGAAGTAGGAGCTCAAACTTCATTCAACTTGAGTAGAGAGCAATTGCACAAGGGTTTAACGTCTGAAATCGTACAAGCTGCTAAGTCTGTTGGACGATTTTAATGATCAGTCTTTGAAGACGTGGCAGTACTACCTTTGTTGATGCATTTCTGAAATGTGCTAAAATTGGTAGAGTCTCTATCAGAGTTTAGTAAGAAAAAAATAAAATGAGAATGCAATGTGGTCATGCTGTGTCTATATATGACCTAGTCCTCTTATCCGTACATTCCTAAACTCTGTGGGAATAAAGTATTCATGTAGAGTGGGTGTCTAGCTGGGAGCATACTCTGTTCAAATTTATGAAATAACTGATATGCTTAAATGTTTCAGGAGATCAGTACCTCCACCAGTTTTTCTTTGATAGTACTATATAAATAGCAGAAGAATGAAAAAGGATGGGTTTACATGCATCGGTGCAGAGATAAATGTAACATTATTCGGGTGAATTCTCTTTATGACTCATCTTTAGTTAGAGTGACAATTATTTGAAAGTAATTTAACATCATTTCATGAAATGTTAACAGTATTTCTACTTTAAGGGAGTTGAATACAACACAGATTTTGCTAGAAATACGAATCTAACCTTCTTTTTCTTTAATTGTTCTTCTAGAGCAATTTCCTGTGAATCTATTAAGCCATAAGCAAGTTTTTATTGAACAGAGAAGTCTGCATTAAGGTAAGCCTAACGCAATTCAATTTAAGAGGTTATTTATTACCTAATGTGTCAATGTCCTTACAAAAAGCAGTTGTTCATTTGTGCATTTAATTATTACTGTTAAAGTTCAAAATGAATGTTACCTCGCAATTTAGAAACACAGAAGATTATTTTCCTCGATCCGTGTGGTCATGCATCAAATCCTAATTATGGAGGTACTTCCCTCTAGTGGACAAGAAGATACTTCAATTGCAGTATTTTTCAGTCCCCTTCAAAAGGAGTTAGGGAAGAACGTTCCCTTAAAAAGGCAGGGAGCAGGAGAGGGGGACGAGCAGTCACTTCTCACGGGGGAGAGGAGGATGAGGAGGGGGATGTCTGAGATGGCTCAGGACTGGTGCTGCTGGGCATAGCCAGCGTGTGGGCAGCGAAAGCGGGCGATCGCAGGGTGCCACCACTTGCAATTGCTACAGAAATAGTCAGGATAGTCAAAACAAAGCTGCCTGAGGGACTGCTGTAGCCTCTCCTGATGCTGTGAAACTGGATGAGTGATAAAACAAGTGGGTAGGTTTCCATACTGATAAGTGCAAAGTAGCGTACCTGAGTTAAAATAATCAGATGCAGTAATAGGCTCTGTATTATCTCTTACATGTCAGGGAAATATCCTGGGGTCACTGTGATCTTGGTGTTTGTTTTCCAAAAATATCAGCAGTGGTAGAAAAGGTAAACTAAATCTTAGAAACAATTAGAAAAAGAATGGAATTGGAATATGATGCCGATGTATGCAAGACTTTTGAGGTTATAGTCCCTCTGTCTTAAACATTGAGGAGAATGATAGAAATATGGATCAGCTTCCATGTGGGAAGAGATTAAATCAGAGAGTCAAAACCAGAAATGGAAATACATGAGGACGTTCCACACCGAAAAAGAGACAGTTAGAAGAAGGTATGCCGGAAGTATATTGTATTATGCAAGGTAGGAAGAAAGCGAATAGGGATTATTATTCCCATTTCTCATAACAGAAGGAGTAAGAGATGTTCTGATACCCTCATTATCACAAAAGGTTGAAAGTATAAATAGCCTCCAAAAAGAATTAAACAGAATTGAAGTAATATAGGTCTGCTGACAGCTACTAAATACAACAGTCTCTTTGAAGCCTCTGTCTTGGAAAGCCCCTGAGCTGCTCAGTCTCAGATGCTAGTTGGGTTGGCCATGGGGAAAAACTTCATATGACTGCTCTGGCTCCATACACTCTTTTTATAGATATCCAACACTCTCTGGGATGGGAGATGGGCTGGCAATTTTAAATCTGTAAATGAAACACAGACAGCCTTAGTCATCCTTACTCTACTGCATATACCCATAGGTTTATTTTTATATCCTGTTCAAACATTTTTATGTACTGTTTGTATTTTGAATGGATATATTTACAATGTTACTGATTCTTGAGATTTTATCACAAGTCTTCCTTGCATTAGGTTTTTGGGGTTTTTTCTTGACAGTTCTAACCACAGGTGATCTGGCAGTTGAAAGTACCTTTTTTTTTTAAAAAAAAAAAAAAAGACTAAAGATTTAAAAAAAAAAAACCAAAACTTTAGTTTGTGTAGAAAAGTTTCATAATGTGTATCCGTATCTTTGAAAAAGAGGGAGTAAGCATTAAGGAAAAAACAGCATCAGTTGATTCTACTTTAAAAAAAAAAAATCAATAATTTTATGAGTTTTTCCTATTAATGCATGGACTTATCAGCATACTTTTTTTAAAAGAAATTGTAGTGAAATGTTTTAACCATACGCTATGTAAATCAGCATTAAAATCTCAGGTCCTTGTATATCTTATAGGAATATGGTATAAATTAGGTCTAGAAAGGTAATGTAATTGGTTTCTAAGCAATTTCTCTTAAGCATAATGTGCATGTTTAAAACTCAGTGGCATAATATAGTCCAGTATATACTATGAAGATTTATAATGGCGGTAATAAATTAACCATAGATGTTTAGCTTTCTCCCTTGCTGGCTTAATCACCAAAGCCAAAGAGCTGCTAAACATCTCCTTGATGAATACCTTGAAGCAGCAAGGAGTCAGTAAGCATAAGAGCAGTGTACATAAGCATGTGTTGCGCATCAGTCGGGCACCTTGTACACAAGACAACGCTTCAACTCATTAAAGGAAAAAAGGAAGCATGGCTGGAGAGCAGAGATGTTTGTGGCTGCCATAGCACAGCAGTATAAGGACTGAGGGTAGCTGGATGTAAGAAAGGGTCCATGCAAAAATAAAATTTGAAATAGAAGTAAAAAAAAACCCAACACCCAAAAAAAAAAACCAACCTGCAGAATCATTCACAGATCATTTATTTCTAGCTTACTGGGGTTTTAACAAATTTTATGTTCGAATACTTTAGATTGAAATTTTCAGGTTCCATTGTAAATAGTGATGATTACACAAACACACTCTTTTCCAATAATTTCTCTGCTCAAAACGCCAAGCAGAACATTTAACTAACAAGCAATTTCAAGGTTCAACCTTTGGTTTTTAGACCTGTACTTATTTTGTCAGTTCACCCTCTCGTGTGGTGAAAGTAGAAGAAAAATCATTATAAGCTCTTTTCTTCTCTGTCCCTTTTTTCCTCTGCCACACAATTTCCATCCTGCAGGAAAATGTGGATATGCTTGTGCTATTCAACCTGTAGACACAGTGATAAATGAAAAATTACTAAACTTTCATATGTAAGTAGTAAGTACACCTCTGTTGCTCAGATTAGGACTGCATAAACTCCAATATTCATGCTGTTATCCTTGGCTAACCAGAGATTTTAACTTGAAAAAGCCTCCTTACACTTGTTGGCAAAAGTAGCTAAGGACACTGACCATCGTATGTCCACGTTATGGATGTTCTTGAAGCCTTCCTAAAATCAAGACATGTTTTCTGGGAGTTTCAGAGAAATACTGACATTTTTGACAACGAGCCATGGCAGCAGACAGATCCACTTTTTTCAAAAGTGGGAAAAGGTGGGGAAAGTTATAAAGTGTTTGACAACTCTGAATTATCCCCAAACCTGAACTTTCCACCTTCTGTCCTATGGCCTGAACACATTTCCAAATGAGGATGTGAAAATATATTATCTTTTCCATGGAAAAAAAAAATCTAAAATATATAATACTTCATTAAAATAATCCTCTGCTATCATGAGGTGATGGCCCACGAAAGAGTCAGCTCCCCAGTAAAAATGGTGTTGGAGGACCCTTAGGGCTTATATATATTCCTCACTTCTTTGCTGTCTGCCAGAGAGCTTTCCTGGCTAATGCTGTTCACTGGAAGACAGTTAGCCTCTTAGACTGTTGGTTCTCAGGTCAGCTGCAAGTGTGCTACATCATGGTGAAATGTATAGGATGATCTAGACTCCTGATTAGAGTTTTCTGTGCCCAGGTATATTGAACGCTGCTGTTACCCAGGTCCTTCAGAATCACTCTTCATTCAAGCCAAGTTAAGATATAAGTAAATAAAAATATTCATTTCTAAATCAGACAACACAGATAGAAAAGCTTATCGAGACACAGGAGGCAGAAATTAAAGATCTGTGTTCAATTTACTTGTGCGGAGATCAAATCTGAGCTGCCTCAATGTGCCACTGGTAGTCTGACCCTAACCCAGGTTATCAGGGACTCAGCTCTCTTGCACAGCCTGCACCCTCAGTAAATGTGCTGTCACAACACACGGTCTTTTATCTTAAACCCCTTTCTTGAAGTTCCATTCAGCTTCAGCTCTTCTTTTTCTCAAAGATTTTTGGTCTTTAACTTCTCTGGATGCAATTTTGCCTCTCTCCTTTCCATCTACTGAAAATGCTCATATGCCTTCAGTAGAACAGTTGTGATCTCTTGTACATAATTTAAATATTAGGAAATTGTTAATTTATTAATGAGAAAATGTGTAAATCTCATTGAGATTTTTTTTCTGTACGAAGCTTATATTTTGTAGTCATATGTAACCACCAACTGCTCTGATATAAAAATGTAAATACAGTTGATGCATGTAGCTCATTACTGGTTCTGGCTCTCATTTAAAAGCAGAAACCTGGGTGACTCACCGTTTTGAGGTGAGACTGAGCTTGGGGCAACTGAATTCAAACAATGAATTATTTGGTTTATTCCTTAATGAAAGTTGTTACCTCTGTGCCTGATGGGAAGAGCCCACACCATCTTGGAATCGGCAAACACATCAGAAATTAAAGGAGTGTTGCATAATGCACCATCAACATAAGGAACAGTACGCTTGTCAAATGTAAAAATCACAACTAAAAAGATTTCAAGAAATAATACAATTACGCTTTGGAAATGTCAGCACAACTATTAGAGCTAGGAGCAATAAAGGCACAGTAGGATGATTTCTGCTCTGTCTGGGTTAGTTGACTAATGAAGGAAGAACTAAGACGCTGCTCTTTAGCATCAGTAAATGGGAGCAGGACTTTAATATGTCAGCGCAATAGCCCTCACAAGAAAGACAGGCCGGGGTGCTTTTTCCATTGTTGTGTTCAAATCCAAGCAATGAAATCTGCTAAGGCACAAAATGTCCCTTGCTTGGAACATCATCGTGTTCTATGACAAGTCTAAGACAAGTTGGAAGAGAGAAGTTGAAGATGAGGTGTCAGTATGTTACTAATACTGTTCAGATCTATGAATCATTACCAACAGATGTAGAGTAAGTGAAAAGTTTTCTGTAAATTACGACAGTGAAATACAGAAGCCACTCTAGTGGTTTTACTTTGGATTTCTATCCATGTAGCTGATAGAGAAGTATGGTGCAAAGATGCTAAGCTTCTTAAGAAGCAATGCTTCAAAAAAAAAACCCCATAAATAAATGAAAACCAATAGTAAAGTAAACTAAAGATAACTCAATCATGTGCTTAGAGAAAATGTAAGTGTATGTTTGATTGGGATCTACAGGTTAATTTTTGTTCAAGACACTTGTAGGACTCAAAACACGTATCAGTATTGTGATCTAAACCAGTTCAAAGCAACAAAAATCAGCACCATTGTGCCAAACTGAGTTTGTCTTAACAGAAACCAGTGATGCACAGGGAACAAAGAAAACTTGATTTTGAGTGAGGCATAAAGGGAAAGCATTTGAATTGCTTGCTTATCTTAGTCTATTGTGTTGAAAAAGCTTGAAATGCATTTGAGACAAGAATTCAAAATGCACAGTTTTCTTGAACATTATAGTTTTCCTCCACATAATTTATTACATATATATTACTTTTTTACTATTGAATAACGATGTGTGCTTCCCAGAATATATCTGAACTGAAACTGCATGAATAGGCCTTATGCTGGAGATAACTTCTCTTGAAGAATTGAACTGTGCATGACTGGTGGCATTGTTGTCTGGCTCACACAAAACATGCCCTCAACCTTCTCAGACAAACATGTGGCAGTGCCCTTTTAGGAATATATTGAAAACATGTATTTTTTTAAGAAGTCTGTTTAAAAAAAAAAAAAAAAAAAGAAAGAAGAGAAAAAAGCACACCTTTTTAAAACTCTGCACTGCATTTCATCTGTTTAATGTGGAGACTCTATAAAGTACAGAAGAGGTCATTTCCCCATGGGTGTTGGAACTGATTCTTTTTTTAATTTTTATCTTTCACTTATTTCCAGATCATCTGAACTTTCTAGTTTCTGTGAAGCTACAGGGCAAATTCTCCCACTTCCAGTAAATGGAAACCTTTGATAATTCAATCATTAACTGCTTTCTTTGAGTGCTCTATTCTTCCTCCAAGTTCTGCTGTGTAATACCACCTTTGCCACAAAGCCTTTCCCACTGCAACAATATCTGGTTGAGATGAAGGAAAAAACAAAGTCAAGGAAGAGCAGAAAGAAAGTTCCCGGACAAGTCCTCTCAAGTGACCTGGCAGTTTAAGGAAACATTGCCATTATAAAAACCGAGCTGTAAAAAGTATAGCACACGCATATATCTAAGCTAGATAGAGACTTCCTAGCTAGGGTATAGGTGGCAGTCTAGTTCCAGCAGTTCAGCCGGATCTCTTGCCACGTCTTCAGGTAACTTCACAGTTCTGTAAGCTACATCGTGAGCTTTTTAAAATATTACCATCTGCATGCATGCTTATGTGCATGTCTTTTCTGCAATTGCTGTATTTCTAGGCACAAAGGAGTAGACAAATTCAGCAAAATATAAGGAACAAATTCTGGATGGGCACTAAAGTCAGTATCATCCCCAGCAAACAGGTTGAATTACCACCAGAGCCTGCGTTGCATTTGGTACTGTGTATAGTGATGGGCAAAGTGTCAGGGTATTGGGATAGGTGGCAGTGCCTCTCACCAGGCTTCAGGTGGCTGCTTTTCCTCAGCTGGAGCTAACAACCACAGGGTCTGGCCTGAGTGGTGGCTCTTTTGCCTTCAGCCATCAGAAAGGGCCAAAGAAGGGCTGAGAATACAGATAATTTTCATCCTGGGAAATACAAAACAGAAAAGGCAAAGTTTAGTCATTACTCCAAGACCTCAACTGAACAAACAGTTCTGATTTAGCCCCGTGTATGGATTTTTAATAGAGCTTGCACTAGTTGGTGCACTTCCAGGCCCAAAAAAATCCTTTCTTTTGTTTTTTCTTCTCTTCTAGAAGTATCTTCTTGCCTATTTTGAGTTCTTAGCCATTTTATAGATGTCCTTAGAAGACAGCATTTAATCTACGTGCTGTGCAAATTTTTGGATATGTTTGTTTTTGGAGATTCGGTTTTCTTGCCTTGAATCTTGAAATTTGACGTGTTTTTAAGTAACTACTTTTTTTAACTTTTATAGTTAATTAAACTCAGATTTTAAGCTCTATCATTGCATTTGAAAATGGTAATTCTACTTACCATCCTTTTTAAATATTAGTTTGGATAAATCTAAGAAAAGGGAGGGAAATTCTTTAATGTACTTCTTAAAAAATCCAAAGCTAACAAAAGGATTTAAAAGTACAAGTCCTTTCACTTGGAGTAGATTTTCTGCAGCTTTCTCCCTTTGGCGTGTTGCTTCATGGTTTGGGTTATTTTAAAATCTCCTGCTATGTGTTTGTTTAATAACTATTGAGAAAAAACAAGCTTGGAAAACAACATTAGCCACTTTAATGAGGACTTTAATGATTTAGACGTCTGTGATGGTGAAAAGATACTAGATACCTATCTGGATACCTTTGTTAATTCATTCTGCATTAGAATGCTTAAACTCATTTTGAGTCTTACTTGGATGTTTGGTGGTTTTCTTCTTTTACAAGTCCTACTCATTTCAAGTTTTAATAGGTTTCGCAATTTAGATTAAATAAGAACAAAGCCAAGGACTAAAGAGAGACAGCATTCTGGGTAGAATTTTCAAAGCCCCTAACCACAGGTCTACATGCCAGTTCCACAAATAACTACAGTGTATGATGCAGGTATCTAGGCTACCTGTATAATCATTCATGCACAATTCTGCTTTGGCATTGCAGAAATAAATTTAAAAGAATTTTTAAAAAGTAGTTACAGTAGATAGGGACCTATCCTGTATATGACAGGATCTATTAAAACTCATCCCAGTTTGTCCTGAGCTGGTAGTACATTAAGAACAAACTTGCCCTAGCTGTCAAATGTTTTAATTCCAAAAAAAGAGAGGGGTTGCAGCCACTCAATCTAGCCAAAAGTTAATATATTTGAGCAAATAGCACCGATTTCCTTGGGCTTTGAATCAGATTCATATTATAATTGTTTCTCCAAGAAGGAAGGCAGGCATTAAGATTAAATGTTAATGCTTGGAATAAAACACCAGATCTGCTAGAGTTTTTCCCCTAATGTGCAGTATTCGTTATTTCTTTGTACATGGGGAGATGCACTCTTCATATACTTCATCAATTCCATATGAATAAGTTTCAAAACCACTGCCAGCCCCCCCTATTAGTTATGGAATATGCTCAGATAGCATGGCGACAGCCACAGAATAAGAAACCTTGCTAGGTTTTCTCTCACATTTCCTATATACTCTCCTCAAGCTTACTAGAGCACTGTTTTGCACAAAACTAATTTACTTATCTTTGTGTAAGTGTTTTAGCATCTTACAGCAAGGGAAACTGTCCTACATATTTCTTTTATACAATAGGCTTATTGAAATATTCTATGTTTCCCTTGTGCCTTTGAAAGCAAGAACCAAACATAAAAATCTAGATCATGAGAATGAAATGTGCACAAGGTGAGAGAAATTAATTTTGTTTGTGATATATTGCCCTCAGCCCAATGTGCAACTAGCAATTACTATGAACGTATATTGCACAGAGAAATCTGAATTACTTTATTTCTGTATTTCACATTCTGCTTGATTTCCCCCCTCCCTCCTCCACTGGAAACTGCTACCTTTCCCTTTAAATTCTATATTCCCCAGCATTCTTTTAGCTAGAATAAACCCTTCTGTGATGACTGCTACCTTGTTAGCTTCAGCAGGCACTGGAGACTAAAAAGGTGGTTTCTTTGGCTCCCTCAGAGCCCTCCATGATTCACAATAGGAAAGGGAAGTGCATCATACAAAGGAGCATCAACATGCAGGGATGTCCTCCTAGCCTCAACCTCATCTTCGTACAGTCTCATGGCGCAGTACAGCAGTATGAACCGACACCGAGGTCAGGCTGAAAGCAATAGGACTAGGTAAGCATGGTGTTCCATCCCCTGCTAGAGAAACCTTTATCCACGTTATTCCCAGTGTCCTCAGTGATGAAACTACTCTGAGTTGTGCTTCTGCCCCATTCCCCATTGTGCAACGTAGATAAGCCACTGAAATCATGTTTTCAAGCATACAGTGCCAATTCTTCTGAAGATGGCTATATCTATATTAGCAAGTAGTACGGTGCAATAGAAACAGATCTACAGAACAAAACAGTTGGTCATGAGGATGCAGCACCCACACTACACGTATTTGTGGAGGTGGGGGGTGGGAAGGGTAGCTCATACCAGCTTTTGCCTCACCCTGTGGGCTGGCTGCCGCTAAGGGGTTGAATCACAGTAGCGGTGCTCCCTGGGCATGTGTTCCAGCTGAGTGTGGATCTGGAAGGAGATGGGTTTGCGTGCTCTGAGATGGCTTCATAAGGTGAGCCATGGCACAAAAAATTGGAGGTTTACTGCAAAAGCACTCTCCTGGTATGATCTAAATATCAATATATATGCACCTGCTGCCAGCTCCTTCTTCAGCACCTATATAGAAGGTATATTTTCAAAAAACCTCAACGTATGGAATGTTAAAATCACCTGAAGGTATGATCAGTTAGTACCAGCAGATGAGTGCTGTTCGAAATCTGCGTCTCACCTACTAGCTTAGATGGTCAGGAAAACTTAACCCTCATTGCAACGTTGGCTGTCTGAATATGCAGCCCTGAAATCTTAAGAATCTGGTCTGTGAAAGTTCTGGTTCAGCTGCTTATTTGTGAAATGGGGTGATGTGATTTACTGATGCCAGCTCTTAAGACTTTTATTACAAATGTTGTGGGTTTAGCATCCTCCATAAACTCCAGGTACAAGAGCTATGAGACAAGCAGAATGTCTCCTTCCTTATTTATGAAACAAGTTTCAAAGCATACCACTTTAAGGATGCTTATAAGTGAACCCCACGAATTGAAAGATATGAATTGTCATTTTGAACATTTTATCAATAGTATTGAGTATTCCTCTACCTACCTACTTGTCTTTTTTGCTCTTTTGTGCAATTACTGAATCTCAGTCTGATAAAGAGCTTACCAAAGAGGGCTAAAACAGAAATATAGTTGTTAAAGTGTTTAATAACGTTGCACTTCCCCACCATGAAACAGGAAGGATGAAGCAAACATAGCTTTTGTCTTTTTAGGACACAAATCTGATGAAAGCAGAGGTTCTTTTGATGAAATCATATTTCTTTGAAAAGAATGTACAAAGTTTTGTTTCCCTGTGTGCAATCAAATAAACCAGCAGCAGATCTGTTTCTCTGACCACAGCTTGCAGCCTATCTGATTGTGCACTCGATCCACAAGCTCTCTGTAGGCTCGTCTTGAATCTTTCTGGTTTGTTTCTGCAGTTTGCTGTCTTCAGTCTGAAATTTGCAAAAGTAAGTAGAGAATGCCAACATCCATCCACACATTTACATACCTACACAAGTAGTGCACAATGTCATGCAAATTTCTGAGTGGCCTGGCATATGCATTTATATTTAATCATTACATGTGACTGAGTTTTGATGTAAAAGGTTGAGTTGATTTGTAAAGGAGCTTATCTCTTTCTGTTCTTTTAAAGAGAAAAAAAAAACAACAGTTGCATTCACTTGTTTTGATATGTTTCTCCCAGTTCACAGTAAACAAAGTGAAACTTAAAATGTGAAGGCATCTCTTCAGGTGTCTGAAAAGTAACCACCTTGTTTTGAAGGAGGTTTTTAATACGAAACAAATTTAAACAAGTACCAAGGCTGCGAAAATATCAAAACGAAGTAGTTTTGGCAGAAAGTGAAAGTTGAACAGCTTTCATTTAGCACAAGAAGTCCCTAACCAATACTTTTAAATGGTTTGCTAGATAGCACGTCTGCTTCACTCAGCAGAGAAGACAGATTTTTCTTGACTAACACAACCCCTTGAATGTTTTTTGGTATTTTTTTTTACATTCTTAAGATCTCTCCATGCTGTGTTTCAACAAAATCAGGGTGTCCAAGGGTTTTTATTTTTTTGTCTGTAAACTTGGAAAAATGACATAGCAGCTCAAACTACAAGGGAAACATTAGATGGTGCTTGAATTCTGTAAACTTCCACGTATGAAAAGCTCAGCCTATTAAAGCAACCTTCCTCCTCGTCAAGCTTGTGCCAAAACACAAGACTAATTTTAAAAACAGAAACTTTCATTTAAAAACGCAATGTCAGAAATCTCCTGAGAATTTACGTGTTAGGGAAGACGATGATTTGAAACAAGGACCTAAAGTGTGGCAAGCTGAGGACATGCCCTTTACACAATGTTTGCAATTTGTAATTAAAAATGGTTCAATATAAAACAAGCATCTCTTGTACTGTGGCACAGGTTACACAGTAAAAGGGGCTGTGTATGTTAAGTCAAAAGAGTTGATGTCTGAGCAGGATTTGCAGGCAGAGAGGGGTGGGGAGTGTAATAATTTACAGGACGATGTCCTACTTATAGAAAGGCTTGGTAAATTTATATTTCTAAAACCTGCCTGAGGATTATCCAAAATGGAGGTTAAATCAAATCTAATGTTGTAAGGCAAGTGATCCAGAAAAGGAGAGTTAGATTCCACAGCAGGGTGAGCTAAATCCAAATGGAGAGATGAGTAGATGAGCTCCTCTGCTCCTGTTGCAACCTGCCAGTCATAAGCACTCGGTTGCAACACATCTGTGCTGTTTTCAGACTGGAAATACCAACTAAAATTATGCCAGCTCAAAGCAAGAGCTGAAGATTTGGGGGTTGTCTGCATCTGTCCATGAAGACACACCCTTAATTTTGGTAGAACTGTGTAATGATCCTGGTAACAGCTCTCAGGCAACGTATATCCTCTTTAAAAATTCTGTCCTTTGCATTATTTATTGCTGAGACAGCTAATGACTTTCCAACTTTTAGAAGCTTGTAGCTGCTTAGGTGGAGCAAAGGCTACAATTCACTTCTGTCCTGATTTCATAGCTGTTGGGTCAAGGTTTGCCAGCACTAGAGGCAGTGCTGAATTTTGCCATCCCAGGGAGGAGCTGACTGACAGTAGGTCAGGGACAGCTGAATCCTGGAAAGTCATTTATGTTTTTACCACTTGCTGCTCTAGTGATAGCCACCACCTCGCATGACCAACCATCTCTTTGCACAGCAGCAGCAGCCAGCCTGGCTTTCCAGGTGCTAGCAAAGGCAGTGTGGCCATGCTACTCCCTAGGGCATGCCATTGCATTTATTCTGGATAGCAACAAAAGAAGCACAAATGCTGTTTGTATATGTCATATTTTGCTTTCAGTAGAACAAAAGGGCTGCCTTTAAAAATCCATAATAGCGAGCTGAGACTCTAAGTCCACAAGTCTCGTTATCCACAGCTAAAGAAATACAAGTGGCATTCAACCAGTGCCTGGATGCTGCCTTCAATGGCATGACTGTGGATGATAAGTGACTTTTTTCTTCTATCCTAAGAGCTTTAAGCAGTACATATCACTAATACCACTGTATGTATGGTTAAGCTTTCTCTATTACTCTTCAATCCTCTTCTTAGGTTGTGACCCAAAATATTTTTGATCTGACAGAGAGAAAAGTAATCTGTTCGGTATTTAAATTAAGTGACAAATGTTCAAAATCAAGCCATATAAATCTTGAAAGATAAACTCTTGTGTAACAGTTTTCAGTAACGTACAAAGGCTGCATAAAGCTGCTTCTGAACGCCCGTGACTGATGGTATGGACTGATTACAGCTCCACTGCCGTACAGGCGAGTGCCATGGGACCGAAACACGTGGGGCACAGTGAGGGTGCGCTGTAAGGATTATTGATACAAAACTAGTAGTAGTAGTTACCAGATGTTTTTTTTTTTATTTTCCAAGGAGAACAATGAGAATGAAATCCTGGCTGCAGGGAATGCCAGAGCAAATTCCTGCAGACTCCATGCAATGGTGCTTTCACCCTAAACTGATTTTTCCTCTGTGCCTTCCTCGGTGAATTTTCTTATACTCCACTTTTCTGAAGGGCTACAGCGATGGGCTAAAGATTTTGTTCACTAGCAGGGCCATGCATCTCTTTATGCCTAGTATGACAAGTCTTAGCAGGGTTTGCAGCTTCAGCTTCACCCTGAAGCTCCCCTGTGCACAGACCGGCTCTGAGCAAAGCTAGCTGTCAGCCTCTGCCTAGGAAGAGCTTCCATGTTCCCCCCTGTCACCTGCAGAGAGACACTCAGGTGCTGAAGCCCAGTCTTTAGGGAAGCACCCTTGCTCGTCAGGGTTCAGGCCCAAAAACCTCCTTGTCAGGGTGCAGTGGGGACCGGTGGCTCCATGGGGCCAGTAGCACTAGGAGCTCCCCAGGGAAGCAGGGCAGGGCCTGACAGCCAGGGCCCCTCCTGTGTCCCACCATGCCAGCCAGGAGTGGGCAGGAGAGGGCACTGGGGCAGCCCTGAGCATCGGACACCTCTATGGGGACAAGGACGGGCTGAGGCTGGGCCGAGACATGGGCCCATGGATGGACCCAGGTTGTCAGGCCCCATGGCGGAGCAGAAAGGGTGAGAGGAGCTGGAGACCGGCCTTGCTACAGCGTCAGTGGGGCAGGGGCTGACATGGAGTCTTGGCCAGGGGAAGAATTGTCACAGGAGCTGACAAAGCCAAAATAAGGACAGGATGGGAGGGACTTTTAACGAGACTAGGCCAGTGGAGGAAGAGGATTGAGAGGGAGGCAAGGACTGCCGGCAGCTGTGGAGGCTGTAAAGAGCAGAGACCGCTGGGGAGAAGGGGCAGCAAGGCTGAGTTTGTCTCACACTGCTTTATGTATCTCCTACAAACTTGTGATCAAGCTCGCAAGCCAGTTCTTACCCAGAGAGATTTCAAGTCAAAAGCTGTTGCCAAGGGCACTGCTTTCAAAGCATGGTGGGATTTAACTTCCTTAATCATGTGGGCACTTTTGAAAATGTTACCCTAAAGATCTTTTTTTGTATAATAGAGTCCAACCAAAATTTTAAAGTAAGCATGCACTTTTGCTTTGGCTTCAAAGGGCTATGAATCACACAGATTAAATTTTGTTAAAATGTTTCTATCAATAAATCAAGATCCTTGCAATGGTCATATGTTTCCAGTTATTCTTTCAGAGGTGATTTTCTCCCTTCTTCAGATAATTTTTCTGTGGTTGTGTTAGGTTTGCAGTGACTTAGAAAATCACTAATGACCAAAATCAACAGAAAGTGAAGTTTTATTCTGTGTTATAATTGCTCATTTAAAAACTCTTAAAGATAAAAAGTTACTGAGCTGGGTATTATTTTCATTAAATATTTCATGGCAACAACAGTGACTGAAGATGATGATAACTGAACATTTAATCTTTTAAAAAGAATTGGTAGACAAATCCTGCAAAAATTACAAGGAATTCTTTCTTTCTCTTTATCCCAGGTGGCTTGATGAAGGCAACCCACTAAGCACTTTATTCTGCACAAAGTCATGTTCAAAACACGGCTATTATTGGACTGTATTTGTCTGAAACAGCAACATGACAATCTAGCCACTGAGTTGAAAGAGTGAAGTAGTATGATGTTGGTTTTGCTTTTATTAGAGAGGTTGCCAGGACCCGATTGAGAACATGACGAAAATTAATCCTAGTAACTGATGAGAGGCACCCTTAGGCAAATTTAAATCTAGTGAGTAATATGTGTTATGCAGAAACTGAGGAGACATTATTCAGGTTTCTTTGTTTCCTAGGCTATAGACCAGAGCCCGTACTTGCAGAGGCTAAAGTAAGGGCTTATCCACTGTGCATAAGGGAGAGCGCAGAGATTCCCAAGCTGTTTCCAGATGGCTGCATCTGTGCAGTACAATGCACCACTGGATGGAGAGACTGTTCAGGGTTTAAAGTGGCCTTGCCATGTCTGCCTGTGCATACATCATACATCTCACCCTCCCCGTAGTTTTTGCGAACTCAGATGCTCTGCCGCACACTCCAGTGCACAGCTTAGCTATGCCTTTTGAAAAATACAGAAATGAGGAGGAGAACTGCAGGTTACTCTGCTTTGTTCTGATTTGACTTGGTATAGTGTAGCTTCTTTTGCTCAAATGATGCTGACCAATGTCCTCCTCCTGTTAGGAGCTGTGCTACTCCCTGGGCAAATATGAAAGCAAAGAGATTCTTGTTGCTACAGATCATGCAGCAGCATGGACTCTCGTCCATTCCAGCAGCATCCTATGCTGCCTCTGACTAACTCTTGTCCTGCCCCAATGTCTGTATCAGTGTTCTGTAGGGTGATGCATCCTGCATATTATGTGGTATAGGCTTCTTGCGTAAATGACGTTCACAAAAATGAGGTATATACACCTGTTCTATGGCTTTTGGCACATACATTTGTTGGCGTGTGCAAACCATGTCACTGTTATCTGCTTGCAACCATCTGAATATGTAAGCCATGCATATTCTTAACATGGATCTAAAAATTTAATGCAAACACAGTTAAATGTGTCAATGTTATCACCTTGACAGGAATTGCCTTTTTCTTCTGAAAGTTTCAGAGACGAGTCCTATGCGTGACTTTCACTGAGACAAACATGCAGCATACGTTTACTTTGATAGATGCTTTGCTCAAAAGGTGGAGAAACAAAAAAGCAAGAGATCAAAGCAGCACACCAAATCTTATAAGTTTTAATTAAGCATAAGCAGCTGCATCCTGTCTTCTCAGAAAAGTCCCATCATTTGTGCTATGTAACATTAATGCTCACTGAATTGTAAAGCTCAAGGGAACTCCAGGCACAATTTGGAAGAGACAAACATTTGTTTTTCAGAAACAGATTCATTATCGTTTGAAGTACTGGTTTAATCTAACCAGAGATCTTATGGGAATATCTTTGAAGAGTTCTGTCTCTGCAAATGAATTTAATTTGTGAGAAAAGGAAATGAAATGACCAAAAAGGACCAGATTAGTATTGCAAAGAGAACATCGATGATATTTCTTCAAGGAGACAATGACATCTTACCCTTCAGAAAACCATCAGGAAAAAAAGTATACCCTAGACAGAACTTTAAAAAATGGATTATTTTCTACATCATGGAGTGTTGAAAAACATGACAATGGAGATGATTTTGGCCACAGTCTCCCAAAGGGGGATTTGAACTTTTGTCTTTTCAACAATCTCAAAGTGGCCTGAAGCAGGGCTAATAACAGTAAGATATTTCTCTAGAGATTCTGGCAACAGAAGAAGCACAACCTCAGTGTAGCTCTAGCAATTCAAGAGTGGCTTTGGAGTACATGCTCACACCCAGGCTATGCTTGTGCTTGCAAGAGCTTTTTGATGACATCTATGGCACCAGATGTGTTGTAAAGAGGTTTTCTTTACATAAAACTAATCGTGTAGGACTGAAGGAACCAAACATTTATCAGGCTCCTTGGGTGTGACTGATTTCTGAATTGTACTTGATACCAGAAATAAAGCTGATTGAGAAATGCCATAATATAAAAAGTCGTGCTATTGAAAAGCCTCACCAGGGCTGAAACTTTCTAGAAATACAAACTAGAGCCAGCTCTCTGTTTTCAGTCAGTGAGCACTAGCAAAAAACATACAATCAAGGGTGAATTTATTACCAAATATAGCTGTTCCTGTAGTACTTACATCTTTCATTTTCATTGTATTCATTTAATCATTTTCAGCTTATTCAAAGGAAATTGCAAGAGATTAATGTTTGTTAGCACCTGCCTACGCAGCATCAACACTTCAGGAGAGCAATGTGGCCATGCAGCAGAGCAGAATAGCAAAGACAAACAGATCTTGCTAGCTGAGTCAATTACTTGTAATTGAAATGTTGTATGATGTTATTATTGATTGTTAATTTTTGTTAACATGTTTGGCTGAGAAAAAAAGAAGATGTGGAGTACAGCACCTCAGAGAGGATACAGCCTCAGCTATCCGGAGCTGTGCAGGGTGTTATTCGGTGGTTTATATTAGGTACATGCCGACTGGTTAGCACTCAGGCAAATCCCTCTTAGACTTCTCAGCTGGAAGTGGTTATTAGAAAGTACCAAACAAATCCAGATCCTATGACTAGCAATTAAACTGTCTGTACTATTGCCCAAAGTTGTTAGCGTGTGCCTGAAGATACCTCTCACACTGCAGTACAATAGTTCTGAAGATCTTAACAATTCTCCCTAAAATTGTCCTAATGATCCCTATAAACAAGCAAGTAAGACATTTCTTTTGATCTAATGAAAATACTATTGTGACTGGTGAACAAGCCTTTGACCTGATATTATCCTTTTTTCCACGTCAATTTAACTGACAAAGCTGTGAGCATACCCACAGCCAATTCCCCAACTAATTGCTGTCACTAGGCAGGACTGGCTGAAGGCAAAAATCTATCTACCTGTGTAGGCGCACAAAGGCAGAAAAAGCAGCTGAAACTGGGTGTCAAACCATGATGAGACCTTCTTTGCAAATTGTCTCTGAATGAGGACTTCAAAATGTGGTGCATTTCCATAAATATGATTTTGAAATGGCAAACAAATACAAAGGATGCTGGAATAAGACAATCTTTGAAGAAAAAATGAACCATGAACACGGTTGGAACTGCTTGGAAAAGAGTTGGAGTTTGTGGGTGTTTTTAAACTATTAACAATTTCTCTCCCAAAGAGAATTATAAGAGTGTCTAAGGAGGTCAAACATCAGGCAAAAATCTGATTTGGACTAACAGTTTTTTAACTAGAAGAAAAGATGGAAAATGTTCGACTATAATAGCTGATTTTCTCTACAGATCTCTAAGCAGAAAAAACCCACCTTCTTCTGAGAGCAAAGGAAGAAAAATCTGTTTGAAATAAACTTAAAACTCAAACCATGGAATGCATGTGGGCCAGTTGCAGACCTGTCTGCTCACTTGTTTCTAACTTTATATAAAAAATAACTTGGTGATTTTTCCTTTGGGTTTTGTTTGTCTCACCTGAAAAAGGTAAAGATCTATTAACGGTCTTGATCAGACATGACAGCATGCTCTTTAACACGTGTTCTTTCCTTTTTCATAATGAAACATTTTAATAGTTTTCTTTTATAAGGGAAGATCATTGAGTGAGAACAAATGATTGTCTCAGCCCTCAAAAGAAAAACTAAGCTTACTTAACGTGTCCTTGTGAATACAGGTGTGTTTCATCCCAGGTTATCTTCAAGACTGCTCTCAACAACATCGGCAATTCTCATACCCCAAACTGAACTGGGAAGTTTAGATTTTCACAGCTTGTCTGCTGGGGAAGAAAATCAGTCTCTAAAATACCTTACACCTTAAGCCAACTATTTTTCTTTCCTAATATTCAGGCTTCTGTCTAATTATTTTGGCAGTATTTCTGAATATTCAGCTTTTATCATTCTAATGATGGAATTAAGGACCAGATAGGAACAAAGCCCATGTATGCTAAACATTTTGCAAATACAGAGCAGATAGAAACTCTTATTCTTCCAGAGTGAATACTTGAAATGGGAAGGATAGAAAATCATACATAAGGTGTAGGTCAAGCAGTCAGTGGGACCGCAGCAGTGGTAAGCTTGTTCTTCTGATGACCACTTCTGTTTTCCCTTGAAAAAGAGGCGTTTCACTGGGCTTTCAGAATTTTTCTCCTAATTCTTAGGGTAAGACTTTGAGGATTTTGTACCAGAGAGGAAGAAGAGTGGAAGGGCAGATAGAGTAATACTGGGATGAGGGGATTACACCAGAAGAAGCCAGACAGCAAGGCAATAAATGCCCAATCAGCAGAGGGTAGAGAGTATCAGCTGGGTGTTGCCCTCACTAATTGCTTGGGGGTTGTTTCTGCTGCTGTTGCTCCTCTCCTTGCTCCTGCAGGAACTTTTCCCTGGTTTGGTTCCTTGCTGCAAGTCCTCTCTCAGCCCAGGAATAGCGGTGCTGGAGGAGCTTGACTGTTCTTAGAGGTAAGTGAAGACCTTCTGAGTTGAGTCTTGTAGTTTCCAGGGGTGATGGTGGTGACCAGCTACACCTTAGAGACTGAAAGCACAAGAGGAGGCCCTCATGTGCACGTGACTGCAGTATGGGATCCCAGGACCTGGGCCTGTCAGTGCTTATCCAAAAAAGGGAGTTTAAAACTAAATGGAATCCTGTTAGGGTAGGGCCTGATATGTCTGTAGGATCAGATCTAAACAATTCTAAAAGCATCACAGCAGAAGATATGCTGTTTGTTGGCGGCCTGAAACTAGAGTTGGAGAATATAAAAGCTGTATTTTGTCTGGAGACAGAGCATAGGGAGAGATGTTTTGGATAAGCCAAAGCAAAATTTATATCTCTATGAGTAAAGGTATTAAAATTGCACTAGCTTTAAGATATTCATACTGTGTGATATAGTGCTGCTGGAAAAAAGTTAATTGCTGACAGTTGTTCAGAGCGTGTGAATTAATTAAAATGACAGTAAATTGGGGTGCTTCTTGAATTTAGTATTTATTTGCATTAGAAGCAAAGGCTATTGATCTCATTCTGAAAGAAAGTATCATGGTGTATTTTATATTGCTTGTATAAGACCAAAAAGCTCATGAAAAGTCTGGATGCTTAATTCTGAAAGGGCAGGAGTCTGGTAATCGCGAGCTCGTGAAGTGCATGGTATTTTCTTTAATAAAATACATGGTGATGTAGGGTTTCTCTTACCGCAATTGTCAGTCACTGCAATTAAGGTGAATGTAATTGTCTCCAAGTAGTCTTTATACCTCCGGACAGAAAGACTGCAGCGGGTTTCTCACTAGCAGAAGAGAATTCAGTTTCTTTAATGTCTCTTTATACCTTATGGAAAGGAAGTGGGGGGAGGGAGGAGGGAAAATACTTTTCTAAAACCTCAAGGGAACCGTATCCTTCATATCTCCTTAACGTCACACAACGTTGTCCCCTTCGTAGTTTCTGGATTTACATTTTCTGTAACAGACTCTACATAGTTGTTGATTTCTTTTGTTGCACTATTTTAAGGTCAAGAATAAAACTCAATAATCTACTCACAAAATATTTTGGGGCACCTCAAAAGTACCCCAAAATAGATGAGCTGGATTTCCTGGCTTAGAGGAGAAAGAGCAGACACTGCTAAATAGTTCTTGGATCCTCTTCATAAAGTAATGGTTCCTGCAGCATGAGGTTTTGGGGGAGGTTGTTTGCTTGCTTGCTCTTTATTTTTTGTGGTGGTGGTGGTGGGTTTTCTTATTTCTTTATATTATTATTATTATCATCATAATTTTTATTCTCTTGATTACCTAGAACATGAAGGCTTCTCCTTCAGTGATGCCAACTTTCAGAAACATCCCTATCAAGACTTCTTCTTCTTCCAAGCTGTAATTAATCTGGTCTAGGTGCCTCATTGAATAATTACTCATATCTCCTGGCATTTCATGAAGCTATTTAATCTCTTATTCCTTCAAACATCAAAATTTCCATAGTTGGCAGGTATCATTTTTAGCTTCTTTCATAGAGCGGAGATAACATTCACTTTGGGGCATGGTAATACCACCCTGCTTGCTCATTAACTTCCCACTTATGTTCTCGCACACTCCTTCAAAGTCTTCATCTGGTTGTTTGTACTGAAGAAATTCATCCACCAGAAAAAGAAGCATTTAATAATTATTTCAGATATTTCTACGAGGCTTTCAGGCCATAGCTGTGTTTCGCACCATGACATCAGTTGTCAGCTGTTTCTATGGCAGTAGTGTCCTAAGGCTGTAACAGAGACTGTTGTCTGGCGCCCTTGTACCTGCACACTGAGTGAGACAGCCCTTCTTCTGAAGAATGTGAAGTAAGTGTTGGGTGGGATCTACAGAGGGGTAGGGAAGTGACTCTTGCTTTCTTATGAGCTCCTCTTGGATAGGTGAAAGCTTTGAATTACATGATGCAGCAGGAGTCACAAGCTTGTGGGATCTCCTTCATTGCCCCACACATACTGTTGTTCATACTTGGCCTAATAAGCAGGACAGAAGCACATAAGTCTGTGACTTTCGGCCTCTCCTTAGAAGTGGCCCTGAGGAAGCATCTGGGTACGAGCAATTGCTATTCCTATGTGGCATTTTCTTATAGGTGTAAAAATGGTGGCATCTTTGCATTAGGCACAACTTTTCCTGTTTGACTGGACACAGAAGTAAGTTATTTTTTATAACTAGTTTCTAAGTGACAAATAAAGTGTTATTCTTATGTCTTCTTCATTAATGAAGTTTAAAACTAGTTACCAGAGTTGTTTCACTGGTTTGAAACCACGCAAGAGAAATGATCAGTGTGTACTCTGCTGGGGCTGTGAAAACAAGTTTTTGGCTTCATCGGAAAAACTAGAAGGAAGAAGAGGAAGGGAGGGAGTTGTTCTCCTTGACTTTTCCCCCCCCCCTCCTGCTTTAAACAGAGACTGTAGTGCTTGTGTGCACCATTGAAACCCAGTAATTATGGTAACTCATTATTACAAACAAAGGAAAGGTGACAGCCCAATCTCCTCCCCTCCAGTCTATTATGTACCACAGTGAAGTAGTCAAGTATTCACCAAGAAAAGGGTGAAGAGCAAACCCAAGGGTGAGACCATGATGCACAATTTGGTAGTGAGAGCTCTAACCTGGGAGAAGGTAGACCTCAGTCTCCGCTCCTGCTGTGTACTCTGTGCAAAGCAAAAGTGCATCAAGAAATCGAAAACAAGCCAAGGAGTAGCCTATAGCAGATATATAAAACATTTCTCTGGAACATGAGACAATAGGGTGAGTTTGTAGGCAGGGAAGATATGAACCTCAATTGCTCTATTGTGAGTGTAGTCCTTCATCAATATATGGGCACACACTCTTACTGAGAATGACTTGATATCACTTGTGGTGAAAGAAAGACTGGGTGGCAAGGCACGAGAAGGATCCCAGGAAAAATTAAATTGGACAGAACTAGGCAAGGGGAAGATTGGAATTAGAGTTGTAGAAAGTTGTAGTTTGGAAGGGACCTTTGGAGATCATGTAGTCTAGCATGACTTCAATGTTAGATAAGGTTGCTTCCCATAAGTGTCCCGTCCGATATAATCGGACTCCCTCAGATCTGTTCTCATTTACAAACCAAAAATAAAAATACTAAGAAATGTTGGAAAATGCATCTTCTGCATTCACATTGCATTGGTCTAAATCATCATATACCAGTTGTGAATGTGGCACTGAGGGAAAGTGGTGCAAGTTATGCCCGGGGGTAATGAAGAACTGTGAAACTAATCTAGGAATTGAAGAAACAAAGGATGCATAATGAAGCAATAGAGGGACCACAGCTAAAAGAAAACATCAAATAGAGCAGAAAAGCTCGACTGCTTAATAATTTTGCAAAGTGACTTGGCAACTGCTAACGTGGAACAGGAGATGCAGTACAGCTTTGCAAATCTTTCTATCTTTTTTTTATTATTATTAAAGATCAGGAGATTATGGTGTTAGAAAGGGAAGGATTAGGATATCCACAGATTGCTCCTGAAGTGGTTAGTGTGAAGATAAAAGCTATAATAGATTATGTGGTTCAGAGTAGAAGAGCTGGAAAATTTTAGTATGAAAACTGGAAGAAGCATTTTAAGGCAGTTAAAATAATGGTATTTCACTGGAAGGGTAAACGAGTGTTTAATTTGAAGTCTACGAGGATTGACGGAAACAGTATTTAAAATTGTCAGCCTGAAGAAACCTTAGAGTGTTACAGTGTCTGTTCTCAGTGTTATTTAGCTTTCAGAAAGAAAAATTATACCTTCTTAAAGGGTTTTTGGTGCCTTTGAGAATGGTACATGGAAAAAGAGTGTTTCCTGCTTGCTCTCATCATCTTCTAGGAAGGGGAGATTAAATTATCACAGCCTGAAAGGGCTCAGTTTGATCTCCTTTTGCAGGTGGGCGGATGCTCTAGTCCAGGGAGCTGCTGGGCGAGGAACAGAGCAGGGCCCCATCCTCTGTTTCATGAGGTGACTTTCTGAGAAAACTGCAGGTGATGGGGCTTTGCTGAACACTAGAACCGGATACAATATTCAGATCTTATAGCTAGGTAGGGTGGTGAGAAAAAATGCTTGGCGAGGTAAGGACAGGCCACTATTTGGTGTTAACCGGAGGAATCACTGGGGCAGCTGTGCAGCTCATGCTGCAGTTCATCACTGCATTTGGATTTTTGTACACCCTTGTTGTTTACATCGGAAGGTAATATGGAAACACCGCAAGGGTAAGATGAGTCCAAAAACAATGTAGCTTTTGGGCATGAAAGATCCAGCTATGCCTATGTGCCTCTGCTCACATAGGCTGTGGAAACACAAGAAGTGGAGGGACCAGGAGGGGAGTCACAAACTGTTTAGGAAGGGGGCATGCAAGGTGAGTCAAAGTGGTAAGAAAAGTGGAATAAGTAGGAGGAATCTGGGGGACTGCAGCTCTGGATTCTGTCAATCTCTGATACGAATGTGTTTCTTATGTTTTGGGGTAGAGTTTCTTTACCTTTAAATTTCACAAATTACAACTCATTTTCATCACATAGAGAAGAGGTTTGCTACACTGGGTGTCTCTCTCTCTCTCTTTTCAGGTTTCAAACCATCTATCGTATTTCTTATCAGAATATTTTTGGACTTTGTTTTTCTATCGTTTCAATATTCTCCTGTTAGGAGAAGGTGTATTTTCTTCCTTTGTCTTTGTGTTCTTGTCTTAACCATGATGTTTAAATGCAGCTTCAGATAGTAATTTGACATGTTCCAGCTAGAAAAGTAAGGATGAAAAAGTAATTAAAAACTGAAATTAGACAGGAAATGTTTGTACAATCCTCTCTGCAGATGTTCTTATATAGTGTTCCACAATACTTTTATGAACAGGAATCAGCTTTACAAACAGATGTGAACATAAATGTGCCTATTTTAGTGATGTCAAAGATTAGACATACAGGGGTTGAGTTGTTTAGCTGAAGCTGTTTGTGTCAATAGTCAGCAACAGCCTAGTACTGTGAAGCTGGAATAACAACACTAAGGAAGAAAACTAATGAGCAGTAATGTAGTCAGATGAGGAAGGATTTAGAACATGCTAGTACCTGGTCTGATTACGGATGGAAAGAGGGCTGCTCAATTTGTAGATAAATTTAGAATAATGAATCTTAGAGTGTAGACTACAGTGAAAGAATAGCTGCTAATTGGGAATCTGCTGCTGCATGCTGAATAAGAGGACGACTGGCAAGCTAATTTAGAAATATCCCCAGATTTCTGCTTAAGGCTCAATGACAGAAAGGAAGGGACACGAGGATGAGACTGGAGTTGAAGGCGAGCCAGAATCTTCTTTTTCAGACGCCTTGCAAACGCAGGATTAGCCTGAATTGCACTGAGACCACCTCCTTGTCCTGGCTGTAGAAGCTCCCCTGGTCCCAGTGGACAGCCATCCTCCCTTTGCAGGGGAATTTATAATCCCGTACTTTGTGTTGAGGGATTCACAGTGAACCACAGCCTGTGGGTTCTGTGAATTCAAGCCTCTGAAAGAAAAGCTGCAAAACCCAAAGACAGCTCTGCTCAGTGAATACTTTTGCTACTTCAAGAAGACAAAATGCAAGTGTGAAATGTCAGGAGTGGAGAGGAAGGCTTCATAGTGAGAAATGCTATGGTTCAGGATGATAAGGTTCATAACATCTCTATATGCAAACAAATATCATTGGTACCATTTGGTGAGAGTGTATTGGCAGGGAGGGATCTGGCAGTACTGCAATGTGGTATTTCAGCTACGTGATCTATGCCAACAAGTGGGAGTTGGTGTGAATTTACCAGCCTGGCCATAAACCAGTCTGCCAGCCATTGTCCCACCTCGTCACTGGAACAGGACCATGCCCAGGGGGTGGGATGGTGGGACTGAGACCAATCATGCACTCACTGATCTCTCGAGGCAAAACGGTTCCCAAATGAGGTGAACGGAGGTCACCTCCTCTGCCTGCCTGACCTGAGACTTGGAGGAACCCTTATTTGCCTCGTGGTACTCTTCAGAGTTTTGGGAGGAAGCCACGGCGCATCCTTTTGAAGGCTGACTGACAGGAGAGGGAGTGACACAAGGCCTTTGCAGTCTCAATTTTCATTCCTTCCACATCCACCGAAAGAAAGAAATATTCAGTAGGACTCACAATCCTGCCATTGGGTGGAATGAACTGGGAATTGTGTATATTGTCTATAACTGGAATTAGAAGAAGGTCATTGCACGCTTGCCTTCCCCTTCATGGTGAGTGTCCCCTTGAAAACAGTCCAGGCTCTATTTAATAGCAGTTGTCTTGAGTATTAAAGAGACGTGCTAACTGCATGGCTTCTGAACATCAGCATCCTTGCTGTTAGGAAATCTCTCTTGTCCTGGCTTGTGTCATGACTTTTTGTTCAGAAAGTGATTCAGTGCTCCCTGTTGAGATGTGAGTTATCAGCCCTGTGGTGGGGGAAAGGACGTTTAATGGGAACCACGGTCGAGAGCAATGCTGCACGAGTAGAGTGGCAATCAACAGCTTGAAAGGAGAAATTTCAGACATCCTGTGCGTCTGAATCTGCAGCTTGAACAAATGAGGCCTCCTTGCTTCCTCCCATGCTGTGTGTGGCGGCCATATCCGTCAAGAGCAGTGCTCTAAGAGCAAGTTTTGAAGGGCAGGAAAGACAATTTCTCAGCAAAACTAGTTCTTCCCAAACCTGGGCCCCTGTAAATTCATTCAGAAGTACTTTACATAAGAGCAGAAACAGGCTGATAAGGAAGGTGAAGAACAAAACAGTATGAAGCAGAAGTTTCATCTAGGAGGAGGGACCTGGCTTGGAGCTGACCCAGCAAAACATAAAGCACAACAATGCTGAAGGCCTTCCCTTACCCTAATTTACTTGTGGAGCAGATGGGTGCAATCCTCAGCTGTGCTTTCAAGGACTGGAGGATTTTATTCTACAGCACTGCTTTTACATTTTTTAAATGCAATTCATGAACTTCTAAAAAAACCTCCTAGTGGACGTGTGGGTCCCAGGTAACAAATACCAGCCAACAACAAGCATTTCTGAGAATAAGGTTGAGGCTCCACTGTGCTGGGGAAAGCAGGGGGGAAATGCCTCACTCTGCTGCGAGCTCAGAGCCCAGTGGTTAAAGCTAAAACTTAGGCGGTCTGCCTGTCTTCCACCTGCAACTGCACAAAGCCAGTTTCAGCACACAGCCCACTTTAATTGCTTAGACCTTTGTTTTCATGGGCTTTGTTTCTACCTTAAGGGAAAACTCTGGTGTGTAAGGCTATTCCTTCATTTATTCCTTCCTCAGAAAAGGCTAAAGGCTTTAACATAAAGCTGAAAGCACTCTGAGAGACTATAGGAAGCTGACTTAGTTTTTTTAGGGCAATGTGCAACAGGCTTTGCAGATTCTAATCATATACAGAATTAATGTAATGATTTTTAATGAGACAACATATTAAGATTAACACACCAGCTGGTGAATGAAAGCAATAAAAGTATTAGAGGTTTTTATCTTCTGAGTATTGTGAATTCATAGCTCACTAATAACCTTGGGACTTAAGTTGCTAATAATAATGCTTTGTGTTGCTAGGGAATGGTGCTGCATGATGCATGGTGAATGCTGTGTGGAGAAGGATGTGCCTACGGCATGATGGCAACTTGCTAAACCTTTTTATTATTTTATTGAACACAAATATTGTGTGGTGACCCACAATATTGGGTGCAGTCTACAGTGTTTATTAATGTCACTTGTCCTGATTGATTAGTTAAACAGTATTTTACTGCAGCATGGTTATTTTTAATATTGGTTGCTGACAACAGTACTCTAGATGTAGCAGCGTGCAGTGAGTAGGGTTCTCCAATGCTCTGGCTGTTGTCTGCCACCAAATTGCTATGTGCCTCAGCGAATTGTACCTCCTTGTACCTTTATCTACAAACATGAGGCAAAAATACCAGCAAGTATTTTAGGGCAAAGCCCATTTCTTTCTGCCTTTTTATACTGCTTGGTATCTGGGATTCCCATATTTACCTGGGGCAAATACTGATTTTCAGGTTGTGTTTTTTCTTCCAGATATTGTTATCAGAAATGCACATTTACACTGCAGTATAGAGTTGCAGATTGACTACAATGCCTCATTTAAAAAAAAAAAAAATAGTAGACCTTGTAGTACTACTGTATCTAGCAGAAGACACAGCTGAATTACAGTTCTCTGACAGGTGAGGATAGTGATGCAGTCAGAGCACCCCAAAGAGGACAGTCGTGCTCACAAACCAACTTTGCCACATTGTTTTGGTCCTATGGGCCATCAGAAGTTACACTAGCTAGCACTCTCACTCCTGTAGAGTATCAGTGTGTTGATGCACTGCCATCTCTCCCTTTTGCTTTGGCCAGAGGGCTCATTTGCAGCTCTGTCTCACTCTGTCGAGGAATAAGGTTTATTGCAACACAGCAAGTCAGTTATGCAATATGTGATTTAATCTACTGTCCATCTATCAGTTCCCACACTGATAATGATTTAAACCTGTTTGTTGATCTTCAAATTTAATTCCTGGAAACTTATTAAAATTGATGCCTTGCCAGAGTAGAAAGCTGAGAGACTTGTGCTCTCAGCATCAGGAAAAGCAGCACAATTCAACTGCTGCTTGTGATTTGTTGGGGCTAATTTGCCAGCTGTAATCTTGTTTGTCTGACTGTTGGTCGCTCCAGATTATCTCTATGCTGTCTATTACCTGATTAAAATATTAAAGGGGACTTAGATTAAGTGTTACCTTGAAAGGAAGGGAGCAAGTTTAAGAGACAAAGCGTGGCTACCATAGAAGAGCAGCCATTAATAGTTCTGTTGCACACAGAGCAGTTTGTCTTTAGTCTCACCTGCATCCTTCCACACTACCCTGTGAATGTGGTGCGTCCTTTCAGCTTTGGCTGGAAATACACTCTCCTAAGTGGCTAGTTAACAGAGATTTATTCAAATATGTCACACAATTTGGTTTTCATGCAAGAACCCTGAGAAAACAAAACATTGGGCACAGTGAGATCACAAGGCAGATTGGCACCACCCATACAACTGTGTGTTGAAACAAATCAGTTCTTACAGTTTGAAGATTAAAGCGTTGTTGTTCACAAGTCTGTGTCTCCCACAGATAGCCCCTAACTTTTGTGTTCTGTCTGTTCATAATGGGTGCTGAGCTTATTTCCTGTCCCCCTTCTTGTTTTACAAACAAGATAAATTCCCAAGGTCAGCCTCAGGCAAAGTAATCATGACAGCCACCATGCTGTAATCCTGTCAAGTGATGAATGCTTACTCTTTCCTTTGAGAAGTTGAACTGCAAGTGTTCAAAAATCTAATAGGGGCCATAGTCCTTCACTGGGACAAGTGACTAGAAGTTGGTTAGAGACATTGATAGGGCTCATAGTAAAATAAAGCATTGCAGATTTTCAGCAAAGATCCTATTACAACAATGAAAATGTTTGAATGGAAGAAAGCCAAGGAAATTATTCCATCTTGCCAGCCTTTCGCGTTTCCCTTTCATACAGCCTTGTATAAAACAGACTTTCATTTCTGTTCATTCTTAATGCCTTGTGCCCCCTTTCGGTGCTCGGAAATGTTTTTCTGAAGCCATGCGTTCCTTTCAAACCAGTGGTCGGTCTTGGCGTAATCTTATGTTGCATTAATATCGGGTATTTATTAAATTAAAATTAAAATATTCTGAAGATAATCCTATCTTAAGCTTTCCATATTTTTGGAATGGAGAAAGATAGGTCATCAACAAGGAAAAGAAGAACGCATTTCCATGAAACATTGCAACATCAAAATTCAATAGCTAGGGTAAAACACAGAGGTCAAAGAATCAAAAATTACTTTCAAGTGATTGTAGCTAGAAGAAGCAGTATAGTCACTTTGATTAATAATTAAGTCTTAAGCACCAGACAGAAAACTGCTTTATGTTGTGTTATTAAACTCTTGAGTGTTCTGCATCATCAAAGTTCCACTGAAGAGTAGAAATGAAATCATTTTAAAGTGTTCATCCACAGACCTCTTCATCTTGAGGTCTGTGGTCTCAACATATGTTCATCTGAGAAACACTTGTAAACAAATAACCCTCTTCACCGAGATGTCTGAATTCCCTTGTTGCCTTTTGAGAGAAATAAGGTTCTGCTCATGCAGAACTCTTTATGGTCTGTAATGGAAGGTCTGCCTTCTGCCATCCATTTCTAGACCAATGTCTCTGTTGCAAATATAATTATTTGTATTAGCCCTAATAGAACAGTAAGAAATAAAACTATATGGATGATGATTTTGCATAATAGTTTGGATGTTCTAGGGAAATTCACTGTCATAATTTATATTATTTCTGTTCTTTGGAGGCCACTTTCAGTTTTGCCTTTATGAAGCAGAGTATGTATACTAGTCTAGTTTTATTAAATCTATAATAGTTGACTGTAAAAACTCACTGAATTTTTTTCCTCCATACTTTCTTTCTGGTCTTCATTATGCTAAATTAGCTTTAAAATTAGTCTCTGCCCTGATTCCCTATTTTCTTCTGCTTTGTGTGCTCTATTCTAATGCATGCACTCCAGTAATTTAGTCCTGTGAAGGGTAAATGCACTTGCTAAAAACCATCAAGCCATTTACACTAGAGCCAGACAAATTTTATTCTGTTTTCTTAAAAATCTTCTGTTAAGGGAGTCAGTTTCTGTGGAAGCAAAATGATACTCCAGCTAGGGTCAAATTCAGTGAATAGTTTAATCTGCACAAGGAGGAGAAAACAGTAAGAAATTGTGTATGTGTTTCTGTGTGGTTTTATTCCAGAAATTCTAGTGGGTTGGGGGTGAAGTTGTCATTTAAAACTTCAGAAGTAGCATGGACTTCCTTTTATTTTAAAGTTAACGACTTCTGAAGGTTAGATTACCTGAGATCAGTATGTTTTGTTTCAAATTGAATGGACTGCTTTAAGATCAACTTGAAATAAAAATGCCCAGAATTTTTCTTACCCCTAGCTGGCCACTGAATTAAAATGTCATTATCCTAAGTTTATTTTGAACAGATATAACAATTGCAGCAGATAAAATAAGTGAGAAACAGGCCTCTCTTTCTTTTTTTCTTCCAATTCCTCTTGTGCAAGCCAAGAAATACCTTTTAGGCATTTTTATCACTGTATTGAAATTAACATCCTGTAGAGCTCATTTCTAACAAAATGCTATTAATGAAGGATTAACAGAGTAAATCGCATTGATTTGTAACCAAACATGATACAGATAGCTAGAAATAGAGGACTGTTTTGCATTTGTCTATTCTAAAAATGGAGCTATTGCAATTAATACTAGAGATTGTCCTAAATTCTACAAAAATAAAATTTAGCAAGATGATGCTCCGTGGCTGTTCAAGCTGTCAGATCTGACAGTCTCTTTTGGCTTACAGAACCCAGCTGCTCACCACAAACACAACTGTGAAGTTGCTTATAATTGTTAGCGCCACCACTCTTTAAAAATGCTGCTGTTATCTTGTAACAGGTAACTGACTTTGTATGAGATAAAGGAGGTTTCAGAGTAAACCTAAGAAAGATAATACACTTCAGACTTATTCCAGTGTGTCTGATCATAAATTTTTCTTTGTTGCAAAATTCATAGCAAATATGCAGTTACTTCTATATCAGATTCTGCAACCCTCTTTCATATATTACTTGGGTGAAACTCCAGCCAAAATTCACATGGACTGTAGTATTTGGCTTCAGTGATAAAGTTGGGTGTATTGTAATGAGTGCTATCAGTAAATCTAAAGGACTTTGATAAAAATTAAAAGATTGTTAAATGGTATTATATACAAAAAAGCTTCAAAGAGCTTTGTATTTATAGAGATACATTATGAAAGAACTGTGAGGAACTTTAAGTCTTAATTGTACAAGACTAGTTCTTGCTCCTTCTGCACACTTAAGCAATGATAGATTTTTCATGCCACTCTTGCACTCTTTATTCTTACTCCAGTAGGGAAAAACAAGTCTGAAAAATCAAACAAATTAGAACAAGGTGGTAGCACCAGGATCGGCCAAAGCATCTTTGTCCTTGTCGGGGCAGTCAAATCGGCCTCCTAGGTTTATAAACTATTTGGTACTCACTGAAAAAAAACTGTGACTTTATTTATATACTAAAAAAAAAAAGATACTTTTGGTGACTGCTGTAACTGTGTTTAGTGAATGGTATACTGCGAGTCTACCATATGCAAACAGTGCTTTTACTAAACGTTCTGGCCTCATAACAGAAAACAAAGGGGAGATTTAAATCCAACAATGTTACCCATCTTGTAGCCTCTAGGTTATATTGTTTCTGCAGGTGGGACAATCAGAACTGTATTTGTTTCACCAAGCAGGTGTGACAACACAGATTCATGTGAGATGCCTTGGTTTGCAAAAGGATCATTTTAATATAATTGCTGTATAGTTTGATCTATACTCAGCATTCCATTAACTTTTCAGTCCCAAGAGCATCAAACTGGGTCATGTATACTGTCTCAAACTTACAGTTAGCATTTCCACTGACGTCAGCGTGAGTCCTGTGTCTGGAGCTGCAGAGATGTGGCCTACTACAAACTGCTTCATAAGAAAGGAATTGCTCTCTGTTTCTTCATCTTTCTGATCAGGAGAGATGAAATGGGAAAGGAATCTTGAGAGGAGAAAAATCTGTAGGCATTCCCTGTTGTAATCTGTAAAAATGGACAGAAACCCTGCCAGGCCTTTTGGTTTTGGGGTGGAGGGTTTTTGTTCGTTGGTTTTTGTTTTTTTTTTTTTCCTAATGTTCTTTACCCTAACCTTGAATGTTTGTGTAACAGATCATTGTAACAGAAACTTACAGGACTTTCTTCTTTCACTTCTCATTTCCACTTTGGCCTGGATTCTGCCAGTAGGAATTAACCTTTGGGAGATTGCTATGCAAACCTGAACCAACATAAATTCGGCTGATAAACCGGTGAAAAGTATGGAAACACAACCTAAAAATGAGTTTATACCGTGCCAGAAACAAGACTTGTCCTGATTCAGCCCCAGGAGAGAGGATCCATCTGATACACGGCAACCTGGCAGGGCTCTTCTAGTTCTGGCCGAACACTCTGTGTACGAGCAAAGCTGACTCTAAAAGTGATAGCATATAGGATCCTTGCTATTTTTCCCACACAAAAATGCATGAATAAAAAACCCACTTGTTTGAAACCTTCCACAAGCTGTAGAGTTGGAGACCACCGTGTCTCCAGCGTTCGAAGGTCTAGGAGAGCAGTCATGCACCTCTTCACCTTACTCATTCAGTGTAAAACTGAAACAATTATTTAATGAGGAAAAAGGGGTAGTAGTGCATTTTTGCCTAATGTATGTTAAAATCCAAAGGTGGACAGTGCAGTAATAGTTAAACTCCAAGTTGTCGAGTGGATTTCAACAGGTTAGGTAAAAACAGATCCTCTTTTTCTAAACACTTCCTTTGCCTTGTGAAGACAGCTTTTGCTGGGTCTTGCATAGTTTAATTTCTTCAAGCCAGAGGTGTAAACCAGGCAGAATATTTGTTACAGGTACTAGATTCTGTTTGCTTGCTCATTGCTGCTCCTGGAAATATATTTTTCCTGAAATGCAACTGAAAAACAGAATTAAACCTGCCAGCCTCATGTGTGCATATTTGTGTGTTAGTCCTGAGAAATAAAGCACTTGATTGCTTATTCATGCACTGAGTTCAGCAACTTTCAGGCTCAGCTATTGGGAGCAGAACTGTTCATGCAAGGTAAGATACTATATAGCTCTGTCCAGCAAATGCTTAGCAGAAATACCTAATAAAAGTAATGGAAGTTAAAAGAGCAGTTTGGGCTTGATCTAGCATCTGAAGACACAGCCAGTTACAATTTAGAGATAAAAAGATAAACACAGATCGGTGATCCCGATGAAATGTGTGTATCAGATGGTCATTTGAGCTTACAGTATGTAAAAACACTAAAATACAAGTGTTCACACCACAGATTGTCATCTAGCTGGTGAAAGATGTTGCTTTTTGAAAACATGGAACCCAAGACTTATAGTTGAGATAGTGTGCAAATACATATATATGGAATAACCATTTGACGCATGGTCACAAGTGGCGTTCCTAGTAGACTTGCCGGCATTCGATGGTGCCCTTTACAGGTGATGTCTTCATGTAGTCCTCATGGCTTTGTTTCCAGAGACAGCGAGTATCATTTTCCCTCATCTCTCGCTGCTCGTACCTACATGCCAGCCATGGCAGCTGGGCTGGCTGTTGAGCAGCCAGAGGATTCATGAAGATCTTCCCTTCCTTAGGCCAGTCAGGCACGCCAGGTGCTACAGTTTCGGAGAAAACTGCAGAGTCTAGCTGTTTGGCTGCATCCACAAAGAAAGGAATTGGTGTCACGGAAACAAGTTAGTTACTCTATGGCCACCCAATCTCCCTTGTTCTAGAAGCAAGCAAAATAATACTGGGAATGGGTGCCTTGATTGCTTGTTGTTTCCTACTCCCAGAAACGGTGGCAGGAAAAGTGCAGGCACTGACATCCACTCCTGGGAAGGAGGGGCTGCAAACCAGGGAGAAGGGATGTATCTCATTAAAATCACTATTGACAGATTTTTCTATTTTTACTCGGTTCAGTTTATCCCATACAATTTAAATAAAGAACATGGGATTTGAGTCTGTAATCCAGGAAATCCGTATTACATAGGTTTTCTCACAACCCATTGGTCAGTGAAAGTAAAAATACGCCACAGAGATGAGAAATTTCTTGAAGGGCATGTGCCTCTGAATTATTCAAACATTTTAATATTGTCACACTTGGATACTGTATTATGATTACATTTTCTACATGTTGTAGTACAGAAGGATCAAATACACAGCATCTCTGCAGGCAGACCCGATAGGCATTATCTATATGGCTCTTCATCACTGCAAACAGATCTAAACAAAAGTTCAGACCTTTGTCTAGCAAACTATTCTTCAATGGCTGCAGAAAGCTGTTACAGAGCTTTAGAAAGGCCTCTGGGTGAACTTCTGGGAAACCAGCAAGTCTGAGATTGACAGAAAACATCCTTTCAGTCTGTTTTTAAAGTATGCTTTTCTGAAAAGAAAGTGTAGGAAGGGCACAGTGTTACACGCTGCTTGATTGGTTTCCCCACATCTTGGTGAAGCTCTGCCGACTCCAGCCTGCTTTATTGCGACATAGGGTTTTGCTGCTGTTGTTTTACAAAAGCCTGAAGTCTTGACTCCTGTTAATTCTGCAGGGTCATGTTGCTAACAATAAGTATGCTGAAGTGTGGTTTTTGGTATGCATATGAGCAGACTTGCTTAATCAGTTCCAATTAGAAGACTAATACATTTTCCTTAGGCTTATGCAAGAATAAGCTTTAACAAGTAGCACTTCGTCCTTATGCCAGAAAAGCTGCATTTCATTAGTTTTGCTTGCTTGGCTACAAGTCAGGATCAAATTGGTGGAATTGACACAACCTCTCCACTCCTCCAAACAGACTCTCTTTGCCTCCTTCCAAAGAAGTGCTGTTACGGTTTTAGTTTAAGGGAAGACACAATGTACACTTGTGCAGTATTGTGGGCTAGACAATGCTCAATCTTCTCTTGCGAGTAGGTAAGGGACTAAAGATTACACAGAGGATCTTCCTTACACGTAACAAGAACAGCTATGCCAAATGCTAAGGATGGCTTTGTGTGGCTGGAAGGACATCTGGTTTGCAGTAGCAGGTTGCACTGAACTCTGCTATGGATGCTGTTAGCTGTCTCTGCTCTACGCCTCAAATGAAAGTTTTGTAATGGACATGCACTATAACTAATGCTTAAATTTCCAATTTTGAGTGCTCAAAATTAGAGCTCAGTGATGAAATCAGAAAGGGAATCTAAGATGTTTGAGGTAGCACCTTGCACTTTGAGGTAGCATAAGCAATTAACAGCAAGATTGATGCATGTGACTGAATTGCAAAGACGACATAAAAATGGGTACGATATACGTTAGAGGTAACATGACTATGAGTGTAAGAATGTTGTAGGGAAGAACTGTCTCCTATATTTCCTTAAAATACAGTTGGGTCCTTGGAAGCAGCAAGTGATTTGATTCCCCCACATTTGCATACCTGCAGAACACCTTCTTCAAAGACTTGCCCCTGTAGTAAGGGGTTCACCAGGGTACCTGGAGCAGGTGTGAGCTGCTGCGTTGACAGGATCATGTGCTTCACAAAGGAGACTTCCAGAGCTTGTTCCAACTTGCAGAGAAAAAATACGTGTGACAAATGTATACCTTCTGACGTGAATATTTCAGAAGTTCTCTTGAAGCACTTAGAAACAATTTCATTCCTTTTGTGGCACAGAATATTTAAAAAATGCTGTGGAAAAAATGAAGTAAACTAGAAAACCTATGTTCTTTAAGAATTAAAATGTGGGAATGAGGAAGGAAGAAAAGCGATGGTGGTATGAAGCAGTACTTCCCCCTCCCTTCCACCCTCCCTAGTTTTGCAGCACTGGATCCACTGGGCAAAGTCATTTAGAAAAATGTTTTAGCATGGAGTATGACCTCTCTTTAGGAGCCAGAGGATGACAAATGCCTTCTTGTAGGCCAGATATGGGCTGCCTGCAACAGACGTGGGGGGAGGACACACATCCTTGAATTTAACTTTCTTGTATTTTGAGATAATTAATGTACAAATAAAATGGTTCCTTCTGTCTAGTGCCATACCCAAAAGCAGTCTGGGATCATATAAGAAGGACCAGGAGATAATATCTGGTACCAATGAGATGTCGTACTGATGCTTGGTAGCATATACCCTGTGTTTCCTGATCACGGGCGTGCTTCCACTCCCTTTCACAGCAAATATGCTTCTGCTTCTTAGCAATCTGTGCATCACTTGCACTGCAGCTACCTGGAATTGAGTCAAATTACAAATCTTTAATAAATTAAGATGTAATTAGTACTGAATATGCAAAATACTTAAAAGGTTGTTTTTCATGCCTATTGCTAAAATTAATGCTTAGATTAAAGAAAAGTTCTTCCCACTTTCCATTTTAAACAGAGATCAAACTTTGGCTTCCTGTGAAACTTTGGGCTGAGGTTAAGGGCTGTAGAGAGAAAAAAGTTAGTATACTATGTCATAAAATGCAGGTAGCTTGTAACTTTTTTCGAACTGTTTAGCCTGATTCTACATGTGACATACCCAATACATGCACTTTTTTCTCTTTATGTAAAAGCATTTGGATATTTTTAAATTTTAAGATCTGCAGGGGTAATGGTTTGACAGAAGGGGAAAAAACTGGTCTGTGACTCTTCTGAAGCCTCTTGGAAGGCTTGAATTTGGAGGAAGGAGGGTAAAGAGGGAGTAAGTACTATGTACATGTGTGTGAGGAGACAGCAGAAACAGCTCTTTAACGCTCTTTGGCTTTTTGATGTCTCTAAGATTAGATTCCCATTTTCCTAGTCTCTCTTGCTTTTATTCCTTACAGTGCCTTTTAATTTAGCAAGATTTACTTTAAGGCAAGATCAATCAATTATTGTCTTAGTATTGAAATCTATTATCTATTAACAATTTAAAATGTTACAGCAAAAGCCTGTATGGTCATACTGAAGTATTATGGAGGAATCCTCTTCTCAATGTACTTTTATTTTTAAAGCAGCTGAAAGACATACGTGCATACTATCACCATCTTCTCAAGTGCATTTATTCTACTACTCCCACATAAAAAGTAGGGAGGAAGATCTTATTTCAAAACCATTGCAAAGATGTAATGATTGAATTCAGGTTGCCAGAGAGATCATTTACGAAGGAAAACCACTGTCTCTCAACGGTAAGATAATGCCATGGGGGATGGATGATTATCCATGAGATTTGTTCCCGAGTATTGTAAATCTCAGCTGCTTTTCCTCCCAAACCCAGTACCTTGGGTTATGAGAGCTTATTATAATATATTCTATACTATGCATTCAAGCCAAAACACTAGAGTATCAGCTATCACTTAAAAATGCATCTTGTTTTCTCAGTGCTGATAGGTTGCATAATTTGCAAGACAAAACTGAGCTCTTTAAAAAAAAAATCCAGAACATAACACACATACAATGAAGTTGTAGTACCCAAGTCAGATTCTTACTTCTGGGGATGACAACTCAAAATACTGAAGTAGCTTTCTTGACACTGCACTCCTGGTTCTCCTTACTTAAGACCTTATTTAACATCAGGGCAGGGACAGACTATTCCTTTTAAAGGTAAGGGTGTTCTCGAGGACTTAAGAATAAGATTAAGTCTACCACAAACAGTAATTAAAAACACTTAAACCCTCCTGAATCCTCATAGAAGTCCAGCATCTGAAGTATTTTTAAATAGATACTTAACAGAGCTTTTTATTCTAGGAAGAAAACGGATTTACCATGTTGTAATTTCTTTAAGATAATCTCAAAACTAATTGAGAAAAGGGGCAAGATTTTGCTGCTGCAGGCTAACCTTGATTACAGCTTGCAAGTTTTCCTGTTCTTCAGGAAAGAAAAATGTGGGAATTGCTGTGGAAATATAGAAAAACAGCCTCTTCTTTCTCTCACAACTGGAGCCCTGCCCAACGGCTGCAGACAAGCAATGCCTCGTTGTTCTTTAACCTCCAACTGAACTAGGAATGTGAATCTGACAAGCTGAAGCAGCATTCTAATCCTGCTTCAACTGGGTCAGCTTTTTTGAGAAGGGCAAAGTGAAAATAGGGTGGTGGTTTTTCTTTTAAATCCAAACACTGCAAAAACAAAGAAAACAATGGATTATCTGGTTATTTGCAAAATTTGATGGGGTTTTCTTTTCCCTTTCGCACACATATTTTTAGCTGCTGACAAAGAGCTGGAAAAAGCTAGACCTGGGGCAACAGGAAGACAATTCTGAGATCCATATGCGAATCACCCATAGTAATACCTGAACCCAATCTCTTAGTTGAGTTTCCTTTAAGAAAGTTGGACCTACATGATAAATCTGTTGTTATTCTTTCCACAAGTACTTGGAAGACTATTTCCACTGGTTAATGAGCTATGGGATAACAGTTTAGTTGCTTTATCCACACCTGCCTTAGCAACAAGCAGAAAGTTGTGAACTCTAAAAATAGTTTTCTAAAAAACATAAAAAACCCATAGAAATTCTCTGAGCAAAACTCATCCTCGTAAAAATCTACCTGTCAAGTCTGTGTGCAAAGTATCCTTTATTAGAAGACTCTTGTAGGCAGTGCTTAATACATGATATGCAGGGAAGACAGGCAATAACCTACCATGCTGCTTTCTTTTTCTTTTCCTTTCCTTTTTTTTTTTGTGTGAGGGTTTTTTTTGGTGTGTTTTTGTGGTTTTTGTGGTTTTTTTTTTAATAGGATTTAACAGCCTACAGCACAAGATTCTTAGGCCATGGAAGTATGGGCTACTGGGGATAAAATATTTTACCAGTAGAGGCAACACAGCTGTTCGTTCCTGGAGAACTTAATTATTCTCTGCTATTCTTTGAGTCTTGCTGTCCTTACAAATTTCTCTTCCAGTGACTTACTATCTCCCATGCTGAAATACCAACATTGACTGAAACCTGAGATCACAGTACAAGCAGCTATTTTCTTTCCTATGGAACTGTAATAAAGCTTTGATAGAACTTGACTGGAAAAAAAAATCAGAATGTTTTTACTGAAAGATTGCAAAAATTGGAATTTTAGGTTCTTTTATCAACTGTTTTCCTTGTTTACATGGAAGGTGATTTCTGCACAGTTCTGGGAGAGATCAGTCTTTAACAGAGGCCAGTGAAGCCATGCTTATCCAGAGCGTGGGTGACTAAGAGTGAATACATAGACAAAGGAGGATCTATCAAATTAGAGGATGCTTTTTGTGAAGACTCGTGTGAAACTTGCAGTTCAAGGCTATGATACTACAAGGGAAAGAAAAAGACTGAATAAAGGGTTTTATTGGTTTCTCTCTCTTCTACCCACACAGCAAAGGAAATGTGTGTGTATAAGTGTGTACATAAATAGATATGTGCATACATTGACAATGATATGCAGCTGAGCTATGACAGTGACCTGTTTCACCAAAAATTATAGTTAAACACCAAATGAGTTCTGAGAGGTCTTAAGAGGATTAACATCTCATAAAAGATTACAGTAAGGTACCCGAATCAATTGTCTGGTTTGAGATCTACAAGTTGAACTTAAACAAAGGTGTACCAATATGTTTATTTCACTAGCAGGCCAGCTGAAGTGGTCTGAAACTTTCAAGACTTGCCTGTGTTATTATTCATGTAGGTATTTATTGCATAATAAGATAAGTTTGACAAATTAAAGTCTGAAAACTGGCATAAATGATGCTACAATACTGGTGCACTCTGCTGCATACAGTGATGCTAATATTATGGATTAAATCCACTTTAAATGCTCCAAGGAGATAAGCTCCTTGTCCTACCACCAGAGGTACAAATACTTACTATACCAGCATTTGGAAAAGTTCCACTGCCACCTGCTTACGTAAAATGAGCTGTGTATGACAGAAATGCATTCTCAGTATGTTATCATAATTAAATGACTTGCTTTTACTGTTTTGGAAACCAGCAACATCCTCCCACTAAGGAATGTGGAGCATAACCCACAAAGTATTTGTCCTCTCTTATCTCTAACATTGTTTAAGTTGGGGGAGGGAAGGAAGGAAAAGCTTAACTTTCTCCAACTGTTTGTACACTCCTGCAAGACAACAAATGCAAAGCTACAACCGTATGTTAAGATGATGTCTTTAAGGCTGTTTATATTGATTTCTAGAACACATAAGGCAACCAATTTAAAAACACTTTCTCCAAGAAATTTGATCTGAATAATGAACTCTATACGATGACAGAATTAAAGCAAGTGCAAAGAGACACATGCAGGAGGTCCTTCAGAGAAGTGTCACGAGTCCCAACAGTTGTGGTTCGTTTACTTTTGGTTTCTTGGTTGTGAGGCCATGTACAGTGCTACTAGACAGTAGATAGTCCCGCCTATTGTTAGAGCCATAGTGGTCCGATAAAGCAGCTTATCTGGAACTCCTCGTTTCAGGTGTACTGGCAGTCCATCTGCTTTCTGTGGGAAGAGTTTAAAAAGAAAACAAACAAATAAAAAGAAATGAACACCCATACTAAGGCCACAAAGGACAAGTTACCTCAGGTAGATTAAGAGATTTCCATGAGGGAAACCTCCTGACAAATAGGATATCTACAATCAAGTGTATTCTGTGTTTTTCATTTAGCAAGACAAATGCAAAGGCAAGTTAATTTTATTAGCCAAAGCTGTTAAGTGCAGGCAGAAAGAATATATATGGAAATATTTCTAAAGAGGACCTGGATGGAAAAAGTGTCACTAACAAAAGAACGTGAAAAGATATGTATAAAAGGTTATTCACCAAGTCAGACTGACACATTCCAAATGCAAGTGGCATGTAAGAGAGAAAAGGGTACATCATATAATGCACATTCTTGATGTTTTAAAAAAAAAATGCTTAACTGATTTGTTTTATGAAAAGTCCCAGTACACTTAGATATTGCACAGCGAACAAACTAGCTTTGAAAACTTCACTATGCTCTTCTTATACTGCATTATAAACAGCTTCAGTAATATTCAAATTATTATGTACAAAACAGTAATGATCTGCTTTGGTCCTCCAGATCTGCTTTATGGCATAAGCTTAGATTCGCAGACAGAAAGTGTTTCCAATAACCAAATAATATAATAAGCATCTTCCGAAGCCAGCGAAAAGAAATACAATGTACTCGACTTTCTGTATTGATCTCCTGTACAGACATATATACCTTGTATTACAGCAAAAGAATACAGGTTATACTGTACTTGACACCTTCTTAACTAGACTTTTCTAAATTTTGGTACTGCAGAATGACAATAGTAGTTAGCCACTATAAAATAAGGAAAGATATGTCCCACTCTCCAGTTTTCTTTATGTTACTCTCAAAGTTGTCGTTACCTGAAAAAGTTTCTGTAGGTCTGGCACCTTGTTTTTACCCAAGAAAGAATCAGTTGCTGGTAAATCTGAAGAAAGTTTACTTGTTGTCCCAAAAATCAGAGCTGGGGATTCAGTGGAAACTATTGGTTTGAGTCCCTGCATAAATAAAGATTAAACAATCAAGGTATATAACACTTGCAAATGTACCAATTGTCACATCAGGCAGGAATACTGCCAGTCATTACAAGGATATGTTACAAAGTATATTTATCTGGTATGAATACCTGTGACAATGAGCTAAAAACGCATTGTTGGCCCACTCATTTTTCAGCTACAACTTTGGGTCAGGGCTTAGCAAGGAAAATAGAAGCCTCCTTTCTGATTTCTCCACCACATGAACTGATAGCTATCGTAAGTTTTTCTGTGCTGGTACTTGTTCCAAATTGCTGCTTGTTTTTCCACACATAGTCTGACTATCTCAGGCTCTACCTTAGTAGCGTTAGAAGCAGAGAATCCCTGACACTTGGGTCAGAGCAAGAAGACTTCAATGAACTCTTCCTCCTGAATGCTGTGGGCGGCAGCCATAAATAACTGGGCCTTAAATAATTTGGATGTGTAGTTTGAAAATTGGGGGGGGGGAGGGCGGTAAGAGTTGGGATCACTTGTTTCATACAAAAGTAGTAAGTGGTGCTCAAGGACACTCCAGAAACCCTGACATGGTGGATATTTTACGCAGCTGTAACTACACCCTGTAAATCAAATGCTGCTGCAACTTTCCACCCCCCATTGTACTTCTCATGAGCAGTATAACTTAATTTCCTTTCAGTTCAGGTGGTTGTACTCTACATTTGCCATAATTGAAAACTACATAATCCAGTTCTATGGATAAGATTAAGTGCACAAAGTCACAGCCACCATAAGGTGGCCTGGGCACATGGCAGTGATGTTTTAAATTATGGCTCCTGAAACAGCTGTATTTTTGGTTTTTTCTAACTCACCCCAAAAATTAAAAGCATTGTACAAGTAGGTAAAATGCAACAGTTTTTCATTACAAATAGAAGTAGCAATTGCTCTCCATAGGTCAAGTTAAGGCTGCACTGAAATTCTAGTCTCTGTTCAAAGGACTAGTTGACGCATTTTGTATTTGAGAGAACTGCCTGAACAGTATTTGGAGCTGGAAGCAGGCTGGCAGTTTTCTCAACATCCCAAAACAGCCTATGGAATGGTCATCAGGGCTCGATCCTAAAGATATAGGTCCAGCTTCCCGCTTTTCTAATGCCTGAATGAATATTAGAATCCCTTTGTGACCTTCTTGGTTATGTTTTGAAAGACAGCAGCCAAAGCTGGATTCTGTGACACATTCAGTAACACATGCCTTCCTACAGAACAGGCTTGCGCAGAAGGTAAGCACTGAATTATTTAAGACTAAGCAGTTCTGGTCACACCAGTAAGAAGGAAGCATTTAAGAAACTGTTACCAGCCAGGGGAAGTTACTGGCTATATGTTCAAGGCTAAGTACCAGCTACATCAAAATACTTGAAGAAATTTGGACCAGTATTTTTGTCTACAAGAACTTTAAATATTTTATTACATTTGTTTTTTAAAAGGTTGGTGATCTGATAGAAAGAACTATAGAACAGATGTTTCTACCAAATGCACAGGTGACTTTTCCTCCAAAACCTTTCTTGCCTTCTTGATTGTATGTACCACAGCAATGAGCATCTTTCATCTTCCTTTAAGTTTCCACTCCTGAATCTCACTTTTGCCTTCCTGAGGGCCCAACTTTTTCAGGAGCAGTATCTGAGATCACTTCAACAGCTACTAGATCACTGCAATTCCTGCTTGTTGTGATCATGTCTACTTTATTTCATGAGCTATCTGTAGTGTATAAAAACTGTAAATACTGAGAACTGGAGTAAGCTGCAAACTACTTCAAACAGTTCCATGATAAAGATACTTCTTTCATCATTCCTAAACTCACAGATAGAGGGTTTAAAAAATGTAATGAGCAACCCCTACCATTTGTTATTAGTGCTAAAACTCCTGACTCTACAGGATACCACCTGGATGCAAGACACACTGTATGGGTTACTATTAGAATATTGAAATCAGTCATGTTAACAACTGTAAGTTATTGCATAGTTTTTCAGGCTTTAGAAATACATTATAAGATCTCCTTCTGTTGGAGTAATAGGAGATTCAAACCTGATTCAGGTGACCAACTTCATCATGAAATCAAACGAAACCATTTCAGAAAACTCATAATCATCAGTGTACTGCTGTAAATTACTTCCAAAGCAGCATGGCACTGGTTAAGAATATGACATAACAATTTAAATAAAAATCATCAATATGGTTCATTGGCTTCAGGCAAGAGTACAAAAAAACATGCTGCAGAAGAGACAATTTAGTGCAATGTCTACCTTAGGCAAACTGATCAGGGTCCCTCACCCCAACGTGAAATTCTGCTTGAATTCCATCCATGAATTGTGAATCCTGTGGTCAGCTCCAACCAAGCTCAGCTAAATCAGTGTAACTGTGTGGCTGTTCCAACTGGATACTTGTTTGTGTTTATCAACAGAAAGTGACAAGTGCTTTATCTCGCACCCAGCTGCTTGCTAAGCTTAGCATGGATGAAGAGAAATCCTCAGTATTACATGTGAGAATTTCAGTATGGATCATTTTTTAAGCAAATCATTAAGACACCTTAAATGACCCTTAATTGTCATTGTATTTAACATGATGAAAACAGCAGGTTTATTTAATAACATCAGTGTCTCACTACACTCAAGACAGTGCTGAGGAATGAACGCCTCTACACATTTGACTTATGCTTCATAAGAAAAGGTTTCACATTGATAATTCCTCTTCTGATATTAAGGTGTTAAACTTTTATTTCTAATCATGTTAACAAGAATTTGTTCCAAACCTTGGACAAAGTACAGCAGATGTACTTGTGCAGAAGAGTCAGCATGCTACAGTAATGACTTTGTCAAATGCTGATGTCCTCAATGAAAGGTCAGGACATAGCTAATCCAAACCAAACAAAATTCTCTGCCTGCCCCTCTGTACAGTGTGTTTGCTTTCCTGTCAAAGGTCTGAAAGTCTTAGGACCCAATCTATCCATTGGTTGGCCAACATGCTCAAAGTTAAAACAAACTTATGCCTTGCCAGCATGAATTCCCAAGCTAGATTTACATTTTCCTGACAGCACAGAACAGTTAAGGACTTCGAGCACAATTTAATGGAGAGCCCACCACACTTAGTCTTTAAATATTAGGGGAATTGCTCAAACAGATCAGAGAATGAGAAAGTAGAGAAAACTGAGGTAAGGACCAAAAAGAAAAGTGGAAAAAGGACAGAAAGTTAAGCTGAGAATTATTTCAGAACATGCAATGAAGTAACTTTTATGAACTTGCTGAACCTAGACACTTCTAACCTAAAAAGCAGGTCCTTTTTAGTAGAACATAGCTCACTGTATGAGGTTAAATATATTTGTTACCACCAACACAAGGATGCTTTTAGGTAGGATCGTTTGAAGCTTTGTTTGTATTGGGATGACACACTTAAGTAAGAGTGACTGTGTACATTTTAAGTATCATCTACAGCATAAAACGTTAACCATTATAGTTTCTCAATGAACTACATCAAAAGATGCATGGTTTGTGGGGGTTTAAATAGCTACAAGCAAAGTAAGTTGTATCAAGTGAAGATATGGTATATATGATATGACTAAATTTCTACTAGGATCATGGTCAGCCTTGAACCAGGGAAAAGTTCGTATAGTCATCTTCACCTGATAGCATTTGAAACTGGTGCCACTATTTGTACTTTAAACATAAGCCAACTCTTCGAATTAATAGTTTTTATTTTATTTGTAATGGTTATGGCAGTCACTATTCTCCTAAATATGAGCAGTAGTTTTTAACCTATTTGACTTTTCACCTGCACTACTTTACATAACTTTGTTAAATGCAAAATTAAGTCTTCTAAGAATGCTAAGACTTAGATGGAAAGAACAGTGCAGGTTTCAAACTAAGGTTTTCTTTGTTAATATAAGCTGTTAGTTATGTTACTGTCAGCAAAAGAATTTCTGAAATACGTTTTGACTGCTATTTTACAAGCCCACAATAAGCTTAAACCTGCATCAGAACAATACTACATTGGGAATCATCAGAACATAACAGTACAGAATAGAGTGAATTATTATACTGCGTATTTGACCAAGAAGAATTTGAATCATTTTTCCAGAAACACCAAGATAAACAGAAGCATAAAAAGCAAACCGTTTTACACGCTGAGCTATAGTTTTATTAAATGCAGCAATGAAATAGGAAAAAATTTATTTTGTTTTGGACTTAACATCTACTTACTCATGTGATTCCTTTCATATTTTAATCTCTATTTATCACAAACAATTTTATTGGACTGATGTCTTGGGAGTAGAGTCAAACTAAAAAAAAAAAAACCTCTACCAAAAAGCTGGCTTAAGAACACTGTAAAAAGGGATTGAAGGTAACTTTTTGAAATGTAGCTATTCTACTGCATAGCACATTTGCGTGCCATGCCACAGTTGAGGACTAAGCCATGTGAATAGTAAGCCAGATACAAAAGACAGTGTTTCTTTCATCAATATGAAAAAAATCCACATTTATAAAGTGAGACGATATTCATAAGACTTATGTGAAATGCTCCTCCTTGGATACAATCTCATTTTCTCAACTATATTCTCTCAAAAATTAGGTTTTAATATTTCAGTGACGACACTGAAATGAAATACAATGCCTGATGGTAACCTAAAAAGAAATCACTACAATGTTCTAGAAGAAAAGTATTTCTATTCCTTGGACATTCTCTTTCCTGTCTTGCAGAAGAAGTGAGATCTAACTAGATATTTATTTTTTTTTCAATGTTACCTATATGCGAAGCTAGTTTTGCATAGGCCCTTTACAAACCAATTTTGATATACAACACTACAGCATTTAAATCTAGAAGATGTCAAGAATTCAGAATTTATCATGTCTTTCTGTATCTAGTGCAATCGTATTCATATGTACCTAATATTCATTAACAGAACAGAACATGGGATAACAGAGAACTCTGTACTCCTCTCTTATCTTGCTTCTGCCTTTTTAATCCCTAAAAAATAAAGATGTACTTAAAAGGGGACAATTGTTATAATGTAATGGAACCTGCTGTACAGAAAGGTAAGCAATACTTCACAACCTGGGCTTCAGAAGCCAAGAGTGTTGTCTTTAGGACAACTTTACTCTAGGTGGTTACAGACCCTTCTGTATTTCTGTGGTGAGGCTTTTCTCTTAGGATCCTAATAAGGATGCATTATTTGCAGAAAAATAGTCACAACATATCTAGAGATTAATATTTTATTTATTCAGCTGTCTTCTCTGTGCCCTGCATCCCTACTCCCAATAGCTACCCAGGAGGAGCTATTCCAAACAGTAATGGGGAAAGAGGAGGATAAAAATCTTCTTGGGACAGAAACTGCCATACCAGAAAGTCACTGGTACCTCAATGTTTACTTCAGATCATAGGGTAATTCAGGACAGAAGGGCCCTCTCCTGCTCTTTAGTCCAAACTGAGGTGAGACCAGGTTGCTATGGATTTTGTCTGGTCTAGCCTTGAAAGCCTCCAAGGAGGGAGGCTGCACAACCTCCATGGGAACCTGTTCCACGGCCTGACTTTTCTCACCATGAAAATGTCTCTCCTCACATCCAGTTTGAACATCTCTTGTTGCAGCTTATGTTTGCCGTCTTCTGCCCTCCCACCATACACCATTGTGCAGAGTCTGGCTCCATCATCTTGATAACCTCCCTGTAGGTGCTGCCTGGATGGTCTTAGGTCTGCACCTGACCGCTCACCCCTACACCATCTTTCCAGGTAGAACAAGCCCCATTTCCTCATCCTGTCCTCACAGGGTAAGTGCTCTGGCCCCCCTGACCATCTTAGTGACCTCTGCTGAACCCGCCCCAGTTGATCAAGAACATTCCCATAGTGGGGCGCCCACAACTGGATGCAGTACCTAGATGTGATCCAATGAGTGCTGAGGGAGATCGTCACTTTCCTTAATCTACTGGCTATGTACGTGGTGATACAGCCCAGGATGGTGTTGGCCTCCATTACAGACAGGACATGCTGCTGGCTCACACCCACCTTGCTGTCTGCCAGTACCTCCGGGGACTCTACTATAGAGCTGCTCCCACCGGCCTGTCAGTTCCCAGCTTGTAACCCTGTCAGGGGCTCTTCCTGCCCACATACACAACTGTGTCTTTTTTCCTCATGGAAATTCACAGTGGTCCTGTCAGTTCATTCCTCCACTCTATATAGGTCCCTCTGAATGGCAGCCCTACTTCAAACATTTTGGAGCCAGTGCCTTGACGTCTTCTGTAAACTTTACAAGAGTGCACTCTATTGCCTGCTCCAGGTAATAGATAAAATCCTGCAGTATTCCACTTGTTATGAGCATCCTGGCAGAATATGACCCCTTAACCACTATGCTAAGCCTGATCATCCAGTTCAACCTTTCTAATTCCCTATCCATCTAAACTTTAACATCTTAACTTCAAAAAAAAATCAAAATTAAAAACTTTGTAGTTGGTCTGGGCCCCTTGAAACAATTGGCGCTTTTAAAGAAGCTTGGTACAATACTCTTGCTTGCAGAAGGTGACTGGATTTTCCAAGTAAAACTTGCATAGCCAAGGATATCCAGGAAAGCAGAACTGTAAAATAGGTTGCTAACAGAATTAGGCTAAGAGAGAATGAAATACAAAGAGTTATTTGTGTACCATAACAACACACATTAGTCTACAATAACGTAGTGTCTTTCAGTTACCTTTTATTAATGAGTTTATCAGGGTAAAATGCAAACTAGAACTTCGATTTCACCTCTGTGTGCACACATGTATTTTTTTTTCCCTTAACAACCTCAAGTCACATCAGATATGTTTGCTCTCTAGAGAGAGTTCTTTGGAAAATTGACTTTTTAAAAAGTCATTCTTCCAGTTTCGGGGTTTCTTTAATTACTAAACTGTAAGAACTTAAGGTTTTCAAAGTTTACTCAGAAACTTGAACACGGTATGGCAACTGTGCTGCATTTGCCCCATGACAGAATTACATTACAAATCTTCTCAGTATTACCTAGGAATCTGTGTTGATGTACATAAAAGCAAACAAGTTCTGTGATTTTTTTTTTCACCAATATGCAACTCTCCAATGTCTTGAAATGGCTGATGTAACCGGGATCCATTCTCCCCTCCATCAGCTCCCCTCTTCTCCTGCAGAATTAACCATGTACTTTAAATGGTTTGTATTTTCCATACTTTATAGTTAATGCAACCTTTAACCTGCATACACTTAGTAAATATGCAAGCATCATACAGAGGAAAGGCTTTTTTTCATTTTGCTTTAAAAAGCCTTCAGTAGACTTGTGTCTGCTCTAACATGAGTTTTAATGCTTTCAATAATTAGTTTTTCTGCATGCACAGACAAGGGAGAGGGACGAGCTGCAGTGCCGTTTGGATTTGCCAGCTGCGATTTTAAAACATCACCAGCCACAGTTCTAGCTCAGGGGCAGTCCCAGATGACGAAAGCGTGTTAATTTCTTGTTATAACACCCAGCGCATCCCAACACTGAACCAGGAGGTGCACGGCAGCACGAAGCGTCTCGCCTTGCCCAAGGTCACCCGACAGGCCGAATTCCCTAGCTTGCACGGCGGACGCGGACAGTGGGCGCGGAAGACCCCTCCCCAGCGAAACAAACGCCCGCCAGGTCCCCAAGGCCCTGCCGGGGAGGCCTGGGCCGGCAGGCGAGGCAATCACCACAGCAGCCGCCAAGCGCCCTCCGCCCCAGGAGCACGCACTCGCCCGGCACCT